>NC_090265.1:90382643-90691643 GCF_040414725.1 Anabrus simplex | reverse complement strand
GAAAGAAGAAGAACCATTCAAGTTAAAACGCGAAATGCGCTCTCTCGAAACGAAGTTGAAGTGTGACGACGAGCAGGAAGTTAACGATCTGGAAGAGAAGCAGTCTGACGCAACATTCCAGGTTGTGGAGTCCGCAGTTCGAGACCCGAAGGAGGAACTGAGTGGACTGCTTGAAAGGACGATGGCTGTGGAGACGCGAATAAAGCCTACCAGCAATGATGGTGGCTCCAGCGTCGTGAAGGTGGAAACCAGACGTTACGACTGAGCTATTTTCTGGGAAACGTGCCAGAACTAGTTCTAGAACGTCTGCATGGACAACAGATCGATGCCGAAGGAGAGAGCAGAACACTTAATCACCGGACTACGTGGACGGAAGTGTAAGGTACTACATAGCCTCCAAACGGGTGCCATCTACGAGGAGGTCGTTGGGGGTACAGGACGGACGCTACGGCCATCACCAGCTGACAGCCGCCTACCGTGTCCATCTATAGAAGGCTCGACGCGCCGATGAAACGCCCTGGGAATTCGCCATCGAGGTCGAGCGACCAGCCATCGTGACTCCGGAAGGGCCACTCAAAGAGAACTCCCAGCATGCGGTGACCGACACCGACTTCGAGGAACTAACACCCAGATCCATTTAGGGATGATGCTTGGCAGGGAGCAGAACATCAAGGGAACTCTGACGACGGCCTCAAGGATAGAGACAGTGATGCTGGCGACACGGCTGGAGGGATCCCCACCAGGAGAGGGTGTACTAATGGAGTCCGAACCGACGACAAGCGAGCCGAGGGTACTTCCTGACCAGAAAGCTCGTCCCGACACGAAGCTGAGTGCCGGTACGAACACCAAGTCCGATATCGCGGTGTCGGGTGATATCCGGCAGGACCAAGTCCAAAAGTGCCATCATGTAGGTCGTGCCGGTGGACGACGAACACGCGTGGGAGCTGGAAGCAGCGGGAGGTGCAGATGAGTGGAACATCATCAGAGCTTTGGTCACCATGCGAAGAGCCAGGAACCGTCATCACCAGAACGAAGGATGTCTACTACCATACCCGGCGGTTGGCCCATGGAAAGATGATGGCACCGGGCCAGTAGGCCGTGCGGTTAAAAGGCGCGCAGCTGTGAGCTTGAATCCTGGAGATAGTGGATTCGAACTCCACTGTCGACAGCCCTGGTGATGGTTTTCGGTGGTTTCCCATTTAGACACCAGGCAAATGCTGGGGCTGTACCTTAATTAAGGCAACAGCCGCTTCCTTCCCACTCGTAGGCCTTTACTATCCCATCGTTGCCACAAGACTTACCTGTGTCGGTGCGACGTAAAGCAAATTTGTACAAGAATTAAAGATGGTGACCACCCAATCGAATCGTCTGACGCCGTATTAACGTATGGAACAATTCAAGGCGGGCTGGTCTGGCCCTGCCCGTAAGCGAGCGACGTCACAGCTTGGCTATTGGCCGCTGTCTGCGAGTTCACTACAGGAGGTATGGGTTTTTAGTGCAATCTGCCGATCTCCCTCCAGTCTCTCTGGAAGCCTATGGCAATTAACGGAAACCTCGAGACGATTGGGAACTGAGAGGTTTCTGGGCGTATCGAGCTTCGGGACTGTTCTGAAACCACTGGCCTCCCTATTTAAGGTGAGCCGGAAGGGTCTACTTCGGAGGTCTGTTCAGTCTGAGAGTGAGTGCTGCTATCGATAGTGACAGTTCGAATTAGAGGTTCAGCCTGAGTTGAGAATGCAGTCTGTGTGTCAGTCTCCGTGAGTGCTCTGTACTGGGACCTTTTCCGCCATCCCTCATGGCTCATGGGACCATGTGGCAACAAAACTAACCCTGTCGGGTCACGAACACATGGGACCATGCTCCACGGAAGGCGATAGTCAAGGGACTTTTTCGGCCTGTGACAATGCCTTCTCATTGGGATTTTATATAATTTATCCACTCACATGAGACGACAAATGTCCATACGGCACAGCAAGGTCGCTGCTACTCTCTCGTTCCCAAGATCTGAACCCCGGCCACTCAAGGTCGCAGACCGTCCGCGGCAATGAAACATACTACTTACAACTACCTTAAAGGCTTACAGTGAACGGAAGAGGTTTTGGATGCTAACTTTCGGCACAGATAGACACAAATAAGTTTCAACAAATTTACTAGGCGCTCGTTGAAATATACAGAAAATCTATTACAACCTTGACAGACTAATAAAAATTTGACAATATAAAAACACTTATTTAGCAGCGGAGAAATCCGTGCTACCATTCACTTCAGCGGTTTCATCCGTATTCCAAAGAAATATCTATGTGGATTACAACAATTCGCTGATAAAATTTCTGATACAAGAAATCTTTCCTTCATGATCAATAATTTGATTGTTATCTTCCTCTCTATAAAACAGAAGAATGTCCGAGAGGATGACACTTCTTGTTAACACATCACATTTCTACCACCTTGGGTTTTCATGTGTCCTATCAACCCACTGAACTTAAACCGTTGGGTATTACAACATAATCATAATAACCCTTAAATATTTACAGTTATAAGCTATGCCCCTCCCAATGCAAGCATTCCATGGGACTAACTCCCAGATTACATATTTAAAATTTATTTATTTACACTGGAAAAACTTCATCTTAGAATGGCCGGCTAACTTAAATTTACCGCCACCAAATATCCATAAAATAAATTAAATTAAAATTGGAGAAAAGTAATCCAAATGCTCTGACAATACCATAAAAACCCATCAATAAAAACACGAAAGTGAATAAAATGGTTACGAGTTTCCCATAATCAAATTAAACTGAACACCAACTCAACAACGAAACTAGTCATTTACAACAACTATCAATGGACTTTCACGAAGTCTGAATTCAAATAGAACACTAATTAACGACAAACATGATCATATTATAAAAAAACATATCTTATGCACATACAAAGAAAACAATGGCTGTATTTCATCTCGTAGAATCCGCTGCTTGTACGAGCTGCCGTTTTCATCTGTGCTACTGAGGTTCGAACTCGAGACACAGCTCGTCTCGACCAATAATGCTGAAATCAAGCCCTGGCTCCTCTAATCATGTAAAGTACTGTCATAACTATCTACATTGTTTGGGTCATGGCTTTGTGATGTGTGGTAGTTACGTAAATATTCTGTCTTTATTCTCACAGAAGAACGCAACGTTAGAAAGAAACCAATTCCTAATCCAGGCGGCTCCCTCAGTTGCTTTTCTCACAAGGACCCTTCCCACTCTGGAGCTATAAATCACGGCCCGTGAACGCTCCCCTCCACACTGGGGCAATAGCCCATTTGACACACTCAATATCGGAAGTCAACGGGTCAATAAATTCATACAATTGAACTGTTGCATTGTATATATGCTCAAACAGCTCGTATTTTCATTATGTCCAAGGATTATCTCTCAAATTAAGTCGCTAAATCATCTCAAATACCCTCAACTCTCCAGAGGTCTGGGGTTCAACCAAACATTTTCTTCCCGTAACATTTGCAACACTTCAGTCAACCTACGACCCAAAGAACAATGTTCCCTGATCTCTGCCCCCTGAGGCGAGATTGTGTACCTGTCATACACTCACATGACGCTCAAACATATCGGCATAAAATCACCGATCAAATTAAAATGAAAAGGAAAATAATAATAATAATAATAATAATAATAATAATAATAATAATAATAATAATGACCAAAATTAAAAATAAATGTCAGAATTTACCGACTCAAATATTAAACATTTTCAGATATAGCCTGACTAGTGTGTGGGTGGGCGGATGTTCGAACCTTTGCACAGAACTCTTCGAAGCTCTTCAGTCACAGCCGAAATCTTACACCAGCATGCAAGGCAGCCTACTGTTTGCTACTTTTAAAATAGAGTTCTGTAGCTATCCCACTCTTATTTCTGTTCAGGTAATTGTTGAGGATCCTGTCGCCCAATATTCCCTACTCATCTTATCCGGTCACACAGATGAGGTCCGCGACATTAATCTGCCAAAAATTCCTACTTATTTCCCTCCTCTTATCCTTCACATCACTCATAAAACCCAAATACAACAATATGCACATGCAGTCACTAAAAGGGGTCCCAAATTCTATACATCCCTCCTAGTTCCTTTCCTTACCAAATACAGACAAATTAATCAAACTGAACAAGGAACCCTCCGACCATTCTAAGTGAAACTAGCCTATCAATTTACATCATCAATAACCCTATCCTTACATTACTTCTATTTACAAGGGGAAATACTAGCATTAGAAGAAAAACATAGCTCAGTACTCAACAGGTTGGTGCGTCCTGGCCCGTCCGGAATTTCCAGGGGCCTGCCGATGGCGATTACTCCATGACGCTGGCTCGTGGAGTCCTGGGTTCTGGACGTTCCATGGGGTTTCTTGAATAATCCATCTGATTGGTATAAGGATCACTGTAAATATATTTTACACAGCTTAACACACTTATAGTTCACACGACACCATCAAACTTTCACTTCTCCGTTCTCTGACCACTGACGGTTACGTGTCCATAATTTTAATGGATAACTCAGCTAGTCTACTTCATTTTGAATAAGATAAGACGGACATTCACGGTATTTTCACTGGTAAGATTATCGCCTCGGATTGCCGTGACGTTAATCAACTGTATTTATCCCGATATTCTGTCTAGTTCGTTTGTTCCTGAACACTTATCACCATCCATTATTTACTCCTATAATCTCATCCTGAATTCTGTTCATAATTTAACATGGATTTTTACAGTACTTTATCACATGTCTACTTTTCCTTTTTCAAACAAAGTTTTTGAGTACTATAATTATATTCCTCGAAATTGATCTCTCTCACTGCTACAGAAATTAGTCTCAAAATGAGCGTTCTCCGTCCGGAGTTTGATATTCCATGGTGTAACCACTATACAGTCATAACCTACGTCGTATTTTCACGTACTTACAGTCTGCTTCGCGGCCGATATGTCACACACGTATCCTTGTCATGCGATTACTTTCTCTATCACCAATGTATAAGAGAAACTATCTGAAATTCACTCCCGTGTCCCATCACTTTTACCATACAAACGAATGGCAATACCGCTAGCGAACCGGCCGTCATGCCACCTCTGAAGCTCCTTCACGACTAACTCACCACCCTGGGAAGTGCAAAAACTTATAGGCTAACCAGGAGTGGGGGTGGCTCACGAACATTCCCCCTGTGGGTGGGGGCGGTAGAATAACACCCACGGTATCCCCTGCCTGTCGTAAGAGGCGACTAAAAGGGGCCTCAGGGGCTCTAAACTTTGGAGCGTGGGTTGGCGACCACGGGGCCCTCAGCCGAGTCCTGGCATTGCTTCCACTTACTTGTGCTAGGCTCCTCACTTTCATCTATCCTATCCGACCTCTCTTGGTCAACTCTTGTTCTTTTCGGACCCCGACGCTGTTAGGTTTACGAGGGCTAGGGAGTCTTTCATTTTCATGCCCTTCGTGGCCCTTGTCTTCCTTTGGCCGATACCTTCATTTTTCGAAGTGTCGGATCTCTTCCATTTTTCCCTTTGATTAGTGTTATATAGAGGATGGTTGCCTAGTTGTACTTCCTCTTAAAATAATCACCACCACCACCACTCACGAACATTGTCCCCCCCCCCCTCTAATTTTGACATCTCTTGAACCAGCAGGTATCTGAAATTCAGCTACGCGCCAGATTGTGTGACCCAATAATCGCAAGTACGCAATGCTATGCGGAGTCCGCCTCCGTAGCGTAACGGTTAGTGTTATTAGCTGCTGTCCTCGGGGGCCCGGGTTCGATTCCCGGTACTGCCAGAAATTTAAGAATGGCAGGAGGGCTGGTATGTGGTTGAAATGGTACATGCAGCTCACCTCCAATGGGGGTGTGCCTGAAAAGAGCTGCACCACCTGCAGAGAGCGGGACGATCAGCAGTTTCGTAGTAATGAATTCCTATAAAATCGGAGTGGGGGTGGGAGTCCCCATTAGCATCTGGCTTCACCGTAAGCGTGAGGACGCCAAGCTAGTTACGTACGTTTATTTAGACGCATTTTCATGGGTGACATTCTTCTACCTTGGTTTCCAAATTTGCCATTAATCCAATGTTCTTCTTATTACTCTGACGTATGCTTTCTGGTTAAACTAGCCTTTATTGAGCCGAAAACACCGCTGAAATCACCCCATCGCTTTGGCATCGCTGTGCGTTGGCATTTGTTTTTCAAGATGGAGTCAGCAAAATCGTGTTCTTCTTCTCCTACTTCCATGATGCGCGCCCAGTTCGGGGGTTTTCTGAGCCACCCACTGTGTGCTCCAGGCGCCTCTATGTCGCGAAGTATTGCGCAATATGATGCAACTGCCAGCATCCACACAAAGAAAGCTACAAGCCTACTTCTATCCCAGTTATATAAATCGAAATAAATATTCATTGTGACAATACGGTCACAGTACGTGAAAGTGAGTATTCATTAAGTCTGCCTGTCGTTGAGGTGTTGCATTTCTCGGTCCATCTGCTGTAAATCTTACGTTTTGTTTGATGAAACGTGGGAGAGTTCGACGTGGAATCGGCAAAAAATAGGGAAGGAAGATTATTGGGAGTGAACGGACATATACGTCATACGGGATTGTGAGACTGTAGTGCTTGGGCTGTGCGCTGAGTGCTGTGATTGCGACAACGAAGAAAACTGTGGGATTAATTGAGACTATAACTGTCAGTTGCAAAAATGTGCGTAGTGTATTTGTTAAGCCTGTACGTGTCAGAGTGAGCAATTAGTGAGAACAAAGAGAAAACGCGAACGAGTGTAATTGTGTGTTAGGCTAAGTTGTGGTCCTGGTGTGCATGTGTGGTTGTGTAAGAATGATTTAATAAATCCTAGACTAAACGCTACCAGTTGTGTTTATTTATCCGTCCTGCTAACACACCACAACACTTAAGATTTTTCCTTCTGAACACGGGGCAGGAAAATATCAGTTGATCCAATGTCTACAGATATCCACTGAAGCGTAAACGTTGATCTGTGTTTTGAATTTTAAATCATCCAAAACAAGATTTAAATTGTTCATGTCCCCATAGAAACTGCATCAGAACAAAGTTAACTTATTAGATCAATATTTATCTTGTTGCTATTCACTTATATAAACTAAACTCGTTTCCTCGTCCCGATATGGTGCAGCTTTTTCAGGCTCACCCCGAATGAAGGTGAGCTGCATGCACTATTTGAACCACCGTACCAGCCCTCCTACAACTTTTCAATTTCTGCAGTACCGGTAATCGAACTCGGGTCCTCGAGGACAGCAGCTGACAAACCCCGTTACGCTACGGAGACGGACGTCCAGTTAGGTGAAAACCGCCTTTCCTAATCTTCACCTAGCCACCAGGTTTGAGTTGAAAATCGCAAGTGGGCCCCCTTGCTATCCCTTAACTTCTGTTAAGCCGCTATCCCGTGATATCTTAATCACCAAAAATTCAACTAAGACTACGGTGCTTTCAGCTTCTGTACGCATAAACTGGGATAAAAGTCAAGCATGCACCAACTTTGTTTAAGGGGTCTATCAACGGCCTACAATGATAATGTTAAATTTAACAGATTTACATCCAGGTTTCTCTTGAACTCTCTAAGATAATAAAATGAAATTTTGATAGGTTATAGATTCATATCTAGTATATTTACTGATCTACTTTTCTCCCCTATTATGATATGACTTTTTAAACAAGTTCTTAAATTTTAAATGTATTTATTTTTTAAATTTATGATCAAACTATGTGAGGTATCACTAACATTGTAGATCCGTATAAAACAATAATTTTGTTAATGATTGCCAACGGCCGTAGCCGTGTTGAAACACCGGATGCCGTGAGATCTCCGAAGTTAAGCAACATTGGGCGTGTTTAGGAGTTGGATGGGTTGCCACGCGCTGTTGGTGGGGGGTAAGGGAATGGAGGAGCGGAAAGGAACTGGCCACCCTACCGCACGTAAACTCCGGCTCAGGAACACCTCTGCGGAGGTTCGGACCTGCCTTCGGGCAGAATAACCCTTACCTTACCTTACCTGTTAATGATTGGCAAAAATTTCAGAACTCCGAACTTTGTATATTCTGAGAAAATGGGAAATATTCGCAGGAAAATATAGTTTTGCATTAATAACACTTGAAAGTGTAATGCCACTTACAGGACGTGGATGCTACCATGATTCTTACCACATAAACTCCAGATATGAAGTGATATTATAGCAACTAATGTAGCCAACTTCTGCAGCAGCTTGTTTACTGTAAGTCAACCTAAATTACCACCTTGTAGAGCAAATAGTTATCAGGTTACCTTGTCTTAACTGAACGAGTGTTCACGAGATTTGGAGAAATGGCTTGTGAAGCAATATTTTTTTTTAAATTCATAAATAGCGCAGTCATCCCACATCAAATGAAAGAAGAAGCTCTAAATAAGAATGTTTCCATAAAAAAGTAAAAATCGACTTTTTCTATCAATACCAATTTTTAAACTCCCCTTAGGGCGACACTCCGGAGATGAAAATCGATATTTTGGTCATTTTGGTGACCTTTTTTATGACTGAAATTGAAAGGATCGAGTTTCTTTTCTCTTGTTACGAAGTTATTCCGCTGAATTCAATAAATTTACCGCTGTAATGATGCTTTGTTTGCCAATTGTAATGTTACATTTAAATCCCATTTTTCTCCCATAATATTCTGCCAAATGTAACAAAATTTGCGAGGTATATGTATCACAGCTATATTAAGAAACCTGCGTATGGTTTTCTTGACTGCGGAAGAATATTTCAAGTAGTAGGGATTTTTAAGTCCAAAATCGTCTTCTTCTCAATTCTCAATCCTAAGATTGGTTGGCAGCAATTCGTCTTCTCCACTCTTCTCTGTAATCCGCTAATCTCTTCATTTCCACATATGAGCCTGTTCCTACGTCATCTCTGATCTGTCTTGAATATTGCAGTCTAGGTCTTCCTCTTCCTCTTCCTCTTTTACCTTGATTCATTCCTTCCATTACATTAACAATGAAACTATTGTGCCTATAGGGATGGCCAATTAATTGGTCTCTTCTCTTTCTTATTGTTGCTAAAAAGGATCTTTTTTCACCTATTCGTCGAAGAACTTCTTCATTGGTGAGTTTTGCTGTCCATGAGATCTTTTACATCCTCCTCCAGCACCACATCTCAAATGCTTCCAGACGTTTCTTATCACATGCACTAATGGTCCACGTTTCTGAACCATACAAGGCCACACTCCAGACAAAGCACTTAATTAATCTCTTCTTGGTCTCCACATTTAAATTCCTTGATGTAAGTAGTATCCTTTTCTTGTAAAAAGCAATCTTTGCTTGGGAAATTCTGCTCTTTATGTCGACTGAAATTTTGCCATCTGGAGTGATTTTACTTCCTAAGTAGGTAAAGACATTTACTTGCCTTAGTTGTGTATCATTAATTCTGATGTCGACTGCAATATGCTGGCGGTAGCATACCATAATGTCGGTCTCTTTCGTATTAATTTTCATATACTTATCTCTCAATATCTTATTTATTCTTATTAATGCACTTTGTAGTTTCTCTTCGTTCTCCTGTATGACAACTATGTCATCAGCAAATCTTATCATTTTGATTTCTACTCCATTTATCTTTATCCCTTCCATATCCTCTTTACATTCCTCAATGCCTTTCTCAATACACAGGTTGAACAGCACTGGTGACAAATTACATCCCTGTCGTACTCCTTTCTTGATATAACCCCCCCCCCCCCATACTTCACCATTTACGTTTATGATGCCTCTTTGGTTGTTATAGAGTTCATATACTATTCGCCTATCTCTAAAATCTAGACCAACACTAGACATAATCTTCATTAACAAAATTACACAAACTTTAGTACGATATGTTATTTTATATAAATTATGTACAGAATAATCGATACGTAGTGCCTTTAAAAGAAGTACTATCTACCTAATTACGAATTTACATTAACATGTTAATTACATTTCATGAAAAAATGGAATTACAAATTTAAAAAGTATTTTGGAGAATCCATTAATGAAAGATATGTTCATGATATCTCTACTTTTATGTATGTAAAATTCCCACAAAATTTCGGGAAAACCCGCGCATTAGGTAAAAATTTCTCTTTTTTCTCCGGAGTGTCGCTTTAAGTACACAGACAAAATGTATTGTTATTTCCACAGATTATTTAAAATTAATTCTGCAATTAATGTCAGTGCAGTATTAAGAAGTGACTTAATGTCTTGTCTGTTCCAGTGGTGGATAGCCGGGGGCTAGCCAAGCGCCTCACTGACACTGTCATATCAGCTGGCGATGCGATATTCGTGTACGCGCTGATCGTGACTACCTCCCTGGTGAACCTTGTATCGACACTCTACAGGGGTAAGTCGAAGTCTATCGGCGAACCACAGTACTCCCTGCGGAACATCGAGCGGTTGCTGAGCAGTGCAGTGAGTGGCGGCAGCACTTCGTCGTCTTCCAGGGAGAGCCAGCTGGAGGTGTTGTGGGCTCTCGACAACGCACGATTAAAACACGGAGGCGAGACCGGTGACTTCCCGTCCAGCGACTCGCTTTCCGATTTCTGGGATTCGTCCATACCAGAGAGAAAACGGGAAAAGTGGATATCGTGGTTACTTGGCTTTCTCAAGGGTCGTAAAAGTGCCTTGAAGGAAAAACCAGACGGTAGCGGCGGAGAATATCGGACTCTGCTGGTGAGTGAATCGACGAACAAGGATAATAGTATAAAAAGCAGGGCCTATCGAAGTGCACGCACCGGTGCATTTCACGGAGCAAGGTGCAAAAGATGACTTCGCTATGTTGAGCAGAGTGCATACCCCTCTCTTTCCCTACGCCTGTCTCACTCGCTCCGCCTGTCTCCCCCTTCTTCACTTTGAATCGCCCCGACACAAAACGATGGCACGAATCGAATCGAGCCGAGTCAGACCGATGCACAGTATACAAAACCACTGCGCCTCGGTTTGTACGCGTGATTTTTTGGACGTTTGAGAGGCTCTGGTTGCCAATGCCTCAGGTTTGATTCGAGTAGTTTCCAACTCAGGGATACGGTCCCATTTACATGCTTATTATACACTGAAGAAAATGGAAATTGCAACGCCAAGAAAGAGTGGTGCTACATTGCTGCAATTGAACATGCAGGACGAGTGTTCGGTTGTGATTCGATTATTACACCTAGGTCCATCTGACCGCAAGTTTGGACAACAATCAATACAAGATGTGCCCACCACGAGCTGCAATACATTGATGAATTCGTCGAGGCATGGAATCAATAAGGCACTGGATCGCTTCCTGAGCAATTGTGGCCCATGCTTGCTGCACTGCACGGATCAGTTGTTCCAGAGTTGTGGGCGGCTGAGGACGGTTGACCAGTTGTCGACCCATCATGTCCCACACATGATCAATAGGACTGAGGTCCAGGGATCTGGCGGGCCATTCTAAGGTTGTGATGTCGTGAAGAGCTTCTCTGGAGATGCGTACAATGTGAACCCGGGCATTGTCCCATTAGCAATGTTCGCCATCATAGTGACAACCACTGGATTGAGTAACCTGTCAACGTACTGTCGAGCAGTCATAATGCCCTCAACAAGCACTAATTGTGATTTCACATTACAGCCTATAGCTCCCCAGAACATAATGCTTGGTGTTGGCCCTGTGTGCCTCTGGACAATAAGATCTGGGCGGCCCCTCTCCCCGGTACGTCGGCGCACATGATTCCGGCGATCACTGCGCGCAAGACAGAAGCGCGATTCATCACTAAAGACGACCCTATGCCATTCGTCGACCCACGTCGATCTTTCTCGACACCAGGCCAGCCTTACACGTCGCTGTTGTGGGGTCAATGGAACACCTTCTGCAGGGACACGGGCTCGTAAGCCAGCTGCACACAGGCGATTGCCAACTGTTTGTTGTGTAACGTGGGGTGCCACAGCTGCTCGAATTTGCGCTGCTGTTGCACGAGGTTCCATCCGGGCCATCCGAATGATGCGGCGATCCTCTCTCACAGTTGTTTGTCGCGCTGGGCCTGTGCCATATACACGAGTGTGGGTACCTTCATTTGACCACTGCTGCCATACACGTTGTAGATGTCTGTCGGCCAACAAGTGCAGCGACAGTCCTTAGCGATAATCCAGCCTCACACAGCCCAATTATCCGAGCCCTCTCAAACGGCGACAGTTGTTGATAGCGTGCTCTTCTCTGTCGTCGAGGCATGTTTGACGGGGAACACTTCACTGCATAGACCGCAAGTCAACTACGTTACACCAGAGTCCGTATACTGGAGTTGATTCCTCTGCGACCAATCACGTCGGGAGACCTGTAGCAACAATTCATTTGGTCTGAAACTTTGATCGTTTACATATCTACATGGCATCGTTCCATATCTTGAAAATCAACACAAGCGACCAAAGCCTTCATGGTGTTGGTATTTCCATTTTCTAAAGTGTGTATAGATACGATTCGTACATAGTGTCCCTTTATTCCGGGTTGCTCAGCTGGCAGACACGAGAAATCGCGCCGTGGGCCGTTCTTGTGTGGAGGCTTAATGATTATCAGAGACATTTTTAATAGAAAAGGGTGTGAACAGGCATTTGGAAAATAACATACTCATCAAAACATAAAGATTGACATTTATTGCATTAAACAAGAATCAACTTCACAAAATCACTTCTTGATGACAATTTCAAAATCTTTAGGTTAGACACATCTCAGTTTTCTTACAAAATTTAAACTAATTCTGAATGAAATCATCGTCTTCATCCTCTCAGGTACACAATAACATGTGACGTAGAGATGACTGAAATCCAGATAAATAGAAATGATTAACTTAGTGTCCAGAGCCATGCAAATAAAATGAGAGTGGTCTCTCCAGCCTAACATTTCATATGACACTCTTATGACACATTACAATCGTATCACATCACTTTAAGAACCATTTGCTGTTTATGTATATTCACCAAGAGTCAATTATGTTAGATTTTACAAAATAATCCCTCAATCTCCCGCAACTCATCATAATTTCCCTAAAAAGTATGAATAGAAATTAATCTGGCATGTTTACATTCGTTAGAGCTCATTATTTAAGTATTGCCAGTCATTATTTTGAGTAAAGTCCTGCTACTATAATGTTTCCTTTCAATTAGAATGTTAACCACTAATATTGACAGGATTTACATCTTCCGTTGTTTCTTATCATCTCCAATTAATTTTATAAATAAGTAGTCAATTAATTTCAGCATTTCTCTTACCGTTTTACACTGTGAAATTCCTTCATTTAATCAACATTGTAAATTACTTCACCATACATAGTCCTTGACTTTTAATTAGCCGTAACCCATTAGTTCCCAACATAAGAGAAAAATAAGAAAATATTTATGTTTTCACGCATTAATACCTTGATGAGGGAGCCTCCGTGGCTCAGACGGCAGCGCGTCGGCCTCTCACCTCTGGATACCATGGTTCAAATCCCGGTCACTCCATTTGAGATTTGTACTGGAAAAACCAGAGGCGGAACAGGTTTTTCTCCAGGTACTCCGGTTTTCCCTGTCATCTTTCTTTCCAGCAACACTCTCCATTATCATTTCATAGCATTTATCAGTCATTCATAAAAATCACTTTGGGAGTGGCGACCCCATTGTAATAATAGCCGGTCGGTGCGACGTAAAGCAACTCGCAAAAATAAATAAATAAATAAATAAATAAATAAATAATAATAATAATAATAGCCACCGAGCTCGATAGCTGCAGTCGCTTAAGTGCGGCCAGTATCCAGTATTCGGGTGATAGTAGGTTCGAACCCCACTGTCGGCAGCCCTGAAAATGATTTCCGTGGTTTCCAATTTTCACACCAGGCAAATGCTGGGGCTGTACCTTAATTAAGGCCACGGCCGCTTCCTTCCCACTCCTAGCCCTTCCCTGTCCCATCGTCGCCATAAGACCTATCTGTGTCGGTGCGACGTAAAGCAACTACCAAAATAATAATAATAATAATAATAATAATAATAATAATAATAATAATAATAATAATAATAATAATAATAATAATAATAATAGCCTATATATGGTTCATTCATTACATCCCTGACCCGGTCGAAGACTGGAATACAGTTGTAGGTTTTCATTTCAATACCTTAATGAAGGTAAATGATCAGTAACCCACAAAAAAAAAAATTAAAAAAAACAACCTTAGAAACAACATGTTGCCAAACGGGAACAATAGGACAATGCCCATACATGTTCTTACATGTGATACTACTACTGTTTTCGTTCCTTCCCTGAAGGGGGAGGCGGGCCTCCTAGACGGTGACATCGTCTCTCAGGCCAGGAAATTTGTATCGGAGAAGGAGATGTGCGGAGAAATGGAAAGGACTGGCGGCCGTGACCTGAAGGAGAATGGGAAAACACGGACAACAATTTTCAGCACAGCCGACGGTGTGGCCCAGGCCGCCTCCCAAATACAGAGGCGTAGAGACATGGTAGAGCCGTGGCCACCCCTCTTCTGATCGACTGGCCGGTCGGAGTGCAGAACTGTCGGACCACTGTCCAGTTGTGTCCACTTGTGGGCCGAGACCATGAGGTACTCTGGTGAACAATGAATGTGTAGCAAGGCTTCACATCGGTTGCACTGCATTTTGGTGTTTCTCTTGCATAGTTTACATCGTTTCTTCTGAGATCAAACGATGTCCAGATCCTTTCTTGAGAATGAAGGAAAAGGAACACTGTGCCAGATCTTGGGACAATTGCACCGTAATTGAACATGCCACTAACAATGTGCCTAGTGAATTGAAGCTGACCCATCTTCATGTATGATTCAAGAGTGGTATATATTCTCCGCGCTGCTGCTCTCAAAATATTTAGCGTGTTACGGCACTATGCCAGTACCATTTTTTGGAAGTAATTACTGTCTTGTATTGAGATAAGAACCTATCAATCAAGTCCACACCACCCATGTGCTTATTGTGCTTGTTTATTAGGCGAGGCTGTTCGACTTGAATGTGCGTCTTCTTACCGCGGCTGTATCTATTGGCTTGATTACTCGGGTACACTGTATCATAGTTTGTCGCTAGACAGGGTATTTGTGCAAAAATATCGAAAACGGTGACAATGATTATAATGACGATCACTACTCGCTATGGCAATTAGTGTCCTTACGTCGGACAGAGCTCATGTGAACGAATACCGTTTAAATAATGAAGCGAAAATAATCCCACCGCTAGTTGACCCCAACCTTTCTCTCTACTAGAGAATCATAGTCGAGATTTCTCAATTTTAAATTTTGAGTGAAGTAAAATACAGACGTGGTGTTTACAAATGGGAACAATGAGGACTAATCAATTAATAAACTTAATTTGACTGGAAATAAACTCATTCATTGCGGAACATTTTCTTCTATCTTGCCTCGGCTGCTGTAAAAAGAATATATTCACCGCATTGTTGAAATTCTGTCACACGGGTGCTCAGTCCATGGTCGTTTGGAGGGTGCCGCTGAGGGATTGCCTAGCTATCGGTTGCTATATGACTACTCAATAAATAACTGCCATGACACAGACTGAATTTAAATAAAATAAAACTTTATTAACAAATGCGTAGAATCAATAATCATGGATTAGGTTTTGACCACAGTTTAATATCCAAATTTATATAACTGCAAATTTACCATCGTGGATAACCATAATTAATTTAAATTAATATAAAAAGGTTAATTGATTAATTAATGAATTAAATAATAAAAATAATTAGGATAAATTATCCATTATGAATCGTAGTATAATTGTTTGATCATATTTCATTATCAAGTACTCAAATTGGTTGAATTAAGTATCTATACCACAATGATCTCCAGTACAATCACCTGTCTTATTATAAAACCAATTAAGTTGTGTGTGTCTGAATTAGAAAATCACACTCTAGAAAACAAAGAACTTACGATGTTATTATCAATTTAAACCAACCTTTTATAACATTTAGAACATCCACCATTTTTTTGGGAACATAGTCTCCACATTCTATATACATTATTTGACATTTAAATTTTCTCATTAAATACTGAGGATCGATGCAATTTTAACATAAATCACTGTGTAACGTGATGTAATTCGACTCAATAAGTCTGCAAATATAATTGTTGACTCTGGATATTATTGAACTTCAATTAAACCAAGTTTTACTTTTAAATAACACTCAAAAATACGTAAACTTTCATTTGACAAAATTATTTCTTTCATAACATTCATGACTATTAAACATCAATATCATCATATTATTTACTGTTGAAATACAATTTTAGTAACCAAATTAATCGTTCAGTAATTCCTGCCTATTTTGTTGTGCCTTGTTATGTGAGAGTATAATTCAAATCTACCACTTCATGTACTTATTTTACGCGAGTTACTGTTCTATTTACAATTAAATGAACACATTAATTATCACACAAATAGGCTTAGAATTACGGAAAATAGCTATATTACATCGTAGTCACAGAGGAATTACCTAATTCTACTCATAACATGACTAAAATATACCCGTCAGGGTTGAATGCTCTCTAACGCACGAACTGATGTCATATTTACATTATTTATATAACAATTATTCATTCACGCATTTAGCCGTATATAATTCAAACATAATATTATTTAGATTGCATCATTATGGATAATATATTATCCTACTCAGATTCCAGTAATTCCAAATCTCTGATTAAGGACATCGTTCTACCATGACCATATTAGCTTCTCGTGGCTTCCCTAATGTTATTCACTTAATATAAATCGAGGAATAATTGAGAATAAATTAATTCGAAATCAGCTGGCGATAAAATTTAGGAAAATGTGATAAAACACTGACTCACATCAAAAAAGTTACCAGAATACTCATTGTAATACGATCTTGGCATGTTAAGTGGGATTTTTGCTACTCTGATGAGTCATTTGCATTGGATCGATCTACTATGCTTACATATAATTATTTGGTATAAGATGGTATGTCATGTCACCTCCTCCTCTATTCATCGTGATAATCGCCATTTTTAATGCATTTCAATTTCATTGGGAGACTGGTCCTCCCGCTCACTTTCATTCCTCGGCTCCTCATGGCCGACACATACTTTCAACATCGCGATACTAGCTTTCACAGCTTGAATATCATCTCATTTATTTAGCCCCAACGGCTTATTCATTCATTCTCAGCTCCCCGGCTGATAATATATCAATAACTTCTCATATTTTGAGATAATTGCCTGTAGTGCATATTCAATCGTCACATAATATTAACCTCTATCGTCATGTGAGCATAATGACATAACATCCTTTCTTACTTGGGTACAAATTTCCCACTATCGAAATATTCAATGATTATCTCCCAATTGAATGCCTCTATCATATCACAACAATATTAAATTATTTCATCAAAATCCATTATGACCAGTTGACAAATAAAATCGATTTTCACCTGTCCATACAATCGTTATTCAGGTGAAATATATATGAAACTAATATAAATTATTCCAAAATAACCATGAATAAAATAAATTTACACTCTATTAAATTCTGTCATGTGACTAAGCGAATCGAACCGTCATAATGTGCAATCTTACCAAAAAGCATAATAATGATCCCTAATATCGTTTAAATGTAGGCCTATGCATTTAAACAAATTAGTCGAATTTGACAACAACAATGCAAGAAATATTAATAATAATAATAATAAGAAGAAGAAGAAAACAGAAGAATAAATCATCATTATGAAATATCCTCTGTGCTACACCCTGGAATGAAATTACAATACTTAAACATCTAATTGGTAGCTCGCGTAACTAACTAAATTAAATAGTACATTCCATGTTAGATTTATACATATGAATTCATTTACTCACATTTTGCAATGAAGCTTCGCCCGCAATCGGGCGCCCGTCGAGTTGGAATTAGAACATGATCGTATAGATATTATACATCTTCACAAAATCGACGTATCTATCCATGGTATTGGTTACACTAGGCACACGCATTTAATATTTTTGCTGTCTTAATTCTAATACAATGGCACTTAAAAATATATACACAAAATGAAGACAATTATTATACACTATTTCTCTTCTTACGCACACGCGGACTTGCAGCTTCCTACGAGCTAGTTATGCGCGCGCGGGCTCGCTTCTCCTCAGTGGAAGTATTTCCCCGCACCTGGACTGTTATCTCCGAGCTGCTTAAATCCCCTTACGAGTTTCTTGCCCTTGAAGTGGTTTTAATGACCTGTTTGTAGTGGAATTACTCATTCATAGTCTCTCCCTCTACTTGTTATTTATGAATGACTCAAAATAGAAGTATTTCCAGGACAGCCTGTCTTTCATTGAAGGAAGTTCATTCGGTCACCCATGTAATGTTAAAATGTTACTAAGTGATATGCATTGCAAATAGCAAATGTGACTAACTTATTATCACCAAAATGTAGTATAAAGTTCTCGATATAATAACGTGGTAAAGTGTGTTATAATATCTTTAAGTAAACCTATAAGTTCCTCAGAAGTTTACATGTTAGCAGATATCTTACAATGTTCAAGTGAGAGAATTCAGATTACACGTCCTATCTTCACAATCGTTGACGAACAAGTGATCTCCCTGCCTGACGGCTTGTACCTCCTTTGGTGCGTCTGCGGAGTGATATTAACATGATTTCGGGAGCGTCTTTTGAGTGATGCACCCCTACCTGCGATTTCATTATTGTCCTAATTTAAAAATAAACTTCCGGTAGTTCCATTAATGCACTGTGATCACTGTATTTATCGCACACATTTAAATAATTTATATGGCTTCTGTGGGAATACTTCTTCGTTCGTATTACTGGATGTAAGACGGCTATGGCGGGAATATTCCTTCACTCTCGTTCCCAGACATGTCCTCTCTTCATTTGATACTTGCTGCACATTAACACGATTTGTCTCACTCACTACTTATGATACACGAATTGAAGTGTTACTGCAGTTGAAAAGTTATTAATTACTGTCAGTTTCTGTCAAACGACTGAATATTTAAAAGCGCTCCTTTCGAAATATTTCAAATAAGGCTTCTGATTGGTTGGGAGTATTTCTCCCGGGGACATTGGACTATTCCCATTTCAATTTTGAGGGGTGTTTCGCAGATATCTCTGTCTCCTATTGGGTGTTTTCTCTATCTTGCAAACAGCGGAAAAGTACAGCTCCATGACCTCAATTCCTAGGTAGCCACGCGTCCTCTCGCTGTATCGTTCGGAGATAACTGCTTTATTGGGGGACAACAAGACGTGACTTAGAAAGGCTTCGGCAGCTTAAGCTTCTTTTGTGTGTGGTCTTTCTTCCTGCAGTACTGTGAGAAACAGAGTTTCCACTATGTGGAAATATTCCACCTATGATATTCATTATAATTTATAAATATAACGCAATTAGGCTCAATTCCATGGGTGCAATACCGAATAATGTATATTCATTCGACCATTCATTCATTCATTCATTCATTTATTCATTCATTCATTCATTCATTCATTCATATCAGTTTTGCCTTTATGGACAGTGTTTGAACTCGAATATCTCATGATGACACAATTTTCACTTCTTTTCCGTCTTCCTCTTCTCTTTCCAAAATCTCTTCATCCTTTGGCTGTGCTCCTGTTTCCTTTGTTCTGCCCACAATGTTCCTCTCTTCTTCTTCTCATCTATATATATAAAATAGCTTGTCCTGACTGACTGACTGACTGATTCATCATCGCCGA
This sequence comes from Anabrus simplex, assembly GCF_040414725.1. Lineage (NCBI taxonomy): Eukaryota > Metazoa > Arthropoda > Insecta > Orthoptera > Tettigoniidae > Anabrus > Anabrus simplex. The sequence continues at coordinate 90,671,881 of NC_090265.1, read as the reverse complement.
GCCAAAACTACTGGACATAAAGAAATGAAATTTTGGGGATATATTCATATTATGATGTAGGTGCTCGCTAAGAGAGGATTTTTGGATATTCCATCGGTAAGGGGGTGAAAATGGGGGTGAAATTTTAAAATGAGTGTATCTATATCTCAAAACTTAAAAAGTTTACAGATATAAAAATTGGTATTTAGAATCTTCTTTAACAATAAGGAAACACGTATTTTTTTGTTTTCAGAAAATCCCAATATGAGGGATGAAAAAGGGTGAAAATGGGGGGAAATGGGTTGAATGCCTTTAATCAGGATACCGGTACTTATATCTCAGAAACTGAAGATATTACAGACCTGAAAATTGGTACTTTTGATCTCTTTTAAAAATAAAGAAGCACGTATTTTTTTGTTTCTGTAAAATCCAATTAATGGGAGGGTGAAAAGGGGGTGAATTTTTAAAATGAGTGAATCTATATCTCCAAACTTTTAAAGTTTGCAGATGTAAAAATTGGTATTTAGAATCTTCATTAGAAATAAAGAAACACGTATTTCTTTGTTTTCGGAAAATCGCAATAGGAGGAGTGAAAAGGGGAGAAAAATGGGTTGAATGCCTTTGATGAGGCTACTTATATCTCAGAAACTGAAGATATTATAGACCTGAAAATTGGTTTTTGGGATCTCTTTTAAAAATAAAGAAATACGTATTTTTTGTTTTTCTGGAAAACCCAATTAAGGGGGGTGAAAAGGGGGTAATATTTTAAAATGACTGTATCTATATCTCAAAACTTTTAAAGGTTATAGATGTAAAAATTGGTATTTAGAATCTCCATTAAAAATAAAGAAACAAGTATATTTTGTTTTCGGAAAATCGTAATAGGAAGGGTGGTAACGGTTGAAAAAGGGGTCGAATGCATTTCATGAGTCTACTTATATTTCAGAACCTGAAGATATTACCGACCTGAAAATTGGTGTTTGGGATCCCCTTTAAAAATAAAGAAACATGCATTTTTCTTCTTGTGGAAAATCCAATTAAGGGGGGGGGTGAAAAGGGGGTGTTTTTTAAAATGAGTGTATCTATATCTCAAACCTTTTTAAGTTTATAGATGTAAAAAATTGGTATTTAGAATCTCCTTTAAAAATAAAGAAACACGTATTCTTTTGTTTTCGGAAAATCCCAATAGGAAGGGTGTAAAAGGTTGAACAATGGGTTGAATGCCTTTCATGAGGCTACTTATATTTCAGAACCTGAAGATATTACAGACCTGAAAATTGGTATTTTGGATCTACTTTTAAAGGTAAAGAAACACGTATTTTTTCGTTTTTGGAAAATCCAAATATTGGGGGGTGAAAGGGGGGGTGAATTTTTTTAAAATGAGTGTGTCTACATCTTAAAACTTTAAAATTTACAGATGTAAAAATTGGTAGTTAGACTCTCCTCTAAAAATAAAGGAACACGTATTTTTTTGTTTCCTGTAAATCCTAATAGGAGGGCTGTAAAAGGGTGAAAAATGGGTTGAATGCCTTTAATGAGGATACACATATCTCAGAAACGAAAGATATTACAGAACTGATAATTTGCATATGGGATCTCCTTTAAGAATAAAGAAACACGTATTTTTTAGTTTATGGAAAAGCCAATTAATGGCGGTTAAACAGGAGTGACAAATTGGGGTGAATTTTTTGAAAGACTATAATTATCTACAGAATATCTTGGAAACGTAAAATATTACAGACGTAAAGAGTGGGTGTAAATCTCCTGTAAATGTAAAGAAATATAGGTGATTTGTTTTTGGAAACTCCACTTAAGGGGAACTCAAAAGGGGTGAAATTTTAAAATGGGAATTTTTACAGTATATCTAAAAAAACTTAACATGTTACAGAAGTGAAAAATTGTATTTTTTATCTCTATTAAACATAAAGAAACGTGTACTTTTAGTTTTCGGAAATACCACTTGGGTGGAGGGGGGGGGGGTAAAAGTGACTGAAAATGGTGATGAATTCTTTTAATTAGGCTACTGATATCTCAAAAATGAAGATGTTACAGACGTGAAATTTGATATTTGCAATCTGCTTTAAAAGTAAAGAAACACGTATTCTCGGAAAATCCAATGAAGGGGGGGGGGGGGGGGGGTGAAAGAATTGAAAAATTAATTGACTGAATTGTATGACAATACATACATCTAATAAAAACTAAAGTTGTTACAGACGTGAAAACTCTTATTTGGACCTCCTTTAAAAACAAAGAAGAACGCGTTTTGGTGGGGAAACCATCTTGGAGGGCGGGAGTGTAAAGGAGTTGAATTCCTTTCATGAGGACACATAAATCGAAAACTGAAGAAGTTAGAGTCGTGATAATTGGTATTTAGAAGATCCTTTACTATTAAAGAAACAAGTATTATTTGTGAGAAAATTCACTTAAGAGGGGGGGGGGGGGGGAATTATTGTGAAATGAAGTGAAAAAAAGTGAATTATTTTTATGGGGATACTTATATCTCAAAACTGAAGGTAATAGACGTGAACATTGGTGTTTGGAATCTCCCTTAAACATAAAGAAACAAGCATTCTTTTAATTTTTTTTGGTGGGGAGGAGGGGTGGCGGTAAATAAAGTTAACGGCGGTGGGGTGTATAAGGAGGTGAGACCAATTGATTTTGCTGTTATTAATGTACTTATAAGGATCCTCCGTTGCTCAGGCGGCAGCGCTCCGGCCTCTCACAGCTGTGTTCCGTGGTTCAAATCCCGGTCACTCTGTGTGGCATTCGTGCTGGACAAAACGGAGGCGGGACAGGTTTTTCTCCGGATACTCCGGTTTTCCCTGTCATCAGCCATTCCAGCAACACATAATAGTTAAAATAATAATAATAATAATAATAATAATAATAATAATAATAATAATAATAATAATAATATTCCGGACCGTCGTCAAATGTGCGGACCGCGCTGGAAAAGGCTCCTGGACGGTTAATGACTAAGAATGCAGTCCGGCCGCGGGTTCAGTGCCGCCAAGGCACCCAATATGACACCACGCCGGATCTCCTGAAGGATTTTAACCATATTAAAAATATTATAGGAATAGATGGCAAAGATTTACGGACCCAACTGACCCAACTGACAGGTTTTTCTCCGGATACTCCGGTTTTCCCTGTCATCAGCCATTCCAGCAACACATAATAGTAATAATAATAATAATAATAATAATAATAATAATAATAATAATAATAATAATAATAATATTCCGGACCGTCGTCAAATGTGCGGACCACGCCTAGCCCGGGAAGTACGAAATCGATTGCTGGAAAGGAAGATTTAAAAGTGGGAGGAAACGTGCCGTAAAATCATAGAAAACCAGTCAGATCGGGAATTTTGGTGGATTCTCGCAGAAAACGAGTCAGATCGCGAATTTAGGTGGATTATATATCTAATACAATAAGCATTCAATTATAAATTTCAGTATAATACCGTAGCGAAGCACGGGTATCTTGCTAGTTTACTATAAAGTTTGTATTAATTTTGTTTCTGAACTCTTTTCTGTCTCCTATCATTTGCCTGTTGATCCCCACCTACCTTACGTCTTCCTCTATTTCATGATACCAATTTGTTTTCTTGCTTGAACTGTTTACTACAATAAATATTTTCTTTCTAAGTCTGTTGTTATCCATTCTCTGTATGTACCTATAGAAAGTTAGTCTGCGTTTCCTGATCATGTCTCTGAGTCTGTCAGTGTGCTGGTACAGCTCTTCGGTAGGTCGTTTCATCCATATACCATCTCTGTGTATTGGTCCAAATATTTTTCTGAGAATTTTACGTTCTTTTTTTTTCTGTCTCTATGATGCCTGATGCTCCAATTGTGGTCGTTTCTCTCACATACAATGCTTCTGGTAATACGACTGTAAGTATGGCCTGTCTTGAAATGCTTTTCTTATTATAATGTGACCATGTGATTTGTATGCTTTCTGGAGTGTTTGCGTTCGTTCTATGTTAGACGCCTTGTTTGATCCTTCTATTTGTATGCATTCCCCTAAATATTTAAATTTTTCGACTCCTTTTGCGGATCCATGTACAGTATGCATGGTGTTCACATTGTTGTTCTATCGTTCCATGTATTGGGTTTTCTCGTAAGATATCTGTAGACCTGTTTTGGCAGCTATTTCATGCAAGCGTTCCAGTGCTTCCTTTGCCTCCTGTGTATTATTGCAGAGTATATATGTATATATTATATATGTATATATTGTTAGTGTAACATATTTTATTTTATTAATTTCATTAAGTTTATTTTGGTGCTTTCAGAACCCTACCCATGAAACGAAGCTTCCTCGAGCTGTGAGTGCGTTTACTAATTACACCCTAACTGTAGAAATGGGAGACGCTAGAAGCAAAACGATTCCACATGGAGATGCCAAATCTCCATCAATTCAGGGATCCCACACGTCAACAAAGAAAAGCATTGAAGTGAAAGGCTGCGTTCATCAGAAAGTCCCTGGTAAACCGAGCTCTGCTCCAGCTACGCAGCGTTCTGGGGACAGCGCTGCTGAACATGTCTTTAGAAAGAAGGTAAGTTCCAGTTCGTATCGCCATCTACCTCAGCTGATTTTACAGTACAAAGTGATTGGGAAACACGTGAACCGTGTATATGAACAGCTTCATGTTGAAAGGGGACTTTTGCAGGTTTCACGAAATGTTCGATTTTGATGCGATACTAGACATGAAGAGTGTCTGTTCTAAAGGTGCTACATTCACTTCCAAAAAATAAATCAGTATTTCGTCCAAATGCATTACAGTAATTCCGGGGTGCAGAAATCCCGGGCGACTGTGCTTTTGCTACTGGCATCTAGTTTATTATCACTATGCTACGCTAGTATTAAGCTAAACCAATAGTTTTGTAAGCCGTAGTGTTAAGCACTGGAAGTTGTGTGCGAAATTGTATATGAGAATACAGGATTTAGAATGTAAAGCTAGTAGTGTTTACTTTAAAATTTCCTTTCCATGGAGTTGTTTGTTGTACTCTTGTTGTTGTAGTGGTGTTGTTGGGTAGTTAGGTTTTACCTTTCTTATCACTAATAATGTTAAACTAGTAATAAGCTCAACCTATAGTTTTTAAGCCGTAATAGGAAGCACTGGAAATACTTAACTTGTGTGTGGAATTGTATATAATGATGCTGGATTTAGAGTGTTAAACTTAGTGCTTATTGCAATATTTTCTTTCCATGAAATGTCTTGGTAATCTTGTTGTTATAGTTTTGTTGTTGTTGTTGTTGTTGGGTTATTATGTTTTAACTGCATTCTATTTTCACCCTACTGTGAGTGACCATTGCCACCGGGATATTTCCCCATTACCTAACGAACCTGGAAAAACTACTAAAGATTGAAAGGAGAATATTAAGGAGGATTTACGGTCCAAGAAAGGTAGAGGGGAACTACAGATTACCAATAAATAAGGAGATAATACAAAATAACAGAAGGCCTGGAAACAATAATAAGGAAAAGGCGGCTGCGATTCTATGGACACATGGTCAGAATGGATCCTGCAAGGTTAAATAAACAAATATTTAATAAAATATACTACTTGAAGAGCCAAGGGGGATATGCCAAGTAGATGAAGGAAGAACTCAGGATGTTAGGAATTGCAGATGACGTATGTCGTGATAGAGACCAATTCAGGAAAAGACTTTCCAACATAAAAGTTCTTGTGGAAGAAAATAAAGAGCGCAGAGGGGGAAGATGGACTGAAGAGAGAAGAGTGCAACATTCTGAAAGAATGAAGGCACTGTGAAGAAGGAGGAAAGAAGAAGGGATGATAAGAAGGAAGTGAAGTGGTATTGGCGTGGTCCTAAGTTTGGCTGGTACTCATGAAAGAAGAAAACAATAATGATCCCTAAGTTTCGGCTTCTCCAAAAAAATCTTTTTCCCGTTTTTTCATACTTTAGTGGTTAGTCTATGTGCATAACTCAGTTGGCCCTTATCTGTTACAGTAGCGGAGCCTTTCGTGGAAACAATTGAGAACTAATTATTTAACAGCCACATTTAATCAAAAGTACAATGAATCTGTGGTACTGTTTTATATTTTACTGGTTCTACGCGTATCATTCGTAATTACCGTATTTAAGTTTTAATATATGCAGATGAGAAAAAGTAATAGGATGGAAGCAGAGTGGGCTTCGGCGTACAGGTAGCTACAGCTGGTCTGCACTACGACCGGCCAACCGAGCAGGCTCTACTCTCCTGCTTTCGGGAGACGAAGACAGGCTGGTCCCCATCGTCGGTTGTCCTGAGAATGGTTCTCTGCTGTTTTCCGTTCTCCTGCACTAAGACTTGTGTCTAGCGCCTGACAATGTGAAGACACTCGGCTGCGCTCGGGTGAGATCTGTCGACTATACTCGGCCGTGCTCGGGTGACATCCATTCTGTCGGCTATGTTCTACTGGCATGCATTAAGGGACACTGGGACTGAAATTTCTAATTCCTGTAAAAACTAAGATATTACCTTAATATTTGGTTGGCTCACGGTATGTACTATTATGAATATCTGTACTAAATTTGATCAGTGTAACTTTATTAGTTTCATAGTTATTAATTATTTTTCCAATATTTATATGCAAATTATTCAAATATTCTAAATGTTAAGCGTATCAAAGCGATCCAGATAGCACATTTTTTAAGTAATGATCTAGTACCTTATTCTTATATAAATGAAACTGTACATCATTTTTGAGATTGTATTATTTACTATGGAGATAGAACTTTTTCTCCTGTTGAAGTTTATTTTTTGTAAAATTATTGAAATTTTAAGTTTTGAAATTTTTTTTACAGGCAAACCAGAATTTTAATCATACAAGTAATGCACACGTTTATGTATAATGTACTAAGGAACATTCATGTGAATTTTCAAGGTAATAACATCATATCTGTTATGAGTATGACATTTTATACATCTGAAAATGTGAAACTGAGAAAATAGCATATTTCTAAAGTCATGCATATTTTTTATATTGTCTTGACTTACTCATTAGAACTATTCTGCAGCATAAGTCACACTCTCCGTCTTCCGTTTTTCAGCCTCTTTCTTCATTTTTGTGACCTTCGCCTTCCGTCGATTTGATTTTTTCTTCTCAGAGGACGATCGCTGTATTTCATACTTTCTGCGAGCATCAGCCTAAGGACTGATTTTTCTGTCACATGAGAGACTGAAGTTCCTTTGATATCCGACTTCAAGTCTATTGTTGCACTGCACCCCTTATTAAACTCTTCCACAGCACTGCATACACCAATTTCAAGTCTCTGTCTTGATACAAAATTTCCTTTGGGCACTTTCTCCAGATGCTAGAATGTAGACTTTCGTTCTCATTCTGCGTGGCACCACGGACACATCGGGATAGTACTTCATCATAGGCCAGCCTCTGATACACAGGCATAATCTTACACACTAATGGCTCAGAAAGTTCAATTGACATTTTATCATGACTCTGAGGTACCATACCTTCTGCTATGCTTTTGTTATAGAAGCACCAATCATCTAAGCCTTGGGGGCATTTTTTATGTTGGGGCTTACTGTTGGTGGATATGTAATAGTAGAGTGTGGCAAAGATAGCATTTTTCATGTTTGCAACATTAAGTGTGATTTGTACAATATAATTCCTATAATAGCTGGTAAGCTTGGTAATTGTAGCATTAGTAAGACCACCTGAACGGCCACCTAACTGCACACCCTTCACTTTCCAAGTTTGTAGCATCTGTCTCAAACCTTTTCCCATTCTCTTAGCAATGTGGTTTACACACTCCTCCTTCAGTACTGTGTTGGTGCCATACACCACATTTCAAAATTATGTGATGAAAGACGCATAAATGCGTGTGCAGGATAATGTTCGGTGAGAATCGAAGAGGGAGGGGCGTTTAAATGGCTGTGCAGCAGGCACTGAAATGTCCCGCTGTGCCTTTAAAACTGGCGGAACGTGGAAAATTATATTGCTAATTTATCCACAATGGTCAGCGGTAGAGCATTATGTGAAAATCGAAAAATCGAAATATTTGATAAAATATGCTTAAAACTCAGTCCCAGTGTCCCTTAAGATAGTAATGGAATATCAGTGTCCAAATATTAGGTAATACCGTCATTACAATTACTAACTAGTATATTTGTTATGGCCTTTGTAATATTGAACTTTCCGATAGCAATGGGACACCAGTATTCAAATATTACTACAATATGATAGAAACTCAAGACATGTTTCGGCATGAGAGATGTCGACAGAGATGCACTGGACGTTGAAGTCAAGCTGGCTAACAAACTACTGTGTATTCTATTCAAGGGATTGCCAACATTTTATAGAATAGTCTACCGGTTTCTTTATATTTCACTTATTCGCTAACTGGAAAGCAGGTGGCAAAATTTACTTGATATGTAATTGAAGCAGTCAACGAACATGGTTTTCAAGTTTTAACGAGTCACTTTACGCCGCACCGACACAGTGACAATGGGATAGGAAAGGGCTAGAAGTGGGAAGGAAGCGGCCGACAGTGGGGTTCTAACCACTATCTCCCGAATACAAGCTCACTGCTGCGCGGCTTTTACCGCACGACCAACTCGCTTGGTGGTTTTGAAGTTGTTCAAGTAGTAACTGATAATTACCAGGTTAATATTTCAATGTTTGAAACATTATGTGGGGGACGTGGTACTTTTGAAGCATGAAATACCGTAATACATCCAACCGATAATGGAAGGTCACTATGTCTTTGTAATGACTCTAGTCATCTTTTGTATCGCTTTTGACAATTGTGTCTGCTCCAGTCTCATGAAAGACAAATTCACAAGAGAAATAAAATGTGACACTTTTAATGATGGGCTTCCACAGCTCTTTCTAGAAATATTTTTAAAGCAACTTTTATGTAACATTGTCACAAATCATTTACAGAAGCGCGTGCGATTTATAAAACTCAATAAAAACCTCTCAACAGGAAAATTTTAAAACTTCAGTGAAATCTATGAAACAGCGTTAATATGGTAACTTTTTGTTCATTTACCTACTTTCAAAAACCTTGGCATACTGGAGTTGCATAGTCGACTTAAGAAGGTAGTGTAGAAATTAAGATTTGTAAATATCGGTGTGAACTATCAGGGGATTTAAGTTGAAAATAATTTCTAAGAACTGGGCATTTGAAAGTTGAGGATGTAGGGAGCTCAAATGCAAACCTGGTGGGCGATTGTCGAACAATTAGCTTGCCGACACGGCCGACTTGATGCGTCGCTCTAGGGCGCAGTGAGGGATCCAGTGGGCCATGTTACCGACTATCGTCAGCTGCTTGTCTGCCGGCCATATTGTATTTCATAAGGTGACGGACCGAACTTAGCCGAGTTGCTCCGAGTGGCTGCACATTGTCAGGCGCTAGACACAAGCGTTGCCTACGAGATATACAAGGCCGGGAAGTGGACCGATAGAAATGCGGGTCGCAAGTAGTTTTACGAACGTCCGCTAGAGGTCTCGACATCTTGCTATGCTGCTCGCGCGAAATACATTCAATTAATAGTACATGTTGGTTTCTAAAGACGTAAAAATCTACAAATAATGAAGTTAGGATCACCTAAATGTGATTTCGAGTGATTGGATGTAAAGTAAAGCACATTTAAGTGGTATTTGGAATATTTTAGACGAAGTCAAGTGCAATAAATAATAAAAGTAATACATTAAAATGACTTACCATGATTATTGCTCGTATCACTCACATTTTTAAGATCTTCCAACTTAAAGGCTTTGCGCTGAAGTTCTTTTCCGAGTCATGAGCATTTGTAATTGTGTGAGCTTCATTGTCGAGTATTGGTTTTAAAAGTTTTGTAATAAGAGTTGCAGTCAGTACTCTCTGATCACACTCGTCAATGCTTCAATGAACTTTGGAACAACAAAAACGTAAAGTTTTTAAACTAAACTCGTATTTCCCAGATAACGTAATGAGTGACGCGTAAAATTCAACACATTTTGCGGGAAGTAAACACATTTTTTGAGGGGTAGCGTAATGCTCCACGATCTTTCATCCTAATGAGGCACTACTCGGTCAGTAGTGGCCGAGGATATCTGTCCCAAGCATGATTCACAGTTGGAATTTTCTTCCGCAACTTGAGCATATCATGGCCAAGGAAGACAACTCCAGAGTGACAGGTTTTTCTGAAAAGACGTGGTGTCATTCTTAATATCAATAGCATCTAAGATAATATAAAACTACCGGGCGAGGTGGCCATGCGGTTAGGAGCGCGCAGCTGTGAGCTTGCATCCGGGAGATAGTGGGTTCGAATCCTACTGTCGGCAGCCCTGAAGATGGTTTTCCGTGGTTTCCCACTTTCATACCAGGAAAATGCTGGGGCTGTACCTTAATTAAGGCCACGGCCGATTCCTTCCCACTGCTAGCCCTTTCCTATGCCATCATCAACATAAGACCTATCTGTGTCGGTGCGACGTAAAACCAATAGCAAAAAAGACTTCCAGATATTTTAGGCCTATTAAAAATAGTACATCTGAAAGAAAATAGAATTAAATCGCGAACACTAATCTGAGGGGAAAAATGGACGTATTCGACACTTTGAAAAATGAAGATATCGGCCAAAGGAAGACAGGGGCCACGTGAAAATGAAAGACTCCCTAGGCCTGGGGAACCTAATACCGTCGAGGTCGGAAAAAACAAGAGTTGACCAAGAGTCGAATAGGATAGATCAAAGTGAGAAGCCTAGCAGAAATCAGTTGAAGCAATGCCAGGACTCAGCTAAGGACCCGTGGTCGCTAACCGACGCTCCAAAGTTTAGAGCCCCTGTAGCCCCTTTTAGTCGCCTCTTACGACAGGCTGGGGATACCGTGGGTTTTATTCTACCGCCCCCACCCACAGGGGGATTTTTAATGAGGGATGTTATTCTAGTTTTTTTTTTTCATTCGGGAAACCAACATAGGCCTAATTCGTGTCTTTTGATGCGGTAGTCGGAGGCAGTGAAGTGATCTAATGAATCTGTAACCCATCAACTGAAGTCTCAACATTTAAAATGTAAATTACAGACTCTGGATGACGTCCCAGGCGACCAAAGCGAACCTACTTTGCACCCTCCCCCCCCACTCCCCGTCCCGACGTAGCAATTATCCACTTCTCCTTTATAACTGGATCGGCTAGAAACGATTGAAAACTCCAATTGTTCTTTTTTTTTATGACGAATTGGACTTACAGTACGATATATCATATTTTATAGAGTAAATGAAATTTACTTGGAGTTCATTTGAACACTAACAGTAAGTAAAATCTATAAGTAAACGTATTAAAAACACTTTTCTCCATATGTTAATACACTACAGCACATGCAAACTATAGCACGATGTCGAGACATCTGGCGGCGGTACTGCGAACCTGGTTGGGGACGGTTTTTATGCTCAGAACTAGCGCACACTTCCCGGCCTTGTATATCTCGTAGGCAACGACACAAGTTACATAGTCTTGGTGGCTGATTGTGTCCAGCGGTTGTGGATCATTATTATTTGTCTCTCGATCTGAGCATCTACTTTGGGGTTCCTTTCGAACCCGAGGCTGCTAGCATCGGAGTGTAAGTCGTGAGTGTATGTTGTATGTTGAGTGAAAGGTTAATGCTTGTGGCAGAGAATGGGAGTGTAATTGAGTAAGAGTTGTGCTTCTGTGTATGCTGTGCTGTGTGTGCATGAGCCGGGCTCGTAGCTCAGGGGCTTAGGGGCCAGTTGAAGGCCGTTCCATTTTCGTACTTTGTATTACTTTTATAATACCTTTTGGTAATACTTTTATATTAACTTTTGGCAATAGACTTTCTGTTCTCTTGTATGAATGTACGAGACCAATAGAGGTTTATTGTTGAAAGGTGCTTCAGTGAAATGAAATGGCGTATGGCTTTTAGTGCCTGGAGTGTCCGAGGACAAGTTCGGCTAGCCAGATGCAGGTTTTTGATTTGACTCCCGTAGGCAACCTGCGTATCGTGATGAAGATGAAATGATGATGGAGACGACACATACACCCAGCCCCCATGCCGGCGAAATTAACCGATTAAGGTTAAAATTCCCGACCCTTCCGGGAATCGAACCCGGGACCCCTGTGACCAAAGGCCAGCACGCTAACCATTTAGCCATGGAGCCGGACTATGTTACTGTAAATATTTTGCTACCTTAGAATAAATGACAGATGAATTTGGAGATGGAAAGCTCCCTAACCTCGGTCCACATCGCTTCCCCTCTGGGTATGTTCCTTTTTCCTCGGCCCTAATGCTAGTACCTTCTCAGGTGACGGAAAATGTCGATCTATGATTTACGCTTCTGCCAGTGCATGGTGCCTGTATTAATGCACACTTGAGTGTACAAAAATACAAAATACAGTTCATAGATTATGAAAAAAAAACTTTTCATTGCCTTTTAAGAATCTCATAATTGATCCGTTTTGACTTTACAATACAGAAATATGTAAATAATAAACAGATTTTCCATATCAGCAACCTATTTAAAAATATAATTTGACCATAGCTTTCAAAACTAAGCATACTAAAGCCAACATCATTCAAAACACACATTGGTCAACAAGAGTAACATTTATTCCAACTGAGGTGTTTACAAACTTAAGGGTCATAATTGCAATTCAAGCTACGTTGGCAAAATTGACAGAAATCTCATTATCCGTTATCTAGAACACGTTAATGCTAAAAAGAATAATCGATTTTTCGCTAAGAATGAACGTATGTCATAGAGAAAATAAGGGCAAGTTACTGAACATATATGAACACATTTTCATCCCTTTAGATCAAAGGTTTAACAACATTTTCAATTGTTACCATTGATGCTTTCACGGCCCGTACTTATAGACATGATACTGTATAGGCTTTCGAGCTTATGCCGTGTCAAGAAAATGAGGTGAAGTTCTTGACGTTTATCAGTGAACTGTGCCCTGCGTCAGAAGAAAATCTCAACTGTCCACGAGGACGGCTTCTTAAACAATGACTTTTGAAATTTAGACGTTATAATAGAAGTGGAAGTGGTACGTTCATTCGTCACCAGATGGCTCGCCGGACGTGGCACAGTGCTAGCGTTCGAAGCGGAACCTGACCGAACCATCAGAATCAGTCTAAGAGGGTTACATAACATGTGTACCTACGTAACATGTGACATTGACAGGTGTATGACATTGACACAGGCCTGAAATGAAACATCTGGCGATAAGGAACGTACGAATTTGGAAAACACCGAGACGAAATAACAATAGTGAAGGGACAGGGAAGGGAACTACCTACGTAAATCCTTAATGGCTGGCAACCAGGTATCTTAATTGTCCCTTCACTATTTTTATTTCATATCGGTGTTTTCTGAATTCGTACGTTGCTCATCGCCAGAAGTTTCATTCCAGGCTTTTTTTCAATGTCATATGTTACGTACACATGTTATGTGACCCTCTTAGATTGATCGGACTGATTCTGATGGTTCGGTCAGGTTCCGCTTCGAACGCTAGCACTGTACCACGTCCGGGGAGCCATCTGGTGGCGACTGAACGTACCATTCCCACTTCTATTACGTTTAAATTTCAAAAGTCACTGTTTAAGAAACCTTTCTCGTGGACAGTCGAGATTTTCTTCTGATGACGCAGAGCACAGTTTTCTGTGGAACGTCAAGAATTTCACCTTATTTTCTTGACATGGCATAAGCTCAAAAGCCTATACAGTAACATTTTCAATTTAAAACGTTCCGTGTAGCAGTGAATTTTGATGACTTAATTTTACTTCGTATCGCCCAGCGGTGACCGGATACTGACTTTAGTTATTGTCGGTTCGGGTCACCCTGGTGACCTGACGAATTTGACTTTGGTTAGTCCCTACTATGAAATCCAAAACAATGCTGGAGCACTTGATGTGTGCGTTATTGTTGAGGAGACATTTCTATGTATTTACCTTTGCGATAGTTTTCCGATTCAACAAGTGTGTGACCCAGAAATTACCCCAGAAGTAAATGTTAGTTTCTTGTTCATTGATTTTTTTGTCGGAATATGATAGGCCAATGTTAATTATTTACATATTATGCTCAGTAGCAAAATAATATCACAAAAGACGAGGCTGTCATCATCAGATACTGAAGAGAAATCACTGTCACTGTCATCACTTTGTTCCAAATAATGAGCAATTCGTCCGGGATCCAGTGCAGTCCTAAACCTCTTTGTTTTCCGTGCCACCAGTCCGTCAGAATATGAAGGATCCATGCCTAAAATAAGGACGTGAACTTACTTGTAAATATTATCTACAGAAGATAATAAACATTTCAATAACTACTCCAATAAATAAAAATCTGAAAACTTATAGTCGCTTACCTGAGAGTAATGTAGAAAGGAATAGGTTACACGAGATGTCAGAAGGGTGGTACTCCTCGTATTAAACAGCAATCTGCCATCTGATGGCAGCAAAATTATAGGCTTCGTTCACAGTAAACGCTCTGAACGATTCCCGCGTAAAAATATAGGTTAGACAACAATCCGAACACAAGGTGACCCTAAACGATATGAATGGAAGTTGAAAAACAAGTCCTTCTGGTCACCGGTGGGCCGATCGAAACTAGCAGTATGCCTCTATCCTTTACGTCAGTAGGAACAATATGTTGCTGTAATTTATCGGAAATTTGTATCTAGGTCCTAGTTACTTACTCCGCAATTTTCGGAAGCAACATGCTTCCGAACCGCGAGGAACGTGTTAAAAGAAATTATTGAACAAACTAACGTTCTTTTCAATACATTATTAATCCTTCTTGATAAAACATAGAAGTCCTAACTCTTCCCGTCATTTCTTATAAGTTATCCCTTCCACGATTTCCTCTCCCCCACCCCCCCCCCCTTCCTTGGCGCGATCAACACCTGACCTGCTTAGCAGTCTATCAGTTTCATGTGTTATGCTACGTTTCTTTGTTGGTTTTTTTGTATTGACTACAGATTTTCATTTTTCTAATTTTCACTTTCATTACTTTTTTGCAACACGATATTCCGACACAATTGATATTTCTACAAGACTTCAATATAAAAAGTATTTTTTATAATCTTATGTTTTTCTGATTATGTTTTGTTTCTTACTTTAAAACAGTGTGACCCTTCAAGGTTAATTCTTTTTTATATACTTTTAATATGGTTTTCCCTACATACTTTTCTACAAATTTATATTCTTTTAAAGACTGAAGAAGGACGGAAAGGACCGAAACATGCATCGCTAATTGTGTTTTCTAATTAACATTTGTGTATTGACTGAGGTGGGCTTTTAATTTACATATTTCTGTAAAATACTTATGTTATTATTATTATTATTATTACTGCAGAAGTCCCCTGATACATCAAATCGAGTGAACTTTGGAACTTTGAATGCAAACTTCCACATAAAAACTACAAATAATTGCAAAATATTTTGAATTTAAAAGATATAAATCCAATTCTCAGTATGAACACTGAAGTTATAATGCCGAACTTCCAAGTGACATGAAAATGAAGTACAATATCAATGCAAGAATCATTGAAACACAGAAAGCAATTCCGATAACAGCAGTTCAGTGTAATGAAACAACGCCAAAACAATACTGATATTATGAACAGCTACAGCAGGAGACATCACACCGAGATTGCACAGCCTTGGTGTGGACTGCAGAGGTCTTTCAACAACAAACAGTGGCCCTACCTGTAATGTGAGGGGTGTCTGTTCAAAAGTTGCTATTTCCACCGTAAGAAAGTTGCCGGAATAGTGCAAGAAACATAAAGGCGCATGGAACGTACCCACGATCGGGTGTGGCACACATTGTAAGAAATTACATCTTCGTGGTCTCGATTGCTCATTGCAGTCGATAATATTCAACTACTTCGGGGTTGCGGAAATTTTCCCTGAATTGATGAGCCAGCGCAAAAGTTTAGGAGACACCAAGAATCTCACCAAGAAATAATCGAACTGAGCTACTTGGCGTTGACCTCAGTGTTACGTTTTACTACTACTAAATGTATTCATTCCTCCCCTGAAGGTGGAGGCGGGCCTCCTAGACGGTGACGCCGTCCATCAGGCCAGAAGATTTTTTATCGGATGTGCGGTGAAGGTGAGAGGGTTAGCGGCCGTGGTCTATACTAGGAACTGTCTAGGCATTCCCCTTAGCGCATCTTATGTCTAGCGCCTGACAATGTGCAGCCTCTCGGAGCAATTCGGCTAAGTTCGGTCCGTCACCTTATGAAATACAATATGGCCGGCAGACAAGCAGCTGACGGTAGTCGGTAACATGGCCCACTGAGTGGCTTCACATTGTCAGGCGCTAGACACAAGTAAGACTATACGCCTGAGAAGGGAAGGGGAAGGAACAGGAGGGGGAACAACCAATGTTGAAACAGAAAATTACATACCAACAAGATACAGTCAAATCATAGCGCAGGCGCACTTCAGGTGTCTGTAAGCGTCTTTTGAGTCTGAGAGAATAATTCGAAGTTTCTTGTTATACAATTTTTTAAATAAATGAAAAACATCTGTGACACACCTATACAGACTTTTCCTTCTGTAAAATGTATAAAATTTCGGAAGCCCCCTTTTGACACTAAGCGATTCGTATGAGCTCTAGGGAGAAAATAATTCGATATCTCGCACCGTTGTCATTTTATCATTTGCTGAAATTAGCCAATCAGATCGCTTCGCGGGCGAATTAAAATGGGCTTTGGGAGGCGGTGTTTTAGAATCTACACGTAGCTTCAGACCGGCTTGAGAGGAAACATTTCGCCAGGGTAGGGATTTGAACACGGACAGAATCGCGCCATAGCAAGTACGCAACCGTGATACCGGCTGAAACCCACGGTGTGTTTATGTTTGATGCTGATTTCTTGGCATCGGTAGCTGTAAGGCGATCGGTCTTTTGCGGAAATGTTCGTTAAGCAGCCACGTGGTATGCATACAGTGGTCCTTAAGTCACATTAAAACGCAAGTCTTCTTCATAATTCGTTTAGCTTCCAGGGTTATATTTCCTTCGGAATTCGAAGGATCGCACCTCTACCGCCTCAAGAGCAGTGTCCTGGAGCGTGAGACATTTGGTCATGGATACAACTGGGAAGGAGGACAGTACCTCTCCCAGTCGGCCTCACCTGCTATGCTGAACAGGGGCCTTGGGGGATTGGAAGATCAAAAGGGAGAGACAAGGCAGGGGGCAGGAAGCGGCCAAGTGAGAAACCACCGAAAACCACTTTGAGTATGGCTGAGGCGGGAATCGAACCCTCTATACTCATTTGACCTTTCGACGCTGTGTGGACTCGTTTCCAGACCTTGTATCCCTTTCCAGTTTCGTACCACCCCTGACTACCGGGGCAGGCAGCTAATTACACTATAAATGATATAATAAGGAATGTACCTAATTTCTATTTTCTGTATGATCCCAGCAGCAAGACCGGTAACATAAACGCCATGCCCCTTCAGGGATTAATAAAAAAGGGGACAATCTGGTGTCCTGTTCAGCTCTTTGGGGACAACGGGAAGATAGTCTAAACAAGGGACAATCTCATCATAAACGGACTTCTGGTAAAACTAGCGTATTCTCTTCAGAGCCAGGACCAAATGAGAGAAACGAAGGTTTTACTTATCAATGAATAAATCAGGCACTATTTATTTGCATTGAGGGCTGTCGCCAAGGCCTGAAAAGATAATCGCAGAGGAAGCTTAAGGGTATAGGCTCACAATTTGTGGTGCTTTGCAATCTGGTGGTGCTAAGTACCTTCAATATTACACTTAATAAAATGGAAATTGCAACACCATGAAGGCATTGGTCGTTTGTGTTGATTTTCAAGATATGGAACGATGCCATGTAGGTACGTAAACGATCAAAGTTTCAGACCCATTGGATTGTTGCTACAGGTCTCCCCGCGTGATTGGTCGCGGATGAATCAACTCCAGTATACGGATTCTGGTGTAGCGTAGTTGACTTGCAGTCTGTGCAGTGAAGTGTTCCCCGTCAAACATGCCTCGACGACAGAGAAGAGCACGCTATCAACAACTGTCGCCGTTTGAGAGGGCTCGGATAATTGGGCTGTGTGAGGCTGGATTATCCTAAGGACTGTCGCTGCACGTGTTGGCCGACAGGCATCTACGGTACAACGTGTATGGCAGCAGTGGTCAAATGAAGGTACCCACACTCGTAGATCTGGCACAGGCCCAGCGCGACAGACAACTGTGAGAGAGGATCGCCGCATCATTCGGATGGCCCGGAGGGAACCCCATGCAACAGCAGCGCGAATTCCAGCAGCTGTGGCACCCCGCGTTACACAACAAACAGTTGGCAATCGCCTGCGTGCAGCTGGCTTACGAGCCCGTGTCCCTGCAGAAGGTGTTCCATTGACCCCACAACAGCGACGTGTAAGGATTACCTGGTGTCGAGAAAGATCGACGTGGGTCGACGAATGGCATAGGGTCGTCTTTAGTGATGAATCGCGCTTCTGTCTTGCTCGCAGTGATCGCCGGAATCGTGTGCGCCGACGTACTGGGGAGAGGGGCCGCCCAGATCTTATTGCCGAGAGGCACACAGGGCCAACATCAAGCATTATGGTCTGGGGAGCTATAGGCTTTAATGTGAAATCACAATTAGTGCTTGTTGAGGGCACTATGACTGCTCGACAGTACGTTGATAGGGTACTCAATCCAGTGGTTGTCTCTATGATGGCGAACATTGCTAATGGGATGTTTCAGCAGGACAACGCCCTGGTTCACACTGCACGCATCTCCAGAGAAGCTCTCCACGACATCACAACCTTAGAATGGCCCGCCAGACCGGATCTCAGTCCTATTGAGCATGTGTGGGACATGATGGGTCGACAACTGGCCAACCGTCCTCAGCCACCCACAACTCTGGAACAACTGACCCGTGCAGTGCAGCAAGCATGGGCCACAATTCCTCAGGAAGCGATCCAGGGCCTTATTGATTCCATGCCTCGACGAATTCATCAATGTCTTGCAGCTCGTGGTGGGCACATCTTGTATTGATTGTTGTCCAAACTTGCGGTCAGAGGGACCTGAAAGTGTAATCATCGAATCATAACCAAACACTCGCCCTGCATGTTCAATTGCAGCAATGTAGCACCACTCTTTCTGGGTGTTGCAATTTCCATTTTCTTCAGTGTATTTAGGCCTATGTGCTGTAGATCTTGACATTCCCAGTGTCTTCCCACAATCGCTCAAAACCATGAGGCTAGTTATTATATTACCAGTGTCACCTCTAATGCTCAGTCTTCATTCTCCTCTCTCTGCGTACATAAATCCTACACTAGGTCTATTTATCTGGGAAATACCTACAGAGTGATCCAACTCTGTCAGTAATTCCATGAGTGATTCCCAACCGGACGTCACAAACGGGCACAGTTCAAATGCATTCTTTGTTTTCATCATTCATTTCTTTGCATTGTTTTATAAATTGTACCTAACTTCCATCTTTCTGAATATTCGTTAATAAACAATAATCGGGATCCTATTAAACGTGACGGTATTATTTACTGCGCAATAACTTGCCACACTTTACTAGATATTACGTCACTGTTATTAATTCCTCCCTTCTCAAAATTTGGATGGAATAAAGGGACGGCTTTATTACCAGTATTGAAATTCACGGACATACGTTTGTCATCAGAAACTGATTTACGATAGGAGTCATTCTTCTGTTCTATAAATACTGTATGTTTCCTTTCATAATTGTAATATAGGAAAAGTCCAAATAATTCTAATCTATCAACTAGACGTAAATTTGTCCCTTACACCAGTTAGGAAATTGATGAATTTTTCTTTGTATTTACTTTTAAGTCTATTTATATTCACTGGCCATATTTCATCCTTCAGTATTACTCCGATTAACATGTCTCCTTCTTCTTCTATTATTTTAGGCCATTCGAAAATAATATGGTCTATACTTTGCCAACCTGTAGTACAAGGACACATTGGACTGTCTATAATTTTAACCTGTAGAAATACGAATTGATAGGACCATATCCTATTAGCATAGTTTTAAATATGGATTTAAATCTAACTTTACTTTTAGTCTGTCGTGTACCTTTAGTGGTTTGATTCCATACATTTTGACACTTCACTGTACTGAGATCGCTTAGATCACTGTACACCATAGACTTCGGTACACGCTAATACACTTACACTCTCGCAAGTTGGTCAGCAAGCTAATTTCCATAGTGCCCTATATGTACCTTAATCCATTTGAATTCAATCATCCACTTATTCATCTCAAAAATGTTAATGCTTTTCTTAATTTCTTCTGTTACGTATGGGTGCTTCTTCCCATTCCTATTATGTATGTATGTATGTATGTATGTATGTATGTATGTATGTATGTATGTATGTATGTATGTATGTATGTATGTATGTATGTATGTATGTATGTATGTATGTATTGCACCATGCCCTGTCCCTTCATGGCCTAGCTCAGTGGAGACGCTGCGTGTTGCGTCCGAAAAATTGCGTTAAAAATCATGCAATACTGGGACAGGTTCTAGAATACATTTTCGTGAATGAGAACCCGACGAGATAAACGGGTAAAACATATTTATTAATACAAAAACATAAAGTTCAAATTCGAAACAAAGGAAACTATTCCCCAGTGAAAACCGCAAAATATGCATGACAAAAATTACAATTTAAGTTCAAAATATGCGGGCCATAAACCCAGGCATATAAAGTTCAATAACTTTGGAAACATGAAATCTACCTCTTTGTGACGGAGATTGAGATAAGTCGACTGCGATTAGTCCGTAGGCTGCGATTAGAAACCATCTCTTACACGAATACCTATTGATCGATTCAATGTTGGCCTAATTACACCAATTCAGAATTAGTCGGATATAAACATATAAACAAAGAACACATTGTTTGGGACTGGTTCTAAATTTACCCTCCAAAAACACTGACTCTAATCACGATATCCGAATCATCGCATAAGACAGAGGTATGAAAACCTCACAATCCAGCTGCAGCCAACGGGCTATAAAATGCTAACCAACATAAATAATCGACATCATCACACATGGGACATATATAAACAATGAACACAAATATAACATACATGAGAAGGAAAAGACATAAATATTTACACTTCAGGGGAAAGTATAATATTTGTTTGCGTGGCTCAGGCAACTGTATCCGTGAAAAAACCTTCTCAAGTAACGGGACTGTGCGTAAACTATCACTGAAGGCCTTGTCCTCAGCTGGGCTACATACATACATCGCTGCACCCCGGCTGGCGGGTCTACTCAGTGAACAAAACACGGTACTCTGGCCTTCAAACATAATCATTTGTCTCACAACCTGGGCTAGGGTACACACTGCGACACTAATCCCCATGCCTACATGTCCGTTTTATATACCCGCATCGGAGTCATGCTACGTTGCGTATCCGCTGCAGCAACGGAATCAAAAGGAAACTTTTTGATCACGCCTTAACAGCCCGCCTGGTGTGAAGTCTACTATCTCGTCTGACGAGATGTCGTGGCAGCTCGTAGGTACGACACGCGCACCAGATACTACACTAAGCTACAAACATTAGTCGTGATGGATAGTGCGAGCTCGCTGAAACAGATGCATGTTTATCATTAAACTGTTCATTATACAGTGCTTCCAGTAACTAGAGCACAAATGCGCTACCACTTTGAAACTTCACAACAGCACCTCAGTTCGCAACAATCACTGCGACCGGGTGAGTTGGCCGTGCGGTTAGGAGCACACGGCTGTCAGCTTGCATCCGGGAGATAGAGGGTTCGAATCTCACTGTCGGCAGCCTTGAAGATGCTTTTCCGTGGTTTCCCATTTTACACCAGGCAAATGCTGGGGCTGTACCTTAATTAAGGCCACGGCCGCTTCCTTCCAACTCCTAGTCCTTTCCTATCCCATCGTCGCCATAAGACCTATCGGTGTCGGTGCGACATAAAGCCACTAGCAAAAAAAGGAATCACTGCGGAAGGAACAGATGTTCATTGCAAGGCCTTGAGAGTCCGGCTCATGCGCAGTAGACATACCTCTTCGAACCCCCTGACACTGTACTTAGCCGGTTCAAGTTCCGGTGGTGGGAAAGATTTTCGGCATCAGAATGTTAGTCGGCAAGTTAGGACAGGTGGTATACTATTGCTATTCACTAGCTTGTGTGCCAAAAGCCTAGATTCAATTTCAAATCTCTCCGCGGTGTTCATATGGACTTAGGGCATATGAAGCTGTTGATGGTGATTTGTCCGTCGCATGGAGACGTTAAGTATTGAGCAGACCCCTTCATGCTATATTTGACAGGAAGGGGCTATGCCAACACCATTCTTTACACTCTTCCACCTCATTATTATCATCTCAGACGCGTATTTCTCTCATAGCGTCAAATACAGAGAGAGAGACCTGCAGCACTGAAGTGGGTCACTCCTAGCATTAAAAGCCATACTGTAAATAGTATAAATCTAATAATATATATATGTGTGTATGTGTAAATTGTATGTATGTTTGTATGTGTACTTCATATCTACTCCTAAACTACTTATGACTTAGTATCATCATCATCATCTGTTTACCCTCCAGGTTCGGTTTTTCCCTCGGACTCAGCGAGGGATCCCACCTCTACCGCCTCAAGGACAGTGTCCTGGAGCTTCAGACTCTTGGTCGGGGGATACAAATGGGGAGTATGACCAGTACCTCGCCCAGGCGGCCTCACCTGCTATGCTCAACAGGAGCCTTGTGGAGGGATGGGAAGATTGGAAGGGATAGACAAGGAAGAGGGAAGGTAGCGGCCGTGGCCTTAAGTTAGGAACCATCCCGGCATTCGCCTGGAGGAGAAGTGGGAAACCACGGAAAACCACTTCCAGGATGGCTGTGGTGGGAATCGAACCCACATCTACTCAGTTGACCTCCCGAGGCTGAGTGGACCCCGTTCCAGCCCTCGTACCACTTTTCAAATTTCGCGGCAGACCCGGGAATCGAACCCGGGCCTCCGGGGGTGGCAGCTAATCACGCTAACCACTACACCACAGAGGCTTAGTATCAGAAGACAAACTTCGCGGGGAGTAAGACATCCCAATCACACTTGGGGGCGGGGGGCGATGGGAGTGAGATACAAACATAATCGAAATTAGTTCCAAGTACATAGTTTTCGGTGTCGCTGAGACGAATATGTTCCAGCGGAATTTTATGTTCAACTTCAGCGCCCTTTGCGGTTGGGAGCGAAGGGAGTGTGATATATAAAAATAATCGAAAATGGTGTTGAATCCATATTTTTGGGGGGTCACTGAGATGAATAGTGACACTCTGGATATTTTAAAGTCAAAGTTCAGCCCCCTTCGGGGTGGGGGCGAAGGGGGGAGTGATGTAAAATAATCGAAAATAGTGTCGAATCCATAGTTTTCGGGATCGCTTAACACTCGTGATTTTTTCAAAGTTCAAGTTCAGCACTCTTTGGTGTGGAGGTGAAGGGGGCATGAAGTACAATAGTAATCGAAAATACTGTCGAATCCAATGTTTAGGGGTCACTGACTTGAATAGTGACATTTAGGATTTATTTAAAGTCCATGTTCAGCCCCCTTTGGCATAGGGATGAGAAAGAGTGACTAAAAAGACCGAGTTTATGAATGTATTGTGTGTATTTTCCAGCATAGATGTCAACTAAATTTAGTACAAATATTACTTACTATCTGCGGAAAATGATCTTAGGGCAAGTAGCCCCTAGAACCCTGAGGGGAAGGGAGGAAATATAACTAAAATATGACCGATATTAATCTCAAACCAAAGTTTTCAGGACTACTGGAAAGATTTCTACCAGACTAGGTACCAGTGTTGCCAACTTATATTTTCAAGATCCGCTAAATGGTACTAAAAATCCGCTAAAATTCCGCCAAGAAATCCGATCTCAAATAATGAGAAATGAAAATGAGCAATAATAATAATAATAAATATCTGCACTCACCTCATCTGTGAATTTCACTGGGATTAACCCCCTGCCTTGAAGCCAGCGAGGTAAAACTTGCAGGCGTTTTACTGCTGGGTGCAAACTAGGTGAATCCCCTACCTCAACAGCCATACTCAGGACAGGCCAGTTCATTAAACGGTCTTCCTTCATAGCATAAAATAAATGCTACTCTCTGACAGTTTCATTAACTGTCGTCATTCGTCACCTAAGAGATAAGTAACATTTCTCCACGCATTACAAATTTATGGTACCATGATCTCATAACATCAGATCCAAATAACATGTTTTTTGCTAGCTCCTGACAAGAAATACAGAATAGCTCGGAGACAGACTGGAGTACAAATTAAAAAGAACGTAAAATGGATAAAAACACTAAATTCCGCTGTAATAAACCTAGAATTCCGCCAAAAAATCCGCTGTCCGCTAAATGATATATTTCTCCGCCGACAGTCTTCTAATTCCGCCAAATTTAGCGGGAAATCCGCTAAGTTGGTACAACTGCTAGGTAGCCTACACTTATGACTTACTATCAGGAGACTAACCGCGTGGGGATAAGACACCTCTATCACCCCTAAGGGTAGGTATTGAGATATAAATGTTGAAATTAGTGTCGAATCCATAGTTTTCGGGGTCGCTGAGATGAATAGTGATACTCCGAATTCTTTAAAGTACTAGTTCAGCCACCTTTGGCATCGGGCTTGAGAAAGGGTAGAAAAGAAATAGTCCAAAATGACCGGGTCAATGGACGTATGTATGTTCCAGCGTAGTAATCAACCAAAACTGATGCAAGTATGACTTAATATCTGGAAAAAGTACTGTTTTGGGTAAGCCGCTCCTACAACCACCAGGGAAGTGGGTGATACTCGTAGAAGTCCATGTTCAGCCCCTATCGGCATAGACATATGAAGTGGTGGAAGAGAAAATGTCCAAAATGACCGAAATTAGGGATATATATGTGTTTCTTCCCGCATAGTCCTCATGCAAAATTGGTACACAAATGACATACTTTCTGAAAAAAGTACTGTTCGGGTCAAACACCCCTAGCACTGCCCGGCTCCATGGCTAAATGGTTAGCGTGCTGGCATTTGGTCACAGGAGTCCGGGGTTCGATTCCCGGCAGGGTCGGGAATTTTAACCTTAATTGGTTAATTTCGCTGGCACGGGGGCTGGGTGTATGTGTCGTCTTCATCATCATTTCATCCTCATCAGGACGCGCAGGTCGCATCTGGCGAGCCGAACTTGTCCTTGGACACCCCCGGCACTAAAAGCCATACGCCAATTCATTTTACCCCTAGCACTCCTATGGGAGGGGGTTAAATATAAAAATAAATGAAAATGACTGATATTAATATCGAATACATTGCTTACGAGGTCGGTGAGTTGAACTGTGACACTCTGGATGGCTGTCATACTTCAGCCGCAATCAGTACGGAAGTTGAGAGGGGGTGAAAATGAATGTAAAAATAATCGAGGTTATGAATGTATGTGGGTACGTTCCAGAATAGCTCTCAACGAAACTTGATACTCATATGACTTACTATCTGGAAATAAATACTACGAGGACGAAACATCCCAGCCCCAACTGTGGATGGGGAATGGAAGGAGATGACTTGTAAAAATATCAATGTCGAATCCATTGTTTATGTGTCGCTGAGACGAATTGTGAGGGCCTGGATACCGTTTAAGTACACGTTCAGCCTCCGTTGAGGCGGGGGACTAAGAGGGGCTTAAAAGTAAATATTCTAAAATGACAGAGATTAGTGTTGAATGGACTACTTTTGGGGTCGGAAGGCTGATTGGTGACAGTCTCAATTACAGTTGAAATCGTGTACATCACAACTGTATCGTAACGGATAAATACATATAGTTATCATTTATTGATTTTTTGAAAACAAATACTTCCCAGTCAATTCGAGTTTCCGCAAGGACAATGTTTTACTGGATATTTTAATAATATAAAACTTTAAATCAAACACATCTAAATAACTCTAAATCTATACAATAAATCGTAAAATATCAATCAACATCCCAAAAAAAGGATTCTTTAAAAATTATATTCGCATATAACTAACAGGTAATACAAATCTTCAAGGTAAACATTCAAAAACTATCCGGGCAACGCCGGGTACTACAGCTAGCAATAATAATAATTGTGACTACTGGATAGTGGAGGCGCGTCACGATTTCACAGAGATCTGCAGCCTCAAAACTGAAGTGCATAATAATTTGGAATGAAGATATATCTATGTACGAACCTAAACGTCATAATTTTTACGAGGAATGTTTAAAATTCACCGCTGTGTGGCCTTTCATCTGCTATACCATCATCCTTTGAAGGATCAGCATCAATCAATCAATCAATCAATCAATCAATCAATCAATCAATCAATCAATCAATCAATCAATCAATCAATCAATACTGATCTGCATTTAGGGCAGTCGCCCAGGTGGCAGATTCCCTATCTGTTGCTTTCCTAGCCTTTTCCTAAATGATTTCTGAGAAATTGGAAATTTATTGAACGTCTCCCTTGGTAAGTTATTCCAATCCCTAACTCCCTTTCCTATAAATGAATATTTGCCCCAGTTTTTCCTCTTGAATTCCAACTTCATCTTCGTATTGTGATCTTTCCTACTTTTATAAACGCCACTCAAACTTATTCGTCTACTAATGTCATTCCACGCCATCTCTCCGGTGACAGCTCGGAACATACCACTTAGTCGAGCAGCTTATCTTCTTTCTCTCAGTTCTTCCCAACCTAAATTTTGCAACATTTTTGTAACGCTACTCTTTTGTCGGAAATCACCCAGAACAAATCGAGCTGCTTTTCTTTGTTTTGTTTTTTTTCCAGTTCTTGAATCAGGTAATCCTGGTGAGGGTCCCATACACTGGAACCATGCTCTAGTTGGGGTCTTACCAGAGACTTATATGCCCTCTCCTTTACATCCTTACTACAACCCCTAAACACCCTCATAACCATGTGCAGAGATCTGTACCCTTTATTTACAATCACATTTATGTGATTACCCCAATGATGATCTTTCCTTATAGTAACACCTAGATATTTACAATGATCCCCAAAAGCTTCACCCCATCAACGCAGTAATTAAAACTGAGCGGACTTTTCCTATTTGTGAATCTCACAACCTGACTTTTAACCCCGTTTATCAACATACCATTGCCTGCTGTCCATCTCACAACATTTTCGAGGTCACGTTGCAGTTGCTCATAATCTTGTAACTTATTTATCACCCTATAGAGAATAACATCATCCGCAAAAAGCCTTACCTCCGATTCCACTCCTTTACTCATATCATTTATATATATAAGAAAACATAAAGGTCCGATAATACTGCCTTGATGAATTCCCCTCTTAATTATTACAGGGTCAGATAAAGCTTCACCTACTCTAATTCTCTGAGATCTATTTTCTAGAAATATAGCAACCCATTCAGTCACTCTTTTGTCTAGTCCAATTGCACTCATTTTTGCCACCAGTCTCCCATGTTCCACCCTATCAAATGCTTTAGACAGGTCAATCGCGATACAGTCCATTTGACCAGAATCCAAGATATCATCGTTGATTTTTGTGTGATTACAGTTAAGAACGGATGGTTGCCTAATATTATACTTCTTCTTAATATAATGGTCAACATCTCCAGGCCGTATCTGCCACCGAAGTGGGGCATATTATATCAAACTCCGACTAATATGCATATATCTGGATTATTTGGTCACCGCATAAATACTGTATATTATGTCATTTTTCATTGTGTACTATTCATACTTTTAACCATATTTCCCTTCCTTTTTTTTCAGTTGAATGTGTCAAAGACGCGCGGAACCGTTATAACACAGCAGCAGACCACCAGTGCTACACAGACATCACCAGAGAAGTTCACTAATATTTGCACTCCAGCCGCACCCTCTGGTCAGCCGAAATCACCAAATACTACCATAGCAACTCAGACAAAACCATTTAGTATCATTAGGCCTGCTCGCACATCCTTAGCTACGCAGACGTCTGTCACAGCTCTCTCTCATATAGCAACTCAGACAAAGTCCGAGCATTACATGACCATCGCTACTCAGACAAGACAGTTCCGTCCCCCAAAGCCACCACGCGCTCATGCCGGAACACAGACTCGATCTGAACCTCACTACAACAGAGGAATTCAAACCTTGCCGTACCGTCCTCCAAAACCACCACACCGTACAGCAGCAGTTCAAACAAATATTTCTCAACACAGTATCGCAGTCCAGACTTGTGCTTCATTTCCATCAGTTACCAACGCTAGCTCCGTTACTGCGATGAACACAGAGGCTTCAAACACACTTATAACAGAAGAATCTGATGAAGAAACAAGTGCCAGTGAAGCTCACCCCCAATACGTAAGTACCGGTTGCCAAACATTCTCTGAAGGAGAACATATCACATTCCCAAAGGCTTTTCCTACACTTCCCCCAGTTCATGAAACAGCCACCATTGGTACCCAGACAACAATGGATAGTGAAACACCAAATGATCCAAAAGACCTTCCACTACATTTAGAAGAACCGAAAGATGCTAAGCGTGAGTCAGATCCGATGGGCATTCTGCATGGAGTTGAAAAGGCAAGAACATATAGAAAGAAATTTACACAGTCGCTTTCAGTCCCTCAGGACGACAAAACTCCTATTATGGACGTACAACCACCTGCTGAAAGACCAAAAGCTCCTGTTCAACAAATACCCGATAATCAACCTACAACTGTTCATTATCTCAGCAAAGTCACCACTGAGATTGGTCTTCAGAGAGGATTACCCGACACCAAAACTACTGCAGCAGACAACACAAGTGAAGGAAAAGACAGCCAAGATATTGGGGTACAAGCATTCATCGACTCAAAGTCAGGTAAGTGTGGCAAAAGAGGTTCGTTTTACCTACGCTGACGAGCCTAGAGTCACTATAGTACAGAATCGGTCAAATTATCGCTGTTAGATATATATCCGTGTCCGATCAAACAACAGTTCTCCAAAATCTAATTGCAGATTCGGCCTTCGGGAGTTCATTAAATGTTCCAGATCTTGCACAACATTAACACGGGTCGTTGGACAAGTTCGAGTTCGATAATTCAGAACTGGTTAAGACCGAGCTCGATAGCTGCAGTCGCTTAATTGCGGCCAGTGTCCAGTATTCGGGAGATAGTAGGTTCGAATCCCACTATCGGCAGCCCTGAAAATGGTTTTCCGTGGTTTTCTATTTTCACACCAGGCAAATGCTGGGGCTGTACCTTAATTAAGGCCATGGCCGCTTCCTTCCCACTCCTAGCCATTTCCTGTCCCATCGTCACCATAAGACCTATCTGTGTCGGTGCGACGTAAAACAGCTAGCAATAATTATAATAATATACTAATAATAACATTTATTATAGCAAGCATACGTAGTAGAAAATCATAAGGCCAGAAGGTTCCTGGAACGTAAAGAGCGGCAACGGTAAATTTAGTTAACGGAAGTGATAGTTTCAATAATAACAGTCACTTTTACTCCAATGACGGGCTGAGGGGTTGCATGGCCGAGGCGATAAAGGCGTTCTCGGTTCACCCGGAAGGACATGGGGTTCGATTTCCCGCCAGGAAGTCGTATAATTCAAGAATCGAGATTTCCACTTCCGGAGGTGCACATGGCCCTGAGGTCCACTCAGCCTACACCAAAAATCAGTACCAGGTTAATCCCTGGGGGCAAAGGCGGCCGGGCGTGGAGCTAAACATTCTACGCCCCCGTGCCGAGGTTACGGGTAGTGAAAATTTTACCTTCCACCCCTCGAAGGGTCTTCATGGCCTGTATGAAGATGACTTTGCTTTTTTTTTAAACTTCAATGAAGATGCTTAGGTAATTGCATTACAAAAAATAGGAGTGATGAAAACAACTTTATTAAAAGCAGTTGCGCTAGGCCCATACATGTGTATATATCTGTGCCGGAAAATTTTACAAACACTAATGTGCTAGGGGAATATATTTGGACAATAAGTGGTATATAAATTTAGGCAAGACAATAAGCTAATTTAGCGTGATCAACAATCAAATTCACTGAAAATTTCTAGACATATAATGAAGTAGAAGTTAAATTTGTTAAATTCATATACAAAATATCATAAGGATCCATGTACAGTCAATGATACAAAAATTATCAAGATATAGGATATGCTGGGGAAAGGAGAAAGTTAGGAAACCGATGACACGACCAGCAAATGTTGTTGTAAGATGCACGAAGCAATAGTCCGAAACACACAACGATTTCCAGAATACATTAATGGTTAGAACAGTTCGAATGCACTAAATGACAATGTGGGGCATAGGGTAACTCAAAAGGTCTGTAGCCCGTTGTCATAGAATGAAAACTGAATGAAAGTCGATGACTCCCCAACTCCGTCAGCAACCGAAGAATGAATATTACATATTACATATATCACATTATTTGCTCTCTATGCCTCACCTGGAAAATAGTTGAAGTAGAGAACCAGCTCTGTCCAAGATAATGTGCTCTCGTTCAACCTGCCGGGTCAAAGTCCTACATCGTGCAGAACTGATCACTGTTGCAACGTAGTTCTTCTTTAATTTGGATGTTCTAGAGGCCCAAATCATTCGTCCAAATGGTAGTGTGGTTTCCTTCCGGCATTCCCTCCAAAGCCTGCGTTCTAAATAGGAGACTCTTCCTAGATCTGGTTTCCATAAATTGGGTGGTGGCGATCAGTCTGCCGCTTTCTCCTCTCCGAATCAGCAAAACATTCTCTACTGTTGTGAGATGGTGCTATTCCCAGAAAAAACCTACACGAAGATTGCATAACAATATACAATTCGGCGTTCCCCGGGCAACGGCTTAAATACTGACTGATGTTTCCAGAACCGATGTAAACAACGAACAGTTAAGATAAAAATATCGTTGAAATAAGAATCTGAGACCTTAAGTACCTTCTACACAGTCGCCATCCTGTCTGGTTAGGTTAAGCTAATATACTTGGATATCAAACTTGAGGTCTGTAGGGTTAACGCCCTTGTACAGTTAAGCCTGGAAAAGGGACCGTAATGTTACATCTGCACACGTTTGGTTATAACGTCATGCACACTTAGCCAGCGGTCCGCATTTCATATCGTCCGCGCTGTGACGTTACAGCTCTGCCAGGAGAAGGCCTGCGCGTTAGGTTATGCGTTATGTGAAGATAAACATGCACTCTTAGCTAACAATCTGCAATTTAAATCACCCGAGCTATGACGTCACAGCTCTGTCACTCATCCGAGGGGAGACGGCAAAGAGCCTGTGTGAGGTTAGGTTACCGTTCGTGGCCAAGGTCATAATGACGTGTTAACCTCATCTGCAGGTCACCTAACCAATTTGGCTCCTACCAAGGGGTCCGTGACCTGCCCGAATCGGCTCGTCCAAAGCGGCCAGTAAGGTTGGCATTGCTCTCGTACTTAAGGGTATGACGTCATATCATCATATAGGGGTCAAAAACACCCCAGCTTGGCCAGTGAGGTTACCATTGCCCTCATACGTAATGATATAACGTTATAACCTCACCTGGAGGTCAAAAGCACTATACGTCATTACCTGACCGATTGGGCTCCTCCAATGAATCTTGTGAAGTTAGCATCGGTCTCGTACGTAAAGTTAGGACGCGTCTTAACCTCACCGAGAGTTCATTGAACCTGACCAAGAGACTTCTTCCTTGCCATCCCTTCCAATCTTCCCATCCCCCCCCCCCGCAAGGCCCCTGTTCAGCATAGCAGGTGAGGCCGCCTGGGCGAGGTACTGGTCATCCTACCCAGTTGTATCCCACGACCCAGAGTCTGAAGCTCCAGGACACTGCCCTTGAGGCGGTAGAGGTGGAATCTCTCGCTGAGCCCGAGGGAAAAACCGACCCTGGAGGGTAAAGAGATAAAGAAGGAGAAGAAGAAAATAAGAAACCACGGAAAACCATCCTTAGCGCTGTTGACAATTCTGTCCAAATCCACTATCTCCCGAATACAGTCTCACAGCTGTACGCCCTAACCGCACGGCCAACTCGCTTGGTGCGACAGTTATTTTATTGTCTTTTACTTTCACTTAAAACAATAATCACCACCATCTCTAATGGCCGTGAAGGCAAGCAGTAGTGTATTTGTTGAGGTTTGGTGGGAAATTGGAATGTAATAAGGAAAAATACTATATGTATTAAACAAGATACTGATCAGACGTTCTTATCTTGTCCGTGGAATTCTTATGCGCACTGGACTGAGCGTTATAGCGGACCTAACATTTGTATGTGCCGAGGTTTCTTCAAAGTCAGAAGCTGCCTTGCTGTGGGGCTCATTATTGCTGGCTTGTCATCGGCTTACAGTCCGTCTCTATGGCTAAATGGTTCGCGTGTTGACCTTTGGTCCCAGGGATCCTGGGTTCGATTACCGACAAATCAAAAGACCTGCATCTAGCGAACCAAACTTCTCCTCGGATACGCTCGGCACTAAAAGCCATACGCCATTTCACTTTTTCATCGGCTTACACTCCGTGTTACGATTCTGTCTTTCATTCTTGTACTGTTGCGGCATACTCGTCCTGAAAGAGAATAGATAACTTGGACAAAAGTGCAATTTCTGCTGACCGTACATGGTTTCTGTGTAAGCCAAGCAACTGTACCTACGATTCATAAATTGCTCCCAAACCTTAGGGAAGGTAGTCCGCTTCTGTGGTGAAGTGGTAAATGTGATTAGCTGTCACTCCCATAGGCCCGGGTTCGATTCCGGGTTTTGCCATGAAATTTGAAAAGTGGTTCGAGGACTGGAACGGGGCCCACTCAGCCTCGGAGTGTCAACTGAGTAGAGGAGGGTTCGATTCCTACCTCATCCATCCCCGAAGTGGTTTTCTGTGCTTTCCCAATTATCCTCCAGGCAGGTGCCGGGATGGTATCTAATTTAAGGCCAGGGTCGGTTCCTTACCTCTTCCTTGTCTATCCCTTCCAATCTTCCCACCCCTACAAGGCCCATATTCAGCACAGCAGGTGAGGCCAACTGGACGAGGTACTGATCCTCCTGCTCAGTTGTATACCCCCAATGCCCTTGAGGTGGTAGAGGTGAGATTTCTCTCTCAATCCGGTGGAAAAACAACCCTAGAGGGCAAATTGGTTAAGAAAGGAAAAGAAGAAAGGAACTTAGGGAAAGTATTAACTTCGGAAGGAGAAGCACTAGCCTTAATGATTCTGAGGGCACACGATTTAAATGGAAGAAAATTCGAAACAGCAGAGCTACTTTAGCAAAGGAAGCATACATTCACAACTTGTAGCATGTTTGTTTTCAGTTAAGAAATATGAGAAGGAAGTTCGATGAATTATTTGTGAAGATGGGACGTACATTCCCAGCAGTCGTACAACAACTAAGAAATAGAGCAGGGCCTTTCAATTGCCCAAAATATCACGCGTGCAAACCGAGGCGCAGAGGTTCTGTGCACCGTGCATCGGTCCGACTCGGCTCGGTTTGGACCAGCTGTTTGTCTTGGGGCTACTCGGCTAAGCTTGACTCAACTCTGCTCAGATAGCAGAGCGCTGAAGAGTGAGTGAGGAAGGGGGAGACAGGCGGAGGGAGAGAAACAGCGCTATAGCTCAAATCGAGGAGTGGGTGTCTGCACTCTGGTCAGCCTAGCGAAGTCGTGTTTTGCACCTTGCACCGCGCATTGCACCGGTGCATGCGTCCTGAGAGGCCCTCAGTTAGAGTGATACCGAGCGAGTGGCTGAGCAGTTTCTGTCACGCGGTTGTCAGCTTGCATTCGGGAAATAGTGAGTTCGAACCCCACGGTCGACAGGCCTGAACATGGTTTTCCGTCGTCTTCCATTTTCATACCAGGCATATTAAGGACAGATGTCGTTTAAGTTCAAGTTTATCCCCATAGGCACGGGGGAGAGAAGGGGTGAAAGTATTCAAAATGTCCGAGATTACGGATGAATGTCCTAGCATAGCTCTCAGTAAAAACTTGGTACACATATGACTTACTATCTGGAAAGGAACTCTGGGGGCAAGACACCCCTAGAGCTGACAAAACTGGAAATCAAGAGTCAAAAAATATATCATAATCGTCGCTAAAAGCAAGATCTTATACAATTGTCTAAATTAAGCGTGAAATTAAACATTTGCTGAGGAAAACAACAGGAAACTACATCACTCCTCATTTTGCTAGAACGCCTCCTCGTTGACGCCTAGGCCATCTATGACAACTAATGGATCCTCCCTCTGTGGGCGGGGGTGTCCCTTGCCTGTCGTAAGGGGTGTCTAAAAGAGGCCCCATGGGATCTCAACTTGGGAGCGTGATGCGGCGACCACGGGACCATAGCTGAGTCCTGGCATTGCTTCCACTTATTTGTGCCAGGCTCCTCACTTCCATCTCTTTTCTCCGACCTCCCTTGGTGAACTCTTGTTCTTTTCCAACCCCGACGGTATAAGTTTGCGAATCCTAGGGAGACTTTCACTTTCACGACTTTCATGGCCCTTGTCTTTCTTTGGCCGATGCCTTCGTTTTTCGAAGTGTCGGGTCTCTTTCATTTTTTTTTACCTCTTATTGGTGTTATATAGAGGATGGTTGCCTAGTTGTACTTCCTCGTAAAACAATAATCACTACCACCACTACTGTTGAGGATCCAACCAACCTTCGGGCTGAAGACTACACATACATACATACATACATACATACATACATACATACATACATACATACATACATACATACATACATTGTTCAGTAATGGATTAATTAAGGTAAAGCGCCGGCAGTAATACACCAAGAGTGAAAATGGGTAACCATGGAAGATCATGGCTGCTGACAGCGATGTTTGAATCCATCATGGTAGCTACACGATCCGTAGCTACACCAACTCGTTCGGTGTGAGGAAATTAACTGAAAAATACCTTCTTCTTCTGCCGTTTTTCCCACACTTGTGGGGTCGTGAGTGCGAACTGTGTCGCACATGGGGATTTGGCTTTGTTTTACGGCCGGAGGCCCTTCGTGATTCCAACCGTATGTGGAGGGATGTAATCATTATTGCGTGTTTCTGTGGTGGTGGGTAGTGTAGTATGTTATCTGAATATGAAGAGGAAGACGTTGGGACAAACACAACTCCCAGTCCTCGAGCCAGAATTAATCAGACGCGACTAAAATCCCTGATCCGGCCGGGAATCGAACCTGGGGCTCTCTGTACCGAAGGCATCAACGCTGACTATTCAACCAAGGAGTCGCACTAACTGAAAAGTAGCTAACTTGATAATTTACGTGTACAATTTATATTTCAAAGATTTCATCACTATTTTATCGAAGATGGTGGTCGTTTCCTGTGCCCCTTTAGCATAGACACCACAGTGGTACATCTTATTGACACTCATTGCCACTCAGAAAAGTGGTCGTTAACACGTCTGGCTTATATCATACCTTGTAGCCTTTCAGGAAGGTTGCGTCCTTGTGAGACATGCTAGGTTACCAACTGAAAGCGCTTGTTTCATAGCGAATAACATTTGTAACAATAAATTATAGGTAGTAAAACGATTCATCACAAGTTGTTTACATTTCTAAGTACCATTAACACGAAATCAAACAAATAGAATAAAGCAGAAAGATTCATGTGACATTGCTGGAAACGTCTCCTTTCTGAGGAAAATGAGACAGGAAGGGGTTACTATGGCTCTACAGTGACCCCACCCACACCAACAGCTGTTTACAAGGTGACGGTACAAGGCAATACCGTGTGTTCCCGGAGTTGGCTACGTTTTTTAGAGTAACATATTATTTTTCAGCAGCTTATGCAATTCTTGAACATCCATAAGAATTTGCATTTAAAGATACACAGTGTGAACGTACCGATTTAACAAACAAATAAACACACAGATGATTACTGATGGCACTTTTTTGAGAGATTTTCCAACAAATTGTAGAGTGAAATTTAAATTTACGTAGTGATATTAAAAACTTTCTTCAGCTTATCCCAGTTATTTCTGGGATCACTGGAGCCACCCAGGCTCATTATGGTTTAGGCCAGTGTTATAAATCCGCATGCCCTTCCTAACGCCACGTGATGTTTGAGATGAAAATATCAGCCCAAAATCAACCGGGATTTGAACCTCAACCTTCCGGATGGGAAGCCAGCAACTAAGCCAATGAGCTAATCACGGCCCAGAATTTACATGTCTGTCTGTCTATATCGGTCCCTCAATCCTGAGGTTCGTGATCTCTGAAGATATTCCTTTGTACCCGTTTCCATCCTCCACGGCCTTCTGCTATACGGGTAGATTGTATGAACGATGTCTTTGTTGCATGTTTTATGCCATCTGTCCAGCGTATAGGTACTCGCCCACGCTCCCTCCTTCCAGGCACGTTTCTCAAGATGTGTGCTTTTCAAGACTTCCTTCTCCACGACGCATAATATGACCAAAGAATTGGAGAATCCTCTGTTGACATTTTGCCAATAACCTGGTACTGATGTTCAGCTCCTTGGTTCGAAATGCTGTCCAAGGAATGCGAAGTATTCTTCTCCAGCACCACATCTCGAATGAGTATTCAAATCTGAAGCTCGTAAAGTCCACGTTTCAGCACCATAGAGGAAGACAGAGAATACTAGTGTCTGTACTAGTCTCATCCTTAGCTTTACAGAAATGGAGCGAGCCTTCCAAATATGTGATAACTGAGACATGATGTTCTTGGCTATGGCAATCCTTCTCCTGATCTCTATTTCAGAGCTGTCGTTGCTAGTTATAATGGCACCCAGGTACAACATTTCTGATACCATTTGCATTTCGCTGAAGGCACTGAGTTCGTTCAGCTTGCCAGACCCATCAACTACCATAATTTTTTGTCTTTTGCATGTTGATCTGCAAACCTAAATTGATGCTCAAAGTTCTGACACGGTCTAAAATCTCTGTCATTTCTGCCTTATCCATGGCAATCAATAGAGTGTCATATTCATATCGGAGATTCGATATCTTTCTGCCACCAATAGGAAATCCACCAGTCCATCCACCCCATGCAGTTCTCATGATGTACTCACCATAAATATTAAAATGCTGGGGTAACAATATATAGCCTTGGCGAACGCCCTTTTGCGTCTTTAAGATTTCAGACTTTTCGCCATTTATCTTGACAACTGCTGTGTTAGACTATATAGAACCGGGCGAGTTGGCCGTGCGCGTAGAGGCGCGCGGCTGTGAGCTTGCATCCGGGAGATAGTAGGTTCGAATCCCACTATCGGCAGCCCTGAAAATGGTTTTCCGTGGTTTCCCATTTTCACACCAGGCAAATGCTGGGGCTGTACCTTAATTAAGGCCACGGCCGCTTCCTTCCAACTCCTAGGCCTTTCCTATCCCATCGCCGCCATAAGACCTATCTGTGTCGGCGCGACGTAAAGCCCCTAGCAAAAAAAAAGACTATATAGATTCTTTATTAACCAGATAAGATGTTTTGGAACTCCCATTTCCAATAACACTTGCAAAAGTTTCCCCCATTGAACACAGTCAAAGGCTATCCTATAGTCTAGAAAGTAAATGATCATAGGAAGCCGGAATTCTCTGCTCTTTTCGATTAGTTGTCGGATGTTCAACTGCTGTTCTCTTGTGCCTTTTCCTTTGACGAAAGCAGCGTGTTCAGGGGGAATCTGTGAACTAATATAATTTTGGAGTCTGTCTTTCAAGATATACAACATGATCTTGCTGGCATGTGAAATTAACGATGAAGTCCTATAGTTATCACATTTCATTGTTGAACCCTTTTTATTCAAGGGGATGAAGATGGATGTAACCCAGTCAGCTGGCCATTTGCCATTTTCCCCTATTTTATTGCAAATGTCTGTGATAATTTGAGCACCAGTATCGCTCGTCTCTTTCAGTAGTTCAGCTGTTACGTTGTCAGAACACGGTGCTTTGTGCGGTCGCAACAATGTGATTGCCATTTATGTTTCCTGGAGTAGGATGTCTGGTTCTTGTTCCAAATATCGCCATTCACTCATCGGCTGTACTGTCTCTTCTTTATACAACTCCTACATCTATTCAATACAATTTCAAAACCATGTATCCTAACCATTAGAATCTTCTATGGACAATACACGAGGTTTGTACTTATTTGACAGCCATTTTACTTTACGGTATATATCTCGTGTCTCATTGTGATGGCCGTGAGCTTCAATTTCTTCACAGATTCCTCACAGATACTTATGTTTGTCTAAGCAGCAATTACGGCGCATCATAAACATCAGATGGCCTGAAATTGTATCCAATGACGAGCTATGGAGAACAACAAACCAAGTCCCACTCGCACTGAAAATCAAGAGGAGGAAATGGAAATGGATAGGCCATACTTTGAGAAAGCCAGCCGAATCTATAGAACGCACAGCATTGGAATGGAATCCACAAGGGGCACGGAGGAGAGGTCGTCCTAGGAAGACCTGGAAGAGGACTGTAGAGGAGGAGGCTCTTGAAGCAGGGAAGACTTGGAAGGAAGTTAAAGCAATGGCAAGTCGACGACCACAATGGAGACGTTTCACGGATACCCTATGTTACAGTCGGATCGAGAGGAATTAAGTAAGTAAGTTTCATCTGTTCTATGAGTTGCGACGTATGATCACTGATCCAACACTTACGATGACTCTGTATTGGAGAAGAAAGTTTTATTGCAATGGTCACTATATTTTGTTTGAGGTCTCACCATGTGCACCCTTCATCAGTACTGCTCTCCCTTCTAGTGTTCAAAAGAACATTTTGGATTTCCATACCAAAAGCTCCTTAATTTTTGGATTTTACAAGGTACACGGCGCATACCTCTGAGTTTCAACCGGAACACCATAAGCAATAGTTGGTGATCTGTGCCACAATCCGCACCGGGGCATGTTTTTGCATTGATGGCAGAGGATTTCCATTGATTGTTAACCAATATAGAATCAATCTGATTTCTATGAAGAACATCAGGGGAGCACCATGTATACTGTTGACGAATATGATGTTGAAAGGATGTGTTGGTTACACATAATTCACGTTCCATACAAAACTGTAGTAGCCTCTCTCCACCATCATTCCAATGCCATAATGGCCCACGATGTGTCTAAACTCACTGTCAGTGGTCGTTTCTCCAATATAGCGATATTGAAACATTATCACGGAGCGGAGTTGCCACGCGTGTTAACGCATTACGCTATGGAGTTTCGGGAGATGAGTGGGTTCGAAACCCACCGTCGGCTGTCCTTAGAATGGTGGTTTTCCATGTTTACTTCCAGGCAAATGCTAGGACAGTTCCTACTCATAGGCCACAGCCAATTTCATTCATCATGCATTTAATTTTCATTAGCTCCTCTATTGAGATTGGCGTCAGGAAGAGCATCCGACCGTGAAAACGCGCCATACAACTTCATCTTACCACACCCCTGATCATTGCAGAAGTCTATTGATCTTTTCTGTTTGTTCTGGTATGTGCTGGATATAATCCTACAATGCTCCTTTCTTCACCAATTTGTGCGTTGAAGTCTCCTAACAGTATTTCAACATGGTGTTTTGGTATCTTATTTGAAGCTTCCTCCAGCAGTTCCCAGAATTCATCTACTTTACGCGGATCTTTCCAATTGTGATTATTTGTAGAAACATGGGCATTGATTAATGTGTACGCTTTGTTTCCTGATTTGATCGAAAGGAGTGAGATACTTTGAGAAGGACACGCGAAATTGAATACGCAATTGGTAAGGCTTTCCTTGACTGCACCTTCCAGTCGGTTGAGTTGGATCCATTCACCCAGGTATTAGAACTTCTCTGTCCTTATAATCTTCCCATGCTTTGCCTCCATTTACCTTTCACATTGGTGCTTGTACTCCATAAACTCCGTCATTTCATAAATTTCGTGCAGGCTCACCAGCATCTTTTGGGCGTCTTCTCGGTGTTTGGATAAGGTGGCAAGGTCATCTACGAAAGGTAAACACTTGATTTCTAGGTTCTGTCCTTTCTTCCTGAATTGTATTCCACTTATTCCTTCCAGCTTCAGAGCTTCTTCCCCACATTTTCATTACTTCCTTCAGTACGATGTAGAAGAAGATCGGAGATAAACCGCCTCCTTTGTCTGACGCCTCTCGCTATTTCAAACGGAGCAGATATTTCTCCTATTTTATTTTCTAGATGGTGTCCATCGGCGTAAGTTTTATGATTTTTCTCGTCAATTCCAAACTCCTCGAAGACACTAAACAATTATTTTTATTATTATTACTCCTTTACAAGTGACGGAAGTTAGGATTCTCAGCTCTCTCTTACACGAAACAGAATTGATGATTGCATGTAGAATTAATAAGGTGATGATTATGGTGATAATGATGATGATTCTTTTTGATTGTAGTAAAAAACTTATGATCAAAAATATAATTATGTATGTAACTGGATTACTGAGGTTAATATTTATTGTGACACTAAAGATAATCGAAACAAATTTCTTATAACTTAGCATGCGCGATTTCGTAGTAGTTGATTACCTACAAGACTTTTTACGTCGTGTTACAATTATATAATTTATGTAAATACTTAAGTACTACGTCACTCATTCGCACGCCCAAGCTTACCGTATATGCTAACTGGCTAGAAAATCCCGGCAAGGTCGTTTAACTAGAGGCTGTTGCAGTACAGTTCCTTAGTCTTTGTGGGAGAGAATTCCTTAGCCTACCAATCAACATTGATCTGCATTTAGGGCAGTCGCCCAGATGGCAGTTTCTTTGTCTGTTGTATTCCTAATCTTTTCTTAAATGATTGAAAAGAATCTGGAAATTTATTGAACATTTCCCTCGGTAAATTATTCCAATCACAAACTCCCGTACTTGTAAAGGAATATTTGCCCCAATTTCTTCTCTTGAATTCCAACTTTATCTTCATATTGTGATACCAAATGGCGTATGGCTTTTAGTGCGGGAAGTGTCCAAGGACATGTTCGTCTCGCCAGGTGCAGGTCTTTTGATTTGATGACCGTAGACGACCTGCGCGTCGTGATGAGGATGAAATGATGATGAAGACGACACATACACCCAGCCCCCGTGCCAGAGGAATTAACCCTGCCGGGAATCGAACTCGAGACCCAGGTGACCAAATGCCAGCACGCTAACCGTTTAACCGGACTTCATATTGTGACCTTCCCTACTTTTAAAAGTATCACTCAAAATTATTTGTCTACTAATGTAATTCCACATCATCCCTCCACTGACAGCACGGAACATATCACTTAGCCGAGAAGCTCGTCTCCTTTCTCCCAAGTCTTCCCAGCCAAACCTTGCAACATTTTCGTAACGCTACTCTTTTGTCGGAAATCAACCAGAACAATTCAAGCTGTTTTTCTTTGGATTTCTTCCAGTTCTCGAATCAAGTAATCCTGGTGCGGTTCCATACACTGGAAGCATACTCTAGTTGGGGTCTTACAAGAGACTTACATGCCCTCTCCTTTACATCCTTACTACAACCCTTAAATACCATTATAGCCATATGCAGAGATCTGTACCTACCCTTTATTTAAATCTCATTTATGTGATTACCGCAATGAAGGTCTTTCCGTATATTAACCCTTAGGTACTTACAATGATCCTCAAAGGGAACTTTCACCCCATCTAAGCTGCAATTAAACCTGAGAGGACTTTTCCTATTTGTGAAACTCACAACCTGACTTTTAACCCCGTTTATCATCATACCATTGCCTACTGTCCATCTCGCAACATTGTCCAGGCCTTTTTCAGTTTCTCACAATCCTGCAGTTTATCTTTATGTTCAGTGGCTCAGTGAACCCCTTAGAAATAGATAAGTCTTAGTAAAATGGTTTATCAAGAGCCTATTCCTTTAATTAATTCTGTATGTTCGCGCACGTAGCGATCATTTTGACATCAACACTCGGTTGCTATGCTCTCCAGAACCAACGAAGAGGTTCAATTTGAGGAAGGAGGGCGCGAGACTGTGGGACGTAAGGAGGGTGCGAAGGACGAGGGGTTATGAGGAGCAAGGGGAACATAGCCCAGGAATCGCTGGTAATTGGACCAGCGATAGACACGAGTTACATCGAGTAGTCCCGAAATTAACCGAAGCATTGACTGAGAGCGCGGGGTTAAAATTTGCCGTCTGTGGTAAGCAGTGTTACCAACTCAGTGGATTTTCCGCTAAATTTGGCGGAATTAGAAGACTGTCGGCGGAGAAATATATAATTTAGCGGACAGCGGATTTTTGTCGGAATTCTAGATTTAAGCGGAATTTAGTGTTTTATCCATTTTACGTTTAAAAAATTGTACTCCAGTCTGTCTACGACCTATTCCGTATTTCTTGTCAGGCTTATATTGGACAGACTTCAAGAACGATATGTACTCGCATTAAGGAACCAGCCTGATAAAATCAGCTGTTGTTGATCATGCCTTAACACCTGGTCATGACGTCAAGTTCCAAGGAATGGATGTTCTTACCCGTATAAAACAGTATCGCCCCAGAATCATCAGGGAGGTGTCTGAAATCCCCAGATAATTTCAGCCACGATACATGCTACAACCTCAGTGTATCATGGCTACCTATAATCAGAACCGTCAGAAAGTGATGATTCACTGCTGCAATTCGTTGTCCCTAGCATGGGACTAAAATGACGTCCTATTACATCTTAGGGCACTATTTTAAGTTATTTGTTGCTTTCTCTTAGCAACCATTGATGCGTTGTGTTTCCGTCTTCTGTTTTCTCCTGATGAAGAAAGGCAAGGTATTTTTCGAAATGCGTGTCGAGTGTCTTATAGTT
The DNA here is from genome assembly GCF_040414725.1 of Anabrus simplex. Taxonomy (NCBI): domain Eukaryota; kingdom Metazoa; phylum Arthropoda; class Insecta; order Orthoptera; family Tettigoniidae; genus Anabrus; species Anabrus simplex. Next base: position 90,629,213 of record NC_090265.1, on the reverse strand, counting down.
TATTACACGGAAAAATCATATATATATACATCAAATATAATTTTATTAACTTTCAAAACTTGCCCGTAAGCTTGTAAGTTTGATCACTTCATGACGAGTCCAACTTAAATAATATGGAAATAATCAACCATAACAACGTTTGACTTGGAGTAATATTCAATTAACATAGGACTTATTTCACAATGCCTATTAATCCCATACATTCAAGTATAAACCTCCAACCCGGGAAGTAACCTTCTATGAACATTGGACATATACAAGGTCCATCAGTTCCATAAAAAAATGCTCAAGCTTTCATAGCCTGTACCAATCTCAGTAACGGGTAAAACTTCACTTCCTTTTAGAATACGTCGCCTCAACCTTGAGAATTATTCTATTACGCCTGTCATTCACAAAGTCAGACATAACAAGCTCTCAATAGCTAGACTATTAATGATAAAGAATTAGGTTTTACACGAAATAAAGTCACAAATGGCTGGAATACGTAACTTAAAATATGCCAGTTCTATCAAAATAATTATATCTCACAAGACATGAATTACAGTCTCCCGCCTAGAGATTTACTGGACATGAGTTTAAACATATTGAGGTACAGTCTGGTCTGAAAATGGAAAACCACGGAAAAACGGAAAACCATCTTCAGGGATGTCGACAGTGGGTTCGAACCCACTATCTCCCGAATGCAAGTTCACAGTTGCACGTCCCTAACCGCATGGCTTAACACACTCGGTTTGCAGTAAATTCACCCCAAGAAATTCATCATAGAGTTGATAAGTTCCGGAAGAAGGCCCATGAGCCATTTGTAAAAAAAAAAAAAAAAAAAAAAAAAAAAACCATTGACTGGCCAGTAACGCAATCATATTTTAAATGTATTAAAAAAGTCCGCATCTGTGGTATAGTGGTTAGTGTGATTAGCTGCCACCCGCGGAGGCCCGGGTTCGATTCCCAGCTCTGCCACGAAATTTGAAAAGTCTCGAGGGCAAGAACGGCGTCCACTCAGCCTTACGAGATCAATTGAGTACAAGGGGGTTCGATTCCCACTTCAGCCAATCTGGAGGTGGTTTTCCATGTTTTCCCACTTCTCCTTCAGACAAATGCAGGTATGGTATCCAACTTAGGACACGGCCGCTTCCTTCCCTCTTCTTGTCTATCCCTTCCAATCTGCCCATCCCCCACTAGGCCCCTGTTCAGCAAAACAGGTGAGGCAGTCTGGGAGAGGTACCTACTGGTCCTCCTGCCCAGTTGTATCACCTGACCCAAAGTCTCACGGTCCAGGACACTGCCCTTGAGGCGGTAAAGGTGAGATCCCTCGCTGAATCTGAGGGAAAACCTAACCCTGTAGGATAAACAGATTAAGAAAGAAATATTTAAAAAATAAGTATTAGTCTGTTTCAGGCGTTGATAGAATAGGCCTATTAAGCAGGAACTGAGACGGGATTGCGTACGGTGACTAAAACAAGAGAGGAAAATGATTAATTTTTGAAGTCACAATTATTCTTCCCGCTATTCAAGGTCCGCAAGGTTATTTTTTAACCATTTTGATGATGTGAGTCACATTAGTCCTTCTCTGTGGAGTAGTGGCTAGTGTAATTAGCTGCCACCCGCGGAGCCCCGAGTTCGATTCCCGACTCTGCCACAAATCTGAAAAATAGTACGAGGGCTGGAACGGTGTCCACTCAGCCTCGGGAGGTCAACTGAGTAGAGGGGAATTCGATGCTCTCCTCAGTCATCCTAGAAGTGGTTTTCCGTGGTTTTTCACTTCCCCTCCATGCAAAAGCCGGGATGGTTCCTAACTTAAGGCCACGGAAGCTTCCTTCCCTCTTCCTTGTCTATCCTTTCCAATCTTCCCATCTCCTACAAGGCCCCTGTTCAGCATAGCAGATGAGGCCACCTGGGCGAGTTACTCCTCCACCCCAGTCGTATCCCCGACCAGATGTCTCACGCTCCAGGATACTGACCTTGAGGCGGTATAGGTGGGATCCCTTGCTGATTCGGAGCGTAAACCTACCCTTGACGGTTAACTGATTATGAAAGAAAGAAAGAAAGAAAGAAAGAAAGAAAGAAAGAAAGAAAGAAAGAAAGAAAGAAAGAGAGTCACATTGAACCCTGGTTATTTACTGAATTATATCTCAGAGTAAATGTCGCATAATTATTTACTGGTCTGTTTCAGAGTACCGAGTCATGGAGCGAATTAGAATGCTGGAATGTAGGCTACGGCTTGCGGATATAAGGTGCCAAAAGTGGAGCGACCGTATGTCAAAAGCTGAAGAGGTTGTGGAGACACTTCAGGACCAGGTTTGACTTCCTGCTAATTTATTGTAATCTTCTGGTGATAGGCTATGTAGTATACAGTAATATGTCATTACCGTACTTCTGATGTTTCGTGTGAAGGTGGACCAGAGACCACACTCTTGTCTTAATCTGACTTATCTAATACGTATATCCGTAATATTAAAAGAAGCGTTTTGACAGATGGGGTTTGAGGGAGGAGCATTGTACGTGCCATTGCTACGGTGTTGCCACATTCCTGTATTGCCTTCTCCTTCTCATCGCTTCCGGTCAATTTTTTGTTCGTTCAGACCCCTACTTTTCCGTTGCACGTTATCTCAAAGTGAGAGGTTTGGCAACTCGAAGCAACACGAATCTACCATCAGGCTTATCTCCATGTCAACCGCAGTGGGTCTGCCCACGTTTCCATGACAACCATCCTATATCCCCACTCAGGCAGTAAACGGACCACACTCTATGAACTGTTAGAACGCATCTTTCACCAATCAGTCATGGGAGGGAGAAGAGGGAGGAGAAAGCAGCTTTTGCAGCCGTCAGAAAAGATAGAGTTGGCCAGGAGGGGAGGAGATCAAATGAGGTGATTAGGGTTGAGGCTCTGGTCATGGGGGATTCCATTGTTAGACATGTGTGGAAAGTTCGCGGAGGAAAGGGAACCAGGATAGAGTGTTAAGGCAGATGTTGAGGAAAGTAGAAGAGAAGGAGGAGGGAAAGGAGAAGGTGGTAGTGTTTGACGTTGGTACCAACAACGTAAGTTAAGCTAATATAAGTACCAACATAGTTGGGGATGTGTGAGATCTGGTAAATGGAGCACGGGTGAAGTTTAAGGAAGCGGAGATTGTTATCAGTGGAATTCTGTGTAGGAGGGATACTGACTGGAGGGTGATTGGGGATTTAAATGAGACTATGGAGTGGGTATGTAGGAAACTGGGAGTGCAATTTCTAGATCCTAATGGGTGGGTAGGAGATAAGGATTTGCGTTCAGACAGCCTTCACTTAAACCGCAGTGGTAGGTATAAGTTAGGAAATTTGTTTAGAACGATTGTAGGACGGTACAACCAGGGAAACAGGGTGGTCTAGGGAGCGGTGATAACGGTAAAGGGAACTGGAAGTCAAGTGGGGATGACATAAAATTGTTAATGTTGAACTGCAGAAGTATTGTAAATCTATCCTATCAGACCTCCCTTGGTCAACTCTTGTTCTTTTCGACCTCGACAGTATTAGTTTGCGAATCCTAGAATTTCTTTCATTTCCACGCTCTTCGTGGCCATTGTCCTTCTCTGAACAATACCTTCATTTTTCGAAGTGTTGAAATCCTTCCATATTTTCACTCTGATTAATGTTGAGGATGCTTGCCCAGTTGTACTTCCTCTTAAAACAGTAATCACCACCATCCAGGCAATTAAATAACATATCATTGCCGTTTGTTTTGCCGCATACGGTACATTCCTCCTCACGTGGTGTAAGAAGTCTGGCAACACAGCAATTTAGCATTCGTGTTAGTTAGCCCTCGATCTCAGCTCTTATATTTAGCGATTGACAGCTATATGTAGCATGGCTCACCTAAGAACTTCTTACATCTGAAAAGTAAGGTTTACATGCGGTGAGCACAATCCCTCTCCTCTTTGCCAATCTCACATTTAATGTCCCTTTTCGAAGTGGCGTTACGACTCTTCGAGATTGCCTCACGGATCTCTATTGGATTTTTATGTTAATATTACATTAACTTTCCTGGGATGTAATGTTCCCTGGGATAAAAGCTTGAGTGAAGCAATACATAAAGCTGAGCGCGGTGGAGAGCAGAAAGAAGAGATTAGCTGGAGCATCTCACGGGCTCAGCTTTTGTCAAAAAGTGGAGGCAATGCAATGGTTGTACAGGGATGTTCTCACTCCTTATGTCTACTGGCTCATAGTTAAAGCAAAACTTAAATTTAAAATAAGTGTGGAAAATGCGTCATTAATTTTCCTAATGCCAATGCTGTTGGTTGTTCTGGCCGTTATTGTTCCAATAATAATAATAATAATAATAATAATAATAATAATAATAATAATAATAATAATGTTATTGGCTTTACGTCCCACTAATTACTTTAACAGTTTTTGAGACGCCGAGGTGCTGGAATTTAGTCTCACAGGAGTTCTTTTACGTGCCAATAAATCTACCAACACCTTCAAATACCACCGGACTGAGCCAGGATGGAACCTTCTAAGGTGCGGTCAGAACCTCAGCCCGGCATTATTGTTCCATTTAAGGGATTGAGACGAAGCCATCAAATTATTACAACTAGCTGCTCCACCCATCCCATCGATGACGCATTAATGAACAAGGGGAGTGTGTATGCGAGGATCTTCAAAAGGCAGAAGTCTTCAGTCAGCAGTATGTAAAGATTGTGGGTTACACGGATAATGTCCAGATAGAGGGGGTGACTAATGCTAAAGAAGTATTAAAATTTACCTATGACAACAATGACATTTACAGTAAGCTACAAAAGTTGAACGCATCCGGGAGATAGTGGGTTCGAACCCCACTGTCGGCAGTCCTGAAGATGTTTTTCCGTGGTTTCCCATTTTCACACCAGGCAAATACTGGGGCCACGGCCGCTTCCTTCCCATTCCCAGGCCTTTCCTCTCCCATCGTCGCCATAAGACCTATCTGTGTCGGTGCGACGTAAAGCAAATAGCAAGGGGGAAAAAAAATGTTGAAAACTAGAAAAGCAGCTGGAATTGATAAGGTTTCGGGGGATATACTAAAGCCAATGGATTGGGATATAGTATCATATCTGAAGTACTTATTTGATTATTGTTAGCATGAAGGAGCTATACCAAATGAATGGAGTGTTGCTATAGTAGCCCAGCGGATGATTCATAGATACATTTCAGATTTACTGCCTACTGCAAATTGCCAAGCATTATACGGCCAGGTTTATGTGATATATTCAAGTCTTGCTAACAGAATTCGTTGTGAAAATTATATAAATTCCTCTCTCAATCCAGATACAATTGAAAGACTCTCCAATAATTTGCTATATAACCCAGACACTACATCATATCGTAATGCTGGCAAAGCAATGAGACAAGAAATAAGTTCTCAGCTGTTGCTGCGACAGGTCACTGGTTAGTAATAGAAAAGTACCGGCCTGTCCTGTCTCGTGTTGCACGTTTTCTTGTATCAGGCTGAACCTGAGTAGCATTCGATATGAAACTGTCTCGCTATACTTTGCTTTTGAGTTCACAAAAAAAGCCGATGAAACCTGTCACAGTCTTGTCTTATTATGATTACAAGAGTTAACCGGCTGCCGACCATCACTTCCACGTCTCATTTTTCCTATTTTTTCTGTATTCCGCAGTTATTTGTTTCTTTTCTGCTCATAACGATTTACCTGCCTTTCAATTTCTTTATCAAACGTTGCCATTTGCACCAATATTTGCTACTATTATTAAAAATAGCGAAGAAAAGACAAAACCACAGCGAACAACAGTCCCCCGCCCCAACTGGTAAAACGGTCACGTTATATGCGCGCATCGGACTGTTTGTCGTATGGAGTTGAGTCACTTTAACAACGAAGAAATGCGCCACATTGGAAATAAATGCAACTTTTAGATGCCATTTCAACCAAGATGTACTCCACTTTGGAAATAAATACGTTTAAAATACTATTGTGGGAATACGTTCGCCCATTCGGCTTAAAATCCGAAAAAAGTGGAGTTACGACACTTTGGAAACCCTTTCCCAGTGCAGAAGTATGTCCAGAGATTGGCTGAGAATAGTTTTTCCTGGGTTCCCATTGCCGTGCATTAAGAGAATTGCAGGGATAGTTCCTAGTATAGGTCACGGCCACCAACCCCTTACCTTCACCAAATCAAATCTCTTTGGCCAGAGAAAGGGCATTACCTTCTTGGTCAGTGGTTTTCAAAGTGTGGTACGCGTACCGCTAGGGGTACGCGGGTTCATCTCAAGTGGTATACAAACTCATCGTAGCTCCTAACCGTTATCGGACAGAGGTCGATAGCTGCAGTCGCTTAAGTGCGGCCAGTATCCAGTATTCGGAAGATAGTGGGTTTGAGCCCCACTGTCGCCAGCCCTGAAGATGGTTTTCCGTGGTTTCCCATTTTCACACCAGGAAAATGCTGGGGCTGTACCTTAATTAAGGCCACGGCCGCTTCCCTCCCAGTCCTAGCTCTTTCCTATCCCATCGTCGCCATAAGACCTATCTGTGTCGGTGCAACGTAAAGCCAATAGCAAAAAAAAAAAACTGTTTCCGGTCAGCAGTCCAGAAAATAGTTGAGCTATCTACTACCCCCTACCCTGCTACCATAACACAGCAACACAATACACGACATATACGCGCAGATACAGTACTTACCTCACTTACCTCTCTTCATAAATTGCCGTGGGTGGACTGGAACGAACTAAAACGGTTCGGATCTGGACCCGTGAGTAAACAAAAGGGGAGCGAAAGGAATGAAAGGCAAGAAAATTACAAGACACGGAGAGTACTATAAACTGCACACAGGCAGACAGCACAGACACGCACACACACGTATGAACAAGAAGAGAGACCCAACATAAAATCGTTCCGGACCAGACCGGTATGTCAAGGCGCGACGTATACTATCGCACAGGACAGCGACGGATATCATGGACTCACGAGCATGGTTCGAACACCACAGATATAATGCTGGACCGCCGCAAAAAATAGGCAAGGCTGATACAAATATAATCATAGCAATCACAACATTCGTCGATCCGCTACCCGGGACATCCCAATTGCCTCACGTGGACAAACATGGATTAAACCCCGTAGCGTCAAATCACATAATATACCAATGCTCTGCCATGATTCCAAACGATGAGGAAACAGAAATGCATGGTCTCAAAATCCACAAACACACAGGCCCAAACAAACAAATAGGTAAATACCACTCTCCGTTGTCGCGCGTGTGCACACAAACAAAGAAAGAAAAATCTAAAACACACACAAAATCAATTAACTAAGACCCTGCAAAGACAGGTGATAAGACTCTACCGAAATACAATCACATAGAACCGTTCTTGTAACTATGGCACGTAAAATGAAATGAATGAATACCTGGGAGCAGCAATCAGGAATCTGGAAATATTTACGTCAATCAAAATAATGACTCCCAGCCGAGAGCCGAGCCTTGAAACAACTAAATCCACTATAATAGCAATTCGTAGATCAAGAAGCACATTTTAAATCCCAGTTTGTTCATCATTTTCGATCCCTCCATTGTTGGTATCACGAGCAGATCAACTTAACACTCGGAGAGCGAGAGACAGACTGTGTATCCACACCAAGGTCTGTCTAGGGAGGTCAAGTCACGAATGCTACTTATGAAGACGCCATATTGGGTCTTCAAGCGAGCGTAACCAAAGGCAAGTATATTCGAATTTAGACAATTTCGGTACCGTGCATTGAAATAAAAACAAAATACCAACTATTTTTCATAAAGAATTTAATTGGACTTCTACTGTTTATGCATATATAACTGTATAACACATAAATGATATTAATATATTCACAGCTATTTGAATAGGAAGATAAGTAACAGAGTCTGAAATTTTTAAATATTTTTTTGAGAAACAAGAATCAACAGAAAAACTCATATCTTACTCTTTTACTTCCTTACAACTTGGTCTTACTGCGTTTCCTAGTAATATCATCTGTCAAATACGTAATATTTTTGACAGAAACACAGAAATCTGTACGGTACATTCCCTGTGTCATATTATGATTACCGGTACATGAAATACTGAACTTGAAATACTGTACTAAAGCGTTTTCTTTATTAAGAAAGTAATTACTGATACTGCGTTTCTAGAAGGTTACCCTGTATATTGAAAAACACTAAATGCCTCTTGAGTTAAGTGTATTATATTATGTTTGGTAACTGTGGTTATCCATTCTTGTGGTATTTCTTTGGGTTCTAAGGCAAAAATACTCTGCACATATGCAACATGAGTGATGTTCTTTGCTACGGTACTCTTAACTAGTTTATCGATAACCCATGCAGCTATATAGTACAAAGTGGTGGTGGTAATTATTGTTTTAAGAGGAATCCTCTATAAACACCAATCAGAAGAAAAGAAATTGAAGGAGTCGAACACTTCGAAAAATTAAGGTATCGGCAAAAGAAGGACGAAGGCCACAAAGTGCGTGGAAATGAAATACTTCCTAGGCCTCGAATGCGCTAATGCCGTCGCGGTCGGAAAAGAACAAGTGTTGACCAGGGGAGGTAGGATGAGCTAGAACAAGTGAGAGCCTGACACAATTAAGTGAAAGCAATGTCAAGACTCAGCTAAAGGCCTCGTAGTCACAACCCAAAATAGATTTACCCTTGTGGGCGGGGGCAATAGAATAACACCCACGGTATCCCCTGCCTGTCATAAGAGGCGACTGAAAGGGGCGTCAGGAGCTCCTAACTAGGGAGCGTGGGTTGGCGACCACGGGGCTCTTAGCTGATTCCTAACATTCATGCATATAATTATAATAATAATAATAATAATAATAATAATAATAATAATAATAATAATAATAATAATAATAATAATAATAATAATAATGGTTAAGAAAATTAAAGCCATTGGTAGACACGATTCCATAAGAAATAGAAATTCAGTCACTATTAAGTTGAGTTAACCTAGGTTAGGCTATTTTAGGGATTACATTAGAATATTATGTTAGGCTACGGTACGTTAAATGACAGTAGTTGGTTAGCGCGAGTGAAGCGAGTGTTGTGATCTTTAACTATTTTTCCAGCCATATCATGTACTCTAGAGAGCATTTAAGATGAATGAAATATAGCTGTAAATTATAACTACAGTGCCGTATAAGACTGCTAATGTAATGATGGCAAGCTGGACACAAATTGTTGGTTCAAATATCTGTGAAACATTTCTATATTGTATGTAGGGTTAGAAAAATACTGTTTGTAGTTTACATGAAAAGGAATGGAATGAAATGGCATATGGCTTTTAGTGCCAGGAGCGTCGGAGGACAAGTTCGGCTCGCCAGGTGCAGGTCTTTTGATTTGACTCCCGTAGGCGACCTGCGCGTCGTGATGAGGATGAATTGGTGATGAACGACACATACACCCAGCCCCCGTACACGCGAAATTAACCAGTTATGGTTACATTTCCTGAACCTACCTGGAATCGAACCCGGGACCCCTGTGACCAAAGGCCAGCACGCTAACCATTTAGCCATGGAGCCGGACACATGAAAAGGGCATCAATACTACTATTAGACCTACGCATTGCCTGTTACTTTTCTTGCTTGTTTTGAAAGACAATTCTCTTTCTTTGGGAGGTTTCCTATTATATGGCAAAGACTTGGGTGGATTAGGAACGTTGAAAATTGTTGGGATGGAATTCCACTTGAGTAGTTTCCATCCATCTGCCCTCTTTAGTTCAAATTGCGATTATTCACAATGATGCTAGAAGAAAATACATAATACGCCCTATACATATAAAACATCGTTCATATAAACATATTATTATTCAGGAATAATACGAATGTATAACTTCACTAACCTCGCACAAGACGGAATTATCTGTAGGTTGCCATTTGTCACACCTACAGTTTGGTACCCACTGAGCTCTCCTTTGCTTATCTCTCGGGAAGCGAAACACTCCAATTCCGTCAGTTGCCTTATTTTGACAATTTGGTGCGGCACAGTATCCCATTTTTGTTCAAAATACAAGTAATAACTCACATCATTACATCGGGCACGCTCACATAACAATGATATTTAAGACCCAATATGGCCATCACCGCAAAGGATTGTGGTAGCGTGACCAGACCTCCCTAGACAGACCTTGATCCACACAGATGGCTAGAGCGCCATCTTCAATGGGAAACTATAAGTTTCACGTCACATTCGGGTAATGTTATCGCTAATGGCGACAACGACAGTCAAGGAGAAGTAGGAATAAAGGAAGTGCACCACCAAGGCAGGCTTGGTTCGGCACAGCTAGCTCATTTTCAATAAAATCTCATTTTTATTTAGTGTTCCTGTCCACCACTCCACAGGGTCCCCCTTCTGAACCATTCTAAAACAGGTCTATGTGCTAGTTTGTACCTCTCTTAAGTTCTTCATAAACTTGTAAATTTTAGGGTGTGGAGACTCACATGATCCATCTCTATACAGGAATTCCCGCATTCTTCAGCCAACCCTCTTATTGCTCAGTTCGTGCTTGAGTATTTACTCGTATTAGTTCAGAATAAGTTAGTCATATGGGGCGCGCTCACATGAGTATTGCTTTCTGCCCGTGTGAGCGACCACATAGTAGACTTTGTATAGAGGTGGCGCTCACATGAGTATTGGTCTCCGTCCATGAGAGCGTCCAAATAGTCGACTTTGTATTTTTTAGGAAGGGGGAGGGAGGGAATGGCACAATAAGAAGGGATAGGGCGGGTCTATCCCAAAGGTTGTTGACAAAGGTGAATAGATGGAGGTCTAGAGAGAGAGACGGGGCGCCTGGGGTGCTGGATTCCAGCGCGTGGATGGCTTGTAATCAAACGGAATGGTGTGGATATAGCTTTGTCAACTGTGTAGAGGGCCGGACGTGTTGTTCCAGGGAGGGCGGCCCCCTTTATTCCTCACCAGGGGAGGACGGCACGGCCGGTCAGTAAGGTAGTTACAAGAGTGGAGCTCACATGTGGATAGGTTTCCCGACCATGTGAGAGTCCACATAATAGATTATTTTTATGTTTTAAGGGTGGCACTTGCTTGTGGCCCGGTTTTCCGCCCATGTGAGCGTCCACATTGTAGCGTAGTTTATTTTTATTTTGCGTCCACATGGTAGATTTAGTTCATATTTTTATTTTTTCTCTGTGTAACGGGAACATGTATTTGGGCCGAAAGCCGGTAATGTTCTTCAATAAATATAATACATATAATGTCATACATATAATAAATATCAATTCCATTGTGTTTGATATGTAGCCAAACACCTTCCGCATGTTTGATGCCGAAAAAGACATTGTGCGCGATGCCCCCGGATGTAACAGAAAATTCTGGCCATACAACTGGAGAAGAAAACTCCTAAGTTCGAATATTTTGGCTATCCTTATGCACTGAAAGAGGCAGGAACTGTTCTTCGGCCATTGCTCACCGCTCAGTGTTGGTCTCCATCTGTAAAATTTGCTCCATCATCGCGGCGACCGTAGTTTGATTCCTGGTGACTTTCAGTTGAAAATCCCGTGGTGTCAGGAAGGGAATTTGCAACTTTAAATCTCCGGCCACAACTCGTTCACATCTGAGTGCATGCAGGGATGCTGTGCAAGCGGTCTATGCTGCGAATGATGATGGTGATGATTATCGTTAACATTATTGGAGTTCAGAAACAATAATTTGTTATTTCTGCTATAATCACAATATATTCGTACTTCGGGGGTACGAAGGTAAAACAATTGGATTCTGGGGGTACGCCAACCAAAAATCCTCCTTGAGTTCGTCCTGTCCACCCACAGCTGATCCTCTACGTTTGCTGCCAATTTACATCAAGTTTGATAAGGTCTTTTCTTTTCCCAACCATCAAGAGGCCCCATCTGGGCCTTTTACCAAGAACTTGCTTTCTTCCCGGTGCTCTAGGTGGCCCGCCTTCCCTTTCAGGGAAGGAATGAAAACTTTCATAATGTTAGGTTGCAGGACTAATGCCATCTAGAAGAGGCAAGTGGCCGTAGACGAGAAAAAGTGCACGTCAGTCAACAATAGCTATACAGTTTTTCTTCTTCTTATTTTCCGACCGCTCTTCCCACAAGCGTGGGGTGGCGAGTGCGAACTGCGTCACACATATGTTGATTTGGCTCTGTTTTACGGCCGGATGCCCTTCCTGCCGCCAACCCTATGTGGAGGGATGTAATCACTTTTGCGTGTTCCTGTGGTGGTTGGTGGTGTAGTGGGTTGTGTTAATATGAAGATGAGAGAGTTGGTACAGACACAAACACCCAGACCCCGAGCCAAAAGAATTAACCAGAAGCGATTAACATCCCCAACCTGGCCGAAAATCGAACCCGGGACCGTCTAAACCGAATGCTAGTATGCTGACCATTCAGCCAATGAGTCGGACTCAACAATAGCTATACAGTGTAATGTGATAATTGAAATACTATGTAGGCCTCTCAAACCGTATACAATGCGGAACGGTGAGTTTGGAGGCATATAACACATGCATGGTATCCTCTGTCTGTCGTAAGAGGTGACTAAAATGGCTGAGTCTGGCATTATTTTCCCCTACAGTACTAGAGCGAAGCTTCTCGCTGTCATCTATCCTATAAGGTCTCTTTTATTGAACTCTTGTTCTTCTCCGACGACGATTGTACTAAGGTTGCCAACTCTGAGGAGCCTTCTTCTCCATACACTGGGCTCTTCGCTTTCTTCAGTGGATAACCTTCTTCATCGAAGTATCGGATTTCTTCTACTTCCTCCCGTTAACAGCGGATGGTTGCCTTGTATTTCCCCTTAAAACAACAGTCTCCACATTATCATTGTGATCATAATCATCAGTTCTCCGCATCAGCAAACCGGATGCGGGTATTCAGGAGCCTCCTTGAGTTCATCTTCTTAACCCTCAGCTGTTGCTCTACGTTTGCTCCCAATTTACGTCAAGTTTGGTAAGGTCTTTGCTTTTTCCAACCACCAAGAGGCCTGCCTGCCTCTGGGCCTTTACCAAGAACATTCCTTCCACAGAATGCTCTTGGAGTTCTATTTGGAACCATCCTTCTCATATGCGCATACCATCGTAATCTGTTTAATAAAACATACTATTTTCCAATCTACGTCTGCGAATATTCAAGAACGGAGGAACTCCATTTCAGTGCCCTGCACCAACGTTTTGCAGGTCCAATCAAAGTTGCTGCTTCCAGTCCGTACGTTAGAATTGATACAATATATGATCTTTGAAAATTTGGAAAATGTGTCATGAAAAAGTAGTTGACGAACTGAGTGGTAGAAGTTTGGTGTAGCCCATTACCTGTTTGTTGGTTTATGGCATTTTCAGAATAAATTAACCTCTCTAAGAATTTGAAATTATTAAATAATATGTACTTCTTCAGTTTGCATTAGCAGGTGGACTGCTTCAGGATTTCGAACCATTACGAAACCAACTATTTACTTCGGCTGATTATCTGTCCCTTTCTTTCAAATTATTCCTTTCAAAGGTCTAATTTTGCTTGTACAGTCACCAAAACCAGTAAAAAATCCTTTATAATAGAAATATAACTATATTTCTTCTTATTTCAGCTCTGCGTCATGAGTACCACCCTGAAGGATATGAAGTCAAAGGAGACTCGCTCAGTGAAGTGTGTAAAGACGGTAGAGCAACAGGTAAATAAATACCATTGGTAAACATCCCAGACGCTTTTGCTGGCAAGACCTAGTGTTTACAATGCACTATGTCTTCTGGTATGGGCTAGAATAAATTTGTTTCTTTAACTGTTGCCATCGGCCGTAGCCGTGTTGAAACACCGGATCCCGTGAGATCTCCGAAGTTAAGCAACATTTGGCGTGGTCAGGAGTTGGATGGGTTGTCACGCGCTGTTGGTGGGGGGTAAGGGAATGGAGGAGCGGAAAGGAACTGGCCACCCTACCGCACGTAAACTCCGGCTCAGGAACACCACTGCGGAGGTTCGGACCTGCCTTCGGGCAGAATAACCCTTTACCAACGGCCGCAGCCGTGTTGAAACACCGGATCCCGTGAGATCTCCGAAGTTAAGCAACATTGGTCGTGGTCAGGAGTTGGATGGGTTGCCACGCGCTGTTGGTGGAGGGTAAGGGAATGGAGGAGCGGAAAGGAACTGGCCACCCTACCGCACGTAAACTCCGGCTCAGGAACACCTCTGCGGAGGTTCGGACCTGCCTTCGGGCAGTATAACCCTTACCTTACCTTTAATTGTTCAGTCTCCGTCTTATTCTCGCCTTTGGCAATATGAAACGTTTGTTTTGCTTTTTGTTTTTCTGTTTTTTCCTTGTTAAACGAAACTTTGTTGATGTTCTTCGTTGTTGATCCGTTTACACTGCAGGGTTGGTTTTTCCCTCGGGCTCAGCGAGGGACCCCACGTCTAAAACATTTGATAGGGTGGATCATGGGAGACTACTGGCAAAAATCAGTGCAATTGGACTAGACAAAAGAGTGACTGAATGGGTTGCTATATTTCTAGAAAATAGATCTCAGAGAATTAGAGTAGGTGCAACTTTATCTGACCCTGTAATAATTAAGAGGGGAATTCCTCAAGGCAGTATTATCGGACCTTTATGTTTTCTTATATATATAAATGATGTGAGTAAAGGAGTGGAATCGGAGGTAAGGCTTTTTTGGGATGATGTTATTCTTTATAGAGTATTAAATAAGTTACAAGATTGTGAGCAACTGCAGCGTGACCTCGAAAATGTTGTGAGAAGGACAGCAGGCAATGGTATGTTGATAAACGGGTTTAAAAGTCAGGTTGTGAATTTCATAAATAGGAAAAGTCCTCTCAGTTTTAATTACTCGGTTGATGGGGTGAAAGTTCCTTTTGGGGATCATTGTAAGTATCTAGGTGTTAACATAAGGAAAGATCTTCATTGGGTAATCTCATAAATGGGATTGTAAATAAAGATCTCTGCACATGGTTATGAGGGTGTTTAGGGGTTGTAGTAAGGATGTAAAGGGGAGGGCATATATGTCTCTGGTAAGACCCCAACTAGAGTATGGTTCCAGTGTATGGGACCCTCACCAGAATTACCTGATTCAAGAACTGAAAAAAAAAAAAAACAAAGAAAAGCAGCTCAATTTGTTCTGGGTGATTTCCGACAAAAGAGTAGCGTTACAAAAAAGTTGCTAAGTTTGGGTTGGGAAGAATTGAGAAAAAGAAGAAGAGCTGCTCAACTAAGTGGTATGTTCCGAGCTGTCAGCGGAGAGATGGCGTGGAATGACATTAGTAGACGAATAAGTTTGAGTGGCGTTTATAAAAGTAGGAAAGATCACAATATGAAGATAAAGTTGGAATTCAAGAGGACAAATTGGGGCAAATATTCCTTTATAGGAAGGGGAGTTAGGGATTGGAATAACTTACCAAGGGAAACGTTCAATATATTTCCAATTTCTTTGAAATCGTTTAGGAAAAGGCTAGGAAAGCAACAGATAGCGAATCTGCCACCTGGGCGACTGCCCTAAATGCAGATCAGTATTGATTGATTGATTGATTGATTGATTGATTGATTGATTGATTGATTGATTGATTGATACCACCTGAAGTGCAGTGACGCGGAGCGTGAGACATTGGGTTGGAGATACACCTGGTAAGGAGGACCAGTACCTCTCCCGGGTGGCCTCACCTGCTG
Organism: Anabrus simplex; assembly: GCF_040414725.1. Classification (NCBI taxonomy): domain Eukaryota; kingdom Metazoa; phylum Arthropoda; class Insecta; order Orthoptera; family Tettigoniidae; genus Anabrus; species Anabrus simplex. The sequence continues at coordinate 90,613,580 of NC_090265.1, read as the reverse complement.
TGCTGAACTGGGGGCGTTGTGCGGGCGGATTTTGATGGGAAAGGATAGACAAGGAAGAGGGAAGGAAGTGGTCGTGGCTTTAAGTTAGGTACCATCCCGGCATTTGCCAGGTGGAGAAGTGGGAAACGACGGAAAACCACTTTGAGGATGGCTGAGGTAGGAATCTAAAGCCTCTCTACTTAGTTGACTTCCCGAGGCTGAGTGAACCCCGTTCCAGCCCTCGTACCACTTTTCAAATTTCGTGCAAAGCCGGAATCGAACCCAGGCCTCCGGGATGGCAGCTAATCTCACTAACCACTACACCACAGATGCGGACTCTTTGTTAATGTGACATCTCAAAACGAGTCAAAGCAAGCGATCAAGGAAACAGAACTTATTCTCCAAAACAAGAAAAAGGAAAGGTTATAATAAAAATTTCCCGAACTCCCTACACAAAAGCCCTGCCCAAAGTACACAAAAGGTCATGCCCTGTTAGACCAATAGAAAATTTCAAGGATACACCATGTTACAATGTAGTAAAAATATTCAACCAAATTTTAAAAGAAAGCATCTCACTCAAAGAAGACAGGTCGATTACAAACAGCTTAGAACTAATCTAAGAACTAAATGAACTGAAAAAACAGAGAGCACAAGAGTGATTTTTCTGACATCATCAACATATAGGCCTACACTAATTTACCAATAAAAGAATCGATTAAAATTATAGAAAACATTAAATAAGATAGCATTTCGGTACAAGGAACTAACGAAATAACTGACCACCTTAGAATAACATTAAACCGAACAGTCTTAAATATTCAACAACAAAACCTACTCTCAAAAAGAAGGATGAACCATAGACTCGCCATTAACAGGCATAATAGCGAATATTTTCCTCAATAATTTTAAAAAATCGTAACCATCCAACATTCTAAAGGAATCTTACACTGTAGTAGATATGTAGATGACGTTATATCGTTATGTGGCCATGACGTCACAAACTCACAGCAGTGTTTGAACACACGGAATTCCTTACGCAAGGCAATCAAATTCACAATTGAACCAGAAACAAGAAAATAAACGTTTTATACATCATAATCAATAGGAATAATGACAACCTGCCATGCAATGTATACAGAAAGCCCACCCAGGTATCACATACTGTTGACAACGAATAGAACCGTCCATACACACACAAAGTATCAGGACTGAATACAATGATACACAGAGCTATTTCCATACCAATAAGCACAACGGATTTCAATGAAGAAATACGAATAATGAATCAAATCGCGAAAAATAACGACCACCCTCCGGGCACAGTAGAAAAACTATTAAGTAAACCAAATAAAAACACACGGAAAACCGAAAAAAAGCAAATCTTGGAATAATAAAGAAATAATCCAAACTTACAAGGCATTAAAAGTTAACCACACCAACCGAAATGATCATACACGTAAGAAGTTATCCGCTCTTCATTCTACTTAACTGGACAACCTTTACACTCGTTACATTAGCGCTTAACGAATCCTACAGGAGGAAATTTCTGACTTAAATGTCTGGAATGTGGATTAGGATGTTCTTATGTATAGTAAATTCTCTGAATTTACACAACGTCTTTCGCCACTCGAGGCGATTATTTAGATTATTATTGATCACTAAAACGGATGTCTAACCAGATACTCTCTAACTTAATCCCATACTTCATTTAATCAAAATCATTAACTAGCATCTACTGCAAATACAGTACATAAGAACGGATTATAACGTGAAGAAGCAACACAACCCTCCCGTATCCAGTGGACAGAAGCAGGCTTCACAACACTCCCCTCACTTCCCTACTTCCTCTGTCCTCTCCACGGAACAGAGTTCGACGCCCAAAGAAACTTTCCACTCAACCATATGCTTAGCTACGTGGCAATTTCATGATCACAGCCCGTAAACAATGGCTGATGACGACGGACTACTCATTAGCACCTAAGTACAAAAATATTTCTTTAAACGAATAAGGTGTAAGATGAGTACTAATACAATCATTATTTGTTATTACTTGTTCATAATATCACCAACTCTGAATCACTGAGGAAACGTAAACTATATTCATATATGCGCATGATTTAAAGTGATTTTAGAGAATCTGAGGATGTTCTTGTAGAACGAAAAATGTTATTCCTTGTTTAATAATGTGTATTTCAACAAGTATATTATAGTGTCATATGTGTTATAATTAATGTTTTCGACAAAACTGAGAAGGCTTAGTGTTACAACATGAAAGTGGCGAGGTATGTGTAATGCAACAGTAATAATGCCCCTCCTGGTGAAGCTCCTTATATTGTTCATTGGGTCGGCTGGTGCTTTAATTTCAGTGGGCTTGGCAGAGTGATATGTAATATCAGCTTCTGGATCGGCGAGGGCAAACACGGGGAAATATCTCACTCCTCATTTCCCAAGTAAGAGCCTCTTCAGTGACACCTAGACCACCTATTACAGCTGGTGGTGGAGTTGGTGATCATACCAGCCTCCGGGCTGAGCACTCAACATACAAATATAACAGTTTGGTAGAATTGTTAGTTACTGGTCGTCAAGCCCATAATTACATTTTCGTCGACTATTTACTAAACATTTTACAGATAATTGGGTCTTTGAAATATCCAGGGATTGGTTTAATGTCTTGGTGTTTCGAGTTACGCTCTTGCGAACGCGCTGCCTAAACAAATACATCACAATTACAATATGCGGGTAATATTTGTAATTTAAAATCCTCATTTAAATAGTATCCCTTAGGAGGTGCTTATAATATCTAAAGAAGTGCTTTCTAGCCCAACCTAACTCTTTTCCCGGGACGTATTTCTGCTATTAAACTAGCCCGTTGTCCATGGTGTGTTGTGAGTGAAGTAGTGCGAGGGATTGAGAGTGTATCAGAGAGAAGCATCGGTTAACTATGTTTGTATACGCGCTGGCTAAAATGCCACACATCTACATTAAAGAATATGCAGATATGGTGTTTGCTTACTGCTTCTGCGATGGCAATGTTCCCGCTGCTGTCGAGGAATACCATCGGTGCTTTCCAAAACGTCGAATTCCTGATCGTAGCGTGTTTACCAGAGTTTTCAGCACCTTGCGCGAAACAGGTATTCTTCCAAGTTCCCATTTTTCTTCTGAAGGTGTAGTTCAATAACCCTTGCAGGAACAGCAACACATTGTTGAAATGATGCAGCATAGTGCTACTACCGGTACACGGCACATTCTGCACGTATCAATGTCTCAGGAACACATGTATGGCGAACATTACATGCGAAAAATTTGTACACATTTCAAAGCGTCAAAAAGGTTGCATAGGCAAGACACGTACGTGCGTGCCACCAGCCGAAAAACAATGCACATTAAATTTCTGTCTCTGAAACCATTCGGAATAGGGCATATGTCGGGGCCGATGACCTTGATGTTAGGCCCCTTAAAACAACAAGCAAGCAGGGCATATGTCCACTTGAAAGTTTTTTTTTTTGCTTCAAATGATCGTTCCTGTCATATCACTGAATATTGACCTTTCTTCCTGGGACATTCTGTATATAGGGCCATCCATTTAACGCAGGAACGCAACTGAAGTGAGGCTGAGGCCTCGGCTGGCAAGCTATCACTTTCCGCCGGCCGGGCAATACGAGAGCAAGCTAGTGTGACTGCCTGCCTTTATTTCTCTGGAGGTGAAAGACAGGGTAGTTTAGAACTCACGGGGAAAATTCTCCCCGGGACAAAAACTTACCAGAAGACTGGAGTGACTTATTTATTTATTTATTTATTTATTTATTTATTTATTTATTTATTTATTTATTTATTTATTTATTTATTTATTTATTGTGTTTCAGACAGGTATGAACCTAATTATGTGAAACACATATACGATTACATTAGATAAAAACAAATATCAAATTAAAATTATATTAACTCCTATGAAAGTCCTTGTAAAATAAAGTCATAAATGAAATAAAAAATCACTTTCCTTCAGTAGCGTAATATTACAAATATTACTGTGTGCAGACATTTTAATTTGACGCCATATGGGTGCTTGCTCGTCAAATTCAACGTTTCGTAAACCGAATCTCTCTTGGGTGTCTATGGTTGAGTTTCAATGATTTTTTACGGGCGAACACCAAGTCTGTCACCACAGATCGTTTACAAGCCTAGATCGTACGACATGGAGTGTCGAATGGACCTTTTTCCGCCCTTCAAAAGTCCTAATACCTCTGCTGGGTCTGAACCCACTATCTAGGGATCCGCAGAGGGAGCTAAACGATGAGTAGAGGAACCAATCATGATCATAATCAGCTGTTGGTAAGGCAAATATATTACCGATTTTTTATAGAACTAAAACTACGCAGAATAAATAGTAAGGAAGAGGTGAGAACTCCAGGAATGGAAATTGTCAGCAGGACACGCTGGTATACTACCCAAATCCCACAAGTAATATCCTCACTAAATGGCCAATCACAAATCCAGCGAACAATGGTCATACATATAATGAGGATAACTTATGTACCGTATACAATTAAGGCATGGGATTTATGGATTAGTAGTAATGCTTGCACCGCACCTCTAGTTAATAATGCGGATTTTAACACAGTGGATGTCACGGATAATGAAATATTGGCACAGTTAGTATAATTAATAAGGATCATTTTAGCTCTGTTCACATAATTGTTAATTTGCAATTTAGAAGAGTTCGTATCATTGATGGTAAATTTTAGCACAGTTCGTATCATTAATACCGGTAATCGAAATTTTAGATGTATGCATACAATTGATAATGAGCAACGTTGCGGAGTTCACACAACTTATAATGAGGATTTTAATTCAGTTAATATCATTGACAAAGATTTTAGCGTAATTTTGCGCAGTTCATTCCAGGGTAGGGGCATGCGTATTTGCAACTATTTGCTTCGCGCGAAAGCGGGACAAATGGAAATATACTGATGTGAATGGGGAACGTAAGGTGCAGTATGAATAATATCGAATAGATATAAAGGGAGTAAACCTTCAGCCATGAAATCCTTGTTCCACATAATGTTTATTCTTAGCAAACACAAGAGCCTATGTTGTCCACAATACGTTGCCAACGATGCGGGAAACGTCTGATACCAGTGTTATATGTGAAATTTGCAATCTTATGTTTCTCAGCATTGCCTATGTCCACTCATGTGTCAAACCGTCCCCCACACAATGATTGTTTCACGTTGAGGATGAGGTCAAATTCGCTTGGTGACAGGTCTGGTGAGTGTGGCGGTTGCTCCAGTACTACCCACACCCAGCGCTGACGTTACTACGTCACATCCATTCTGCACGGATACTGACTCACTGCTGCAGTCCCATCACCTTGTGCGTGGTATCTGTCCAACTCACCGCCACCTCGTGTTGTGTACATGTGCTATTAGTGTGATGCTTTCCAGAACATATTAACATCATATGGTAGAACCGGGCAAATGCAAGGAAAAGAAATAGTGGCCTTAAATTATGCAACGTCCGCCTCTGTGCTGTAGTGGCTAGAGTGATTAGTAGCTGACACCCCCCCCCCCCGGAGGCCCAGGTTCGATTCCCATCTCTGCCAGAGAAATTTTAAAAGTAGTAGGAGGGTTGGATCGGGGTCCAACTCAGCTTCGGGAGGTCAACTGAGTAGAGGGGGGAATCGATTCTCACCTCAGCCATTCTCGAAGTGGATTTCCGTTGTTCCCATTTCTCCTCCAGGCAAATGCCAGGATGGTACCTAACTTAAGGCCATGACCACTTCCTTTCCCATTCCTTGTCTGTCCCTTCCGATCTCTCCATCCAGGATTGCCTGCAGTAGTATTAGGAATAGGTTGGAACCTCCCTCGTACTTTTCGAGAAATGATCACACGTATAAACTTAGGGCCAGAAACCAGCATACGGATGTGGGCAAATTCTCCTTCGTAAACAGGACCATAAGAGATTGGAATACTCGTATATTACCTGCAGCAGTCTTTGATACATTCCCTTCCTGTATCAAGTCATTTAAGAAGATAATTAGTGCTAGTGTGATATGAAAAGTAAAAGTTGTAAATTATTGACAGTGAATGTGTGATTTTCTGAGTGTTATACTAGTAGTATTTCTTGTAGTATTCTCTTTTCCAGGGACTTGTTTGTTGTACTCATGTTGTTGTACTTGTTGTTGGGTAATTACCTATGTTCTTAACTTTTTTTTATCACTTGTAATGTTAAACTACAGTAGTAGTAAGCTCAATATGTTGTATTGTAAGCCGTAGTGTTAAGATCTTGAAATGCTTAAGTTGTGTGTGAATATGTATATGATGATACTGGATTTAGAATGTTAAACTAGTAGTATTTCTTGTAATAATTTCTTTCCATGGATTTGCTTGTCTTTGTTGTTGGGTAATTATGTTTTAAATTTACTTTATTATCACATGTAATGTTAAGCTAGCAGTAAGCTCAATCTTTAGTATTGTAAGCCGTAGTGTTAAGCATTGGAAATAATTAAGTTGTGTGTGAATTCGTATTTATATATTATGATGTTGGATTTAGAATATTAAATTCTTCTAACATTTTCTTTCCATTGAATTGCTTGTTGTACTCTTGTTGTTGTTGTTGTGTAGTCATGCTTTAACTTTACTGTATTGTCACTTGTAATGCTAAGCTTGTAGTAACCGGGCGAGTTGGCCTTGCGGTTAGGGGCACGTGGCTGTGAGCTTGCATCCGGAAGATAGTGGGTTCGAACACCACTGTCGCAGCCCTGAGGATGGTTTTCCGTGATTTCCCGATTTCACACAAGGCAAATGCTTGGGCTCTGCCTTAATTGAGGTCACGGCCGCTTCCTTCCAATTCCTAGGCCTTTCCTATCCCATAGTCGCCAGAAGACTTATCTGTCTCGGGGCGACATAAAACCACTAGCAAAAAAAAATAGGCCACAAATTGCACTTACGTTTTATTTTCAGACACTTCAAATTTATGATTACTAAAAATGACAAAAAATTCAAAAATGAATCCCTGTAGGTCACTAAAGAATATTTTTGTCTTATTTTAGTCTATCTTGTGGACGATGGTACACATAAATAGCACATTTAATTTCAGCTCTGTATCTATAATAGCTCTTTAGAAAAGTTTTACGAAAATGCTACCAACTTTGGGCTGGGGAGTCCTTGGAGTAAGTAGACGATTTGCGGTACTAAGCGGTGTGTTCCCATCTGTCAGTGGAGAGACGGCGTGGAATGACACTGGTAGACGAATAATCTTGAACGTAACTTTAAAATTAGGAAACATCACAAGATGGAGATAAAGTCGGAATTCAAGAGGCTAAAATGATCCAAATATTTGTTAATAGAAGAGGAATTAGGGATGCAATAATTTACCAAGTGAGATATTCCTGAAATTTCCAACTTCTCTTAAATCATTTAGGAAAGTATTGATTAAACAACGGATAGGGAATCTGTTATTTTGGCGATAGTTCTAAATGCAGATTAGTGCTGACTAATGGTGATGATGATATTATCACAGTAATACCACAAATCACGTTGATAATGAAATCCGTAGGACCATTCACTTGCGACAGTTGCACTTAAAATTTGACTGAACATCAAGCTGGATATGTTTTATGTTACAGGTCCAGGTTTCTCTTAAAGATCTTAAGTCTATGGATAGGAAGACTGTGGATACGACAAGATACATGGATTTGAGTCCAATGGATGTCAGGCCAATGGAAGATATTTCAGAAGTGATTACGAAAACAACATATGCGCAAGAGATACAGGTCCAACCTACAGATCATACAGATGTAAAAAGAATCCGTCTCACCCAGTTTCTACCAAGACGTAGTACTGGACCTTTATCCGTGCCCTCACCGGGACCCCTACCGTCGCCCAGGTTCGAGCGCTCATTTTTTAACACCCCACCGGCCTTCTCCAAGGAATTGGGCTCCCTCATCAAAGAACTCCGGCGAGAGGTAAATTCACCATTGATTATTTCTTAGACAGCTTACGACAAAATATGTGCACTGCTGCATGACCAAGGGCACTACGATATACTAGGGAAAGTGAATTAACAAATAACATTCGTTATAAATAGGTCAGATAACTCGCTTGGATATGCCTGTAGTAGTCATTTTGTTTTTCCTGCCCTTTTGAACGGTTTTATGAACATTGAATAAGGAGGGCGTTATGGTACGCCGCAGTTCCTATCATCATACCGTCTGTTTAGTAAAAATCTATCCATATATTCGCTTTTATTTAATCCCGCAGTTCTTGGCGTAAAGCTTGTTATTGTGCCGTAGAAGGAATGGTATTCTTAATCGCAGTTCTTCTATATAGAACGGTTGATTTGAGCTCATAGGTGAGTCTCGAAGAAGCGTTTTTTGCCAGGCAGAGAACTTTTTAAAGATATATGGCCTTCACTATTTATGGTGTAGCTAGGTTAACCTTCGATAGGTGTTCCCATATATGGATCGGGTCTGTTTGTACGTAGACTTTTTTCTCTTAGCAGCACGTAAGTTATTAGGAACGCTCTGCCATCTGTTGAGTATATTTGGAAGATGGGAAAGGTTAGAGAATCAAAGAGAATCTAGCAGGGAATAGTATTCTTCTGTGATCAGAGGAAGTGTGCGTTCTGGCTTGACAGGTAGTAAGGAAACATGGCTGCATGCAATGACATTTTTAAGGAAGAAAATCACATATATCAGAATACTAATGAAAGTGTTAGTCGCTTAGCAAAACCTGCTAAGTACAGAATGTATTGCGGGCTAGGGTAAGCAGTCGCATGCAGCTATGGGAGTAATCGTTTATTTGATTTCGTGATTATTCAAATTTGGCTGAACTTGGAGACCTATCAGTGTCTCATGATTCGCCGACACATAATTCTGGAGAGAATAAAACAAAAATGAAGCACGTCGGTCCAGTAGAACAGACGAACGGATTTGCCAAAGCTGTTTTTAGTAAACTCTTTTAATATATAGACTAGTGGACCCGTGCTATTCCACAGCATTCTTTATAAATAGATCGGATAACTCGTCTCTATATGCCTGTCGTAGTCATAATATTTTGCCTGCCCTTTTCAATAGTTCTATGAACATTTAATACCGGTAGATAATAACTGATGCATTCGTAATTTAGTTTATAACTCTTCATTCCATACAATATTCTCTGTTTCGACCATTCGGCCGTATCTGTATCTTAACATTTTCATACGATCTTGTCCGAGATAGTGCAACATACAATTGTCCGTGACTTAAAACTACCCACTTTTTCAAGAGTTTGTCCCTACACTTTGTTAATGGTCGTACAGAAGGCTTGTCATTTCCATACCTTTCCGTCTGTACGTACGTAGACTGTTTTCTGTTAGAAGCATGTAACTTATTAGGAACGTTCTGCCATCTGTTGAGTATATTTAGAAGTTGGGGAAGGTCAGGGAATCAAAGAGTATCTAGCAGAAAATAGTACTCCTCCATGATCAGAGGAAGTGCGTACTCTCTGGCTTGACAGGTAGTAATCAAACATGGCTGCATGCAAGGACATTACTAAGGATGTAAATCACATATGTCAGAATATCAATGAAAGTGTTAGTCGCTTAGCAACCTGCGACGTATAGAATGTATTGCGGGTTAGGGTAAGCCTTCGCCTGCAATTACTGGAGTGTTCATTTAAAGATTTCATTTTATGATTACTCAAAGTTGATGGTATTATTAATTTTTTACCTTGTAGACATGATATGGGCTTTTGGGCTTATGCCGTGTCAAGAAAACAAGGTGAAACTCTTTACATTTGCTCCGCGTCTTCAGGAGTATCTCGACTGTCCACGAGGAAGTCTCCTACAATAATGTGAGTTTGAATTTAAGAATATTTTACGTTGGAAAATTGTAGTGCTGCGCTTGTTCGTCACCAGGTGACTCGCAGTGATTATTATGCTCCAATATGACATTAACACGTAACACATAGCCTAAAATGACCAACTGGTGATGACGAAGGTACGAATTTGGAAAACACCGAAACGAAATGAATTTATAGAAAAGACAGGGAAGAGAACTACCTACGTATATCCTTAATGCAACCACGTATTACTTAACTGATAGCCATGGTCCCTGTTAAAATTGTTAGGACCTCTAAGTATTTCTACAGATTCCCGAATAATCCTATACCTGTAGTGTTTAGCGTAGGTAAGAGCTCGAACATCTTGGAGCACGACATCATGGCCCAACGATAGGGCGTGCTCAGCTATTGCTGACTTGTCTGGCTATTTCTTTGGTGTTCATTGATGCGAGTCCCAATGGACCGGCAGGATTGGCCAATGTATACCTTGCTACAGGTACAGGGAATTTTGTACACCACAGGGTGTACAAGAGGGGACGATTTGTCTGCTTTTACATAAATTATGATCAATTTTAGTGACGGTGCCAAGCACGGTTTTATATTATGCTTGGTGTTGTGAAGGTAAGGAAGGTAGGCAGTTCCCTTCATTTCTTCTTTCTGTGAGCTTTGATTAGTTGTCCCTCTGGGATTCGGGGCTCTATTGAGCCGTATCCTAGACGCCTCATTTATACATTTAATCATATTTTCAACGTGAACGGCAGTCTGATGGTTCAAACGTAGTAAGTTGAAGACGAGACCGGAAGTCAGTTGGAGTGACAAGTGTGAGTGACTCGCTGGTAATTTTCCACCAGCAGCGTGATGTTACAATTTTTGAAGCAAGCTATTACCCGTAAGCACGTGTAAGGGAGCATCACACCACCAGTTGAATCTAGCCAAAGAGAAGCTAGGGACGTGCCAGATTTAAATGTAGGGAAGTCCGTAACAAAGACTTCAGAATGACTAACTTCGTTGTTGCAGTGCTGTGATCGTCAAAATTTGGGTGATTAAATCCATTATTAGTAGCTATTCCACAGGTCTGAGTGAGACAAATTGGATATTTAGACTGAGTACTTGAGCGCTTTTGCTTATTAACTAGTTCAAACACAGAGCCGTTGTTCAGGGCTAGGCCGCTGATTGGTTACCTTTTCAAACACTAGGGGATTCCCCTGAGCTAACGAACCTAGTGTTGGATATTTAAGCTAACCGCAAGGTGAAGCGCTCCTTTTTCTCGTTCTTTATTGTGCTGTGCGTGGTGAGAGTAGTACGTGACGCGCGAGACGGTTGCCACGTGGACGGATTTTCCTTGTGTGGTCAGGCATATCAGAAACAGTGTACTTTTGCGTAAGTCAAACCGTGTCTTGTTTAGAAATAAACGCATTCCTTTGCCAAGTGCGGGATGGCATTATTTACGCGCATTAACTGTGTAAACTAGTAACTATACAATTGCAACCTGATAATAAAAAGGGCGAGGGACGCTTATGATTATTATCATCGGTCGGGTCGCGGACGCGTGAGGAAAACGGTTCGAGTGCGTTCCGTATGATATTGTGCCGCTACCAAAGACGAGCGTTGAACCTTAAGATGTTTTATATCTTAAAACGTACGATGTGCTAACATAATTCTTACTACGGCTACGTTATATATAGCCTGTGTTGGTTCGATGCTGTGTACTGAGCATACTTTGCAGATCTAAAGGAACGAGTTTTAGAAGAAGATGGCATCACCAGGAGATAAAGCAAGGACTTATCTGTGTGTGCTACATGTGATGATGATGGAGTAAGGAGGCAGGACGCAGCGGCGATGTGAATCGCTGGGTGGCGTCGTGTGAGCTGCTGAAGTTAAGTGCTATGATGACATTTTTAATGCATGATTTATGGTATGCGTTAAATGCTAGTGAGAAATAGGCTATTTATTTAAATGTAATTTTCAGCCACATGGTATTTGCTCATTTTGTATGTAATTAAATGTAAATATGGACAGGGTTGGACTGCATGGTTTGCTTTGTTTTTCTGTATATAATTAGATAGTTGGGATCCAAGGGAACTGTAGGTTCATTTTTGTATATTTTTGTGTGTGTTTTTTGTGTATTGCTATGTATTTATTCCTATTTTCTACGTGTGGAGGTTTAGCTAGCTGCAATCATCAAATGTTTTATGAGCAATACGCTTGCTGCGTTGACATTAATTTATTTTCATAATTAAAGTTGATAGATTCAGTCAGAATGTTTTATTTGCATGTGTGTTTTCAGTGTCTACAAGATGGAATGTGTTGCATGCACGCTGTTTATTTAAGGCAGGTTCATTGATAGAGATTGGTGGCTTGTTTTGGAAAAGGTTGAGCAGGGAGTCGAACTACGGATATATATTGAAGGGTTCGTGCTGTTGCACGTTGGATGATAATGAAATGAATGCTGATTTATATTTGAATTAAAGGGCTCGTGTGGAGTGCACGATTGACAATGATGATTTTTATATGAGAGGCCAGAGTGAGCCCAGGATTTGAGAGGGTATTGATATTATTGAAATGCGAAGGAAGCCGTGAATGATATGGTAGGCAATGAGAATATTATGTGTATTTGACAAAGATGTTAGCCTCCCCGTAGTGTGCGTTAATATGAACCCAGGAGAGGCTGATGAATGATGAGCCCGCTAGCATTAGTGTTAGCCCTGCGTGAAGTGAAGGGTCGCTTCCGTAGTAAGACCGGCCCCCAAACAGCAAACCAAGTCTAATGAGTTTATTTGCATTTTGACGTTTACAGCTGTTAGCCAAGCATGTGGCGTAAGAAGGAGAGACGACGGTGGGCGTTGTGTTACGCTCATATGCAGCTGGATGAGACGGGAATGTTGTCCTTTGCCTTCTTATTTTGTATTGTGATATTATGCAATTGTTTTATTTTCAGGAGTGTTTATTTATGCTGTGTGTTGAAATTTACGTTGTCTTGTTATTTAAATTGGGAATACAGCCCGTATGTTGTTTGATGATTGTTGGTTTTTCTAGTTCTGCCTAGATCCTTGTCGTGAGCCGGGACTCACATGTAGAATCTGTGTTTTTGGATGGGGTATATTTTGCCAACCTTGTACCAATGTATAGTATTTGATTTTTATAACCGTATTTACGGATGTACTTATAGAGTATTTGGATTTCACTAGTATTTTATCGTATATCATAAATTCATGTTATACACATTCAAACGTGGTTAGACCACTCGACAACACACTTAAATGATGCAGCTACACACACACACATAAATTCGTAAACTTAGTGTCGTGTCTCCATGTAAATCAAGAACTTGAATTTTGTATATTTTGATTTGTGTCGATACCATGATTTATATTTAACTACGTAATTTATTTTGGAACTATATCCGAGTATGTATTTGAGACAGTAAACTTTTGTTTCATTTTATTATGTTTATTATGTGCGGATCATATTCTGGAGCCGATTAGAGGCAAATTTAATTTGATTTATTTCTTTGTGTTAGTATGGATCGGTTATTTTTCTAGGAGTAAATCCATCTTACCCCTTAAATGTATTTCTCATTGGATAAACCTCCATTATTCCTGTCATTATACTTGGTTGAAAGTGAGATCTTCGGCTTTATTTCTACCCTCGGCAGCATAACCCACTCTTGTCCCACTTGATCTTAGTCGGAAGTTTCAGACAGGAAATGGAGTGATCGCCCTAGGTGGTCCTTACACCTACGGTACGGTACACTGTGAATCTGTACATCGTTGTAACCATTACCCTAGAACGTGGCCTTGAGTGTGTCCATCTCCTTCTGGATATTTGATGGCTCACAAATTCGTGTCGCTCTCGTGGAGAGTGTTGTGAGAATGCCCTGTTTTTGGTGCTGAATGGCGGTGAGATTGTTCTAGTAAGAAAGAAACCGGACGGCTCATTAGGACATACCGTAAGCCTACTCACACAAATCGCTACCTCCATGCAGAATCTAAGCACCTGTCATCGGTACCAATACTTCGTTTATATGATGTCAATTGAGAAGTTTATTTCCAATAGGTACCAAATCCAAAAGTAACATTTTACAGGAGAGAGGAAAAAGTCTCAGAGTGTAAAATTTAAACTGAAAACTCACTTTAGGTTCGGCGGGTGCAAAGTGGGTCTCGGCCCACAAGTGTCCCGGCTGGTCAGCTCTACTCACGTCTAGCCGCTGAGAAGTGTGGTGTCTGCATATTCGGTCACACTCATTACACCGCCCCGCTCGCCCTTCTGTACGAACAACATGGCATTTGAAAGGAAGGTAGGAGCGGGAAAGATTTCAGATATTTAAATGTGAAATAGCAATGTAGCACTCACTCAAAATACTTACGTTGTTCAAGGCTTGCAAATATATTTTCACGGTAGAATACATCGTCATTCAAACCACAATTTAGTCACTTCCTTTTAATGGAAGAACTCTATCAATTAGTTATTCAAGAAATTAGAACGATCACCTAATACACTAAATTACACATAATAAAACGGAAAAATCACACAGGGGTTTAATCACTTCATTCTCACGGTAGAGTACACTGTCAGTCACTCAAGAAAAGAGAACAGTCTGGTAACGCACTAAATTACACGTAATATAAAAAAATTCCACTTCAGAAACAAAACAGTGCATATAAAAAAGTAATCTTAATACAAGAATTGGCATTAACATGTAACTGTAAAGTGTCTCGGTTAGAGTTTTACACCAACATTCGACTGAGTTTCCGGAAGTATCAACAACTGTGTTGCAATATTATCCTGTTCATCGTTTGTAGGTCTGGAAAGGTATAAACATGTCTTCTTTTGAACTTTTTTTTAAATAGTCTTCTTTGTGGTTCAAATTTAGTAATTTTTGCTGCTGTAGATTCTGGCATAGATAGAAGTATTCATTTTGATTTTCAGGCTTGAAGAGTTGGAATAATGGGATTAATTTGTCACTGAATAATATCTATGTCTTCTTCGCAGTCGGCTTGATCGAGAATTTCTTTGAATGCATGTAGAAGTACCGGAATTGCCTTAATTTGTTCTATGTTTGCACATTTTCTCGTGGTGCCAGTAGTTCGAAACTGTTTGCTCCTCAATGTGTGGCTGTTCTTGAATAATTAGGCTACTTTCTGAAGACTAGTCTCCTCCGTCCGTAGTTGCTGGTATCATTCTGCAGACAAGGTGAATATATTTGCACAGATTGAATTTAATAGATGAATCAAGACAGTCACAGATGTACTGACGAACTCATGCTTTGCATTCAGTGCATTGTAGACTACAGATGCAGCTCAGTTTGTCTGTTTTCCTCACTTCGTAAATTTCGTTCCTGTTTCGTGATGAAACCCTCCATATTTCTCCCTCTCAGACAGCAGAAGCAAGCTTTGATGTCATTGTCGAATCACCGACAATTTGCTGATCATTTTACCTTTGTGGATGTGAATCAGTCTATTGCAGAGTTTATCTCTCACAAAAGTCATAAGCGTATTAACTGCTTTGTCCAATCTCCTAGGTTTTTCCCTCCCATGTAAATGTGTTTCAATACACCGTGCATTCGTTCAAGATGCATATTTGTGTTCAGTTCTGAATACAGGTGGTGAGAGCAGTCCCAATTAGAAACGGGGTTTGTACTCATTTTTGAAATACAAACCAAAAACCCTGGTGTTTGGGTCATTTTTCAACATGATTCAAATTGTCCTATCATTTTAGAAAAAGTAAAGTAAAGTCCGCAGCAGTTTTTACAGTCTCTCGCGACCGTTCACTTTTGAAAGAGTTGTCCGCCAGGCATTATCAACATGCCACGCACAAAATAGGCGAAATTCAGGAGCAAGCATTAGCGTAGACCAAGAATTATAATACATTTCTGCCATATCTGACATAAATATTCTCGGTTGCAGGGCTTCTAACAGTGCATTGCTTATAACAGATAAGAACAGTGTCATAACACATGTGTCACTTATACATGAAAACATAAAAAGGACATGGAAATCCCTGAGAAAGATCATCTAGAACGAAAAGAGTTGTAAGTTCAAATCCGTAATTGTTGAGGCCATGAGTACCATCAAAACATACAGAATCGTTGTCCGACTCGTTGGCCGAATGGTCAGCGTACTGTCCTTCGGTTCAGAGGGTCCCGGATTCGATTCTCGGCCGGGTCGGGGATTTTAACCTTAATTGGTTAATTCCAATGGTCCGGGGGCTGGGTGTTTGTACTGTCCCCAACATCCCTGCAACTCACACACCACACATAACACTATCTTCCACTACAATAACACGCAGTTACCTACAAATGGCAGATGCCGCCCACCCTCATCGGAGGGTCTGCCTTACAAGGGCTGCACTCGGCTAGAAATAGCCACACGAATTTTTTTAAATACAGAATCGTTGCCATACTGCAGAAGCATTTCCCTCGGTGCTTCATTCATCATAATACGTATGAAGTCATGAGCTTTCAGTTGACGGTGGGTTTCTAGAAGAATGCCCTGTGGTTCGTAAAACCTCACGACATCACGTGCAATCTCCATCTCATTAATCCACGATTCGACAGACGTACAGTCATTTTTGTGTCGAACTGCGGGTGATTTTAAACTGTACTCCTGATCTACTTTAGAAAGATCCTTTCTAGTGAGTAGGTGGATACGTTCTAGCCGTGAGCTACCCAAGGGATATCTAATGTCATCTAGTATTTTACTGAATGGTATTTTCATTGCAATCTTGGCTGCATGTCAGCTTTTTCGGCTTTTGATAGTCTTAGACGACCTAACTCTGGTTGATGACCGTCGTGAGTTTTTCGACTGACGAATGAAAGCTTACATCAATTTTTGCGGGACGTTGTCCGTTAATCTTGTTGTTCCCTAACATTTTAATAATAATGTTATTTGCTTTACGTCCCACTAACTACTTTTTAAGGTCTTCGGAGACGCCGAGGTGCCGGAATTTAGTCCCGCAGGAGTTCTTTAACGTGCCAGTAAATCTACCGACACGGGGCTGTCGTATTTGAGCAGCTTCAAATACCACCGGACTGAGCCAGGATCGAACCTGCCAAGTTGGGGTTAGAATGCCAGCGCCTTAACCGTCTGAGCCACTCAGCCCGGCCCCTAACATTTTACAGTGGCGTATATTTTTTCTTTCAGTCTTAAGTCACCAACGCGATGACATCTAAATGACAGTTTTTGCTTACCCACCTTTCTTATTAACATATTTTGACCTCCTTACTACGAACTTAGAGATTTCTTCTCTTTCGGTTTCACTTTTCCACTTTTCTCAAATTCAATCCCAAATGACCTGTTGTTTACTACCTTAGGCCTCTATTCACACTGAATACACATGGAACATTTATCAGTCTCTGGTGGATTGAAACTTGTGTTATATGTGTATAAATACCTTGCCTGGAGTTTGTGAATTCTTGGATGTTGCAATGATCAGTGGTAGGTCATGAAGTTTCATATAGGAGGCGCACGTTATGGTTTACAGGCATGAATAATATGCCAAAACACACCCACGTTTACTTTATCATTAATTTCTATGTTAGATACATCCTTGTTTTTAGGTGTAGTAAATATGTCGATCATAGCCTGCGCACTTTCACCTCTCAGTCCTCTTTGTACTTCTCAGAAATATCTTTATTCTATCTAATATCATTGGTATTGCGCCGTACCCTGATGGTTCATTTGGAATATTATATTATTTGGCATATCAAACTGTAATTATAAACGTGGACTGCAGTCAGGCATTAGAAGTGTAGCAGATTACAGTTGAGACCAGAAGTCCAGGAGACAGAATGTCGTGGAACACTTGCTCGAAGCTTTCCAGTAACCGTGAGAAGCGTCCAATTGTACTCAGAGTCAGCATAGCCAGCAAGTGTAGAGATCATTAGGTCACGAGGTGTGTTGAGCCAATTAGAGAGCGAGAGCGTGGCTAGAGTTGAAATTTCAGGACGACCAACATTGTTCTGCGTGTTGGGTGTTCAGCCAAGAGAGAGTGGCCAGTTCTATTATTTGAGGCCTATCAGAGCTAGAAATATTCAGGAATAACATTTAAATGTTGTCTGAGCAGTAATCTGGTTACCGTGAGTGTATTTGATATTCATTTCAGTGAATTACAAATACATTGTGTGAAACAATAGCTCTGATTGGCTGAGCATGTGAATCGTCAGGGAAACCCCTAGCCATAATGGTGTCTGCTTAGTTACTTAAGCGCATCACATGTTGGAGCGTACTCCTTTCTTTAGTGTGTGGTTGAGTAGTGAGCATCGCTCCGTTCTCCTTTCTTTGTGTGTTGTCGAGTAGTGAACATCAGTGTGATCCTTCAGAGTACGTGGGACGCGTAATTGCTGCCACGTGGGCAGAAGTTTAAGTTTGTACGGTCGTACCGACCCAAGACAGTATATTTCTTTTCTTGTGAACAGTGTTATTTAAACTGTGAGCAGTAATAATTAGCCAAGTGCGCTCTGTCATACGCTCGTGTATTAATGAAACAAACTGTGATTTCCGCAGCAGACTGGTAATCGAGCGAGAGATGCTTATCCATGTATTACTATTGGGCACGTCGCGTTTCGCGAGAGACTGTTCGAATCGATCCGCGGGCCGCTCCTAGTGACAGTGTTTAAACCCCTAATATTTACTGTATATTGTAATCGTGTTGTTGCTGTTACTTTATTCACGTTGGCTTGTAATTATAAGCGACAGAGGGTTTGTTCGGTGCAACGTGCACAGAGAGCGGTGAAGAATTACTGACCAGAAATTTGTGTGTTGCTGTTATACAGGAAATAGCTTCTAGAAGATGGCATCATCCATTGAAGAGAGAAGATTGGATCCACGTGTTGAAACTCTGCTGATCATGGAGTAACTTTTCATGACAGTGGGGATGTGACCCGCTGGAGATGTCCTGGGAGTTGCCAAGATAAGACGCATGTGATATTTTAAATGGCATGCTTTGTGAATTACGATTAATACTAGTGAGGCTTAAATTAGGGATTTACTTTAGTTTAATTTTAGCCTGACGGCATGTGTTCATTTTATATTTGTGCTATTGTAAATACAGACAGGTCGGGTTTGCATGCTTTCTATTAGTGTCTTTTACTTCATAATTAATTAGATGGGATATCGAGGGATATAATAGGTTTTATTTTGATTTTATTTGTGTGAATTATGTGTGTTATTTATTTCAAGGTTATTGCTGTGTTTTTGATAGAGATAGAAGGATTAGATAGCTGAAATCATCAACATCCCGAGTTACACACTCGCAGCGTCGAGACTAAATTTTATTTATTTATATAGAAAGATTAAAGACAGATAGGTTGCTTACTGCATGAATTACAGGTGCTATGAGACGTGTGGAGCTGTATGCGCACCGTTGATTATAATAGGTTCTTTTAATATGGATTGGAAACTCTTTTGTACAATGATTAGACAGGGAATCGTACCCTGGTTTGTAATGAAAAGGCTGATGAAATTACAGGATATACATTGGAATTTACTGCATGCTGAAATATAAGTGAAGTCAATGATGCGGGCAGTATGCATGCCTCGAAATATTATGAGAAATATGTGAAGCGAGAATAGGCCTGTGATTGTATTATGGATTATTATTGAGAATTAGAGTTGCCGTGAAGTAAATGTCGGGCCAAGAGATTATTACATATGTGTTGAGAAATATAGTAGCATGCCGGCAAAGTGTACGTCTGAATTCGAATAACCGAGAGGTTGTTGAAATATTAGCTCGCTGTGAAGGTCAGTTTATCAGCCAAAGTCATACCATACTTGTGAAGCGAAGAGCGATTTTCGTGATATAATCTTGTCAAAACAGTGACCAATTTCAAAGAGTAGTGCTGAGTTTTAGTATTCTTTTCAGCTGATTGCCAAACAGGAAATCTGTAGTTGTAAAGGGCGCTGCCCTGCGATCCGATGCAGTAAGGTGAACGGGATTGTTGCCCTTTGCTTTCCTTTTGTTTATTAAATTACATTGTGTTTCTTTTACTGGATTGTGTATTTGTGTGATTTTCATGTGATTTTGGTTTGTTGTCTTGTTCATTAATGGGAACAGTCCGAGTGCTGAGTTGGTGATTAAGATTAATCTAGTTCCGACTAGATATTTGGTGAACCGCGTTTCACGTCGAGTCAGTGCAGTTTGTAAGTTTTTCACCCACCTGATCCAGTATAGATACATCGATTATTTCAGCTTGTTATGATTGTTGTTCATATAGAGTAGGGAAATGCCACTAGTATTTTTCGTATTTCATATCGTCATGTTCCACTACGTCCGAATTAGATCACGTTTAGATGCGCTTATCGCGGCAACCTTCCCGAAATTAAACAAATCCGTAAAATTGTGATTCTTACAACGGATACTCCATGTGAACAGGAACGTTGGACTATTACGTTGATTCGTAATAAAACTTCTCAGTATTTAATTTTGTAATAGGAATAGTCATTTTCTCATTTTATGTGTTTTGCGCTGATAATGTTTGTTTTCTTATTTTAATTTGTTGAATTTAATTTCATTTCGATGCCGGTTTCAAGCCGAATTTTACTTTGTAAATTTCAGTATAGTTCGGGTTATTTTTGTGCAATAAACCTATCTTACCCCATATCAGTGTTTCTCATTCGATATAAACATCCATTATTCCTGTCCAGTGTTGCCAACTTATATTTTCAAGATCCGCTAAATACTACTAAAATCCGCTAAAATTCCGCCAAGAAATTCGATCTCAAATAATGAGCAATAAAATGAGCAATAATAATAATAATAATAATAATAATAATAATAATAATAATAATAATAATAATAATAATAATAATAATAATAATAATAATAATAATAATAATAATAATAAATATCTGCACTCACCTGATCTGTGATTTTCACTGGAATTAACCCCTTATCTGCGAGGCGACGAGCTAAAACTTGTAGACGTTTCAGTGCTGGGTGAAAACTAGGTGAATCCCCTACCTCAAGGTTCACACACAGAACAGGCCAGTTCATTAAACGGTCTTCCTTCATAGCATAAATATAAATGCTACTCTCTCACGGTTTCATTATCTGTCGTCATTCGTCAACTAAGAGATAACTACCCTTTCCCCACGCATTACAAATTTATGATACCTTGATTTCATAACATCAAATCCAAATAACATGTTTTAATCATGTGACTGGTAGCTCCTGATAAGAAATACGGAATAGCTTGGAGACAGACTGGAGTACAAATTTTTAAAAAATATAAAATGGACAAAACACTAAATTCCGCTATAATAAATCTAGAATTCTGCCAAAAAAATCCGCTGTCCGCTAAATGATATATCTCTCCGCTAACAGTCTTCTAATTCCGCCAAATTTAGCGGAAAATTCGCTAAGTTGGCAACACTGTTCCTGTCATGATACTTAGAGATAAGTTTAAACTTCGACTTTTAGACTTACCCGCGACAACTTAACCCACTCTCTACCTACCTGAGTTAGTCGGATGTTTAGTCAGGAAATTGAGGCATCGTCCTAGAGTGTTCCTACCCCTGGGTACGGTACAGTATCGTTATAGTATTATATTCAACAATAACCCATTCGGACATACAAGTCAAAATGAATTGTGTAGATTTCTTTATTTCAGATAACTACCTGCTACCCTTCTCGATCACTGTTTGTTTGTGGCCGAGGTTCTCTCATTAAAACAAGGCTCTTTCCGAAGAAACATAGCCAGTGGCAACGTTTGGAGACCATGTACTTTAAACGTCTGCTGTACGGTCACATTGAGGTTGTGACCGAGAGCTGAGATATACGATTTTACGCTCTATCCTGAAGCCAGCTTTCGCAATTTGCAAATAATAGTCTTTCTTAAGAGGATAAAACCTCTATCCCCTTCTATATAGGCCTAATGCTCTGAGAAGTAAAAAAGTAAAAGATTAATATTTATTGGGAGGGCATGCGACCCTGTGACTTCATGAGCAAGCCGCCCCTGGTAAAAATCTCTCTAAAGAACTTCTAATTCACTTTAAGGTCGTCAAGTCACTGGCGTCCTTCGTGATCGGTGGATGCCCAAAATGCTCAAGGCAAAAATATACAAGACTGTCATTTCATCTATGGTACCGAGTACTGGTCGGCAACATCAAAGCACGAAAAGGCATTCCATGTGATGGAGATGCGGATGGTGCGTTGGAGCCGTGGGTTGACACGATGGGATCATGCGTAAAATGAGACGGTCCGTCTGAGGTTTGGCGTGGCTCCGATCGTAGAGAATATGCAGGAAGCGCGGCTGAGATGGTATGGGCGTATTGTCCAATGTGCCGTGGATTGAATCACTAACACAGCTTTGAGATTGGACTCTGTCGAAAAACGGCCACGTTGAACCAATTGCGCTGATTCTTGTCTATTGTTCAAGTGACAATTCCCTCGCGAACAGTCTTTGAGATGAAAGACAATGAATCCCTTTTATTTTTAAAAGTTGACGTAATTCAATTGTCTACCCACCTTGTACAGTATTTGTTCATTGACATTTTCATTTTAGTAAATATGAGGCATCTCCCCATGAAGTTAACCGTGCGTTATCATTTATAGATTGTGGTATCTTATCGTTATTCTTATCCTATTCCATTGCTGATGCTTTCACACCTCATAGCAAAATTAACACGTTGGGCGCCAATCTTTATTTTTGAAATATTGTTCTGCGGGCCGACACTTTACTTTTAGCCCGTGCAAGTGGACACCCGTGTCCACCGTGACCTAGCAAGAAATTAAAAAATTATTAACCGGTGTCTGCCATGGCACTCAACGTGTTAACCCTCAGCTGGTATCACATATTTTTGTAACGCAACTGGTATTGTGGTGTCTGTCAGACTCCATTAATGTACTATTACATTTTACAATAATATTTCTTACTTTGTTATTGTTTATTGAACTTAATTACTTGAAACATATGATTGCAAACATTTCATAGAAAAACTCAGAATAAAAAATTACAAATTCAGAAGAAAATACCAAATTGCTAAAATGAAGCTCCGAAAATGTGCACCTTTATATTTTTCTCAAAAATTTATAAACGAAACTGTCAATTATTAATTCTCTGCTAAGTCAGTCCTTTATAATGATCCTAGATTTGATAAAGGAAACAAATTAATTGAAATCTCAAAACATAAATTCACATTTTGATGTCCAAAATTCGTGCTTTTTAAATCATCTTCCCCTGTTTCCATGTCCTCTCCATCATTATCAACCACTTCCTGCTCTGAATCCGTTTCATCATCACTTTCTCTCTAATAATCTGGATCAATATCACTGTCGTCCAACATTTTAGCATTCATTTGTTCTATACCTATTTCGAAGTTGGTTGATTTGCTCACATAATTCGTTGGAGGTTCCATTGTTGGATGCGCTAGCGAGTGGTTTGCTGTTCCGAGAGCTCTGAATTATCTTAGTGATAAAGTAGATAATAGTTGCAGAAATTTAGCAAATTTTGTGTGTGTGTGATACATTTAGTAAGACAAATATCGGTGTTTAGTGTTTGTTTGTAGTAATTGGGATTAGTGGTATTTATTTACAATTTTTACACTGAGTAGTTCCGTAGGCGTTCGCTAGATTACAATTTGTAATTTAGGACTGCGTGAAAGAAGAAATATCTCTTTCTTTTAATATTATTATTAAAATATCAGTAGGTTTGTTGATAAAATACTTACAAAGACGGGATATTAAAAAGACTTGTAACTTCGGCAGCGGTTATAGTCTATTAGTGCAGGCATTTGACAGGGTATTTCAAATAGCAGTTCAACGGTTCCACCTATCACGAAGGAAATAACTTCTTTAAGGCCCGGTTTCTTCAACTCTATGTTAAATTTCACTTAATAAATTAATGTTAACTAACAATTGTTAGTTCGTTTAAAAGTGCCCATTTGTTACGAAACAATTGCTAAGGACAAACACATTTCCGTGAGATTTCCGAACGCGTTTGGCAGTGAGCGTCTTTTGTTTCTTTACATAAAGCGCTCCTACTGGTGTGTTGAAATAGTGTTTTGTCACACAGACACATGTTTGACATTAATATAGGTTATGGTTAGTGGAGACCGATAAGACGTAAACATGTCAAGTAAGGGGCAACAAAAGCGTTATTATGATGAATGCGAGACAAATGTTGTTATAGTTTTAATTTAAAATTATGCGAGTGTGCTTAAAAAATGAATGAACGGACTGTTATATCACAACATTCAATATAGCCTATGCTTATAGGCTATTCTTATATTCTTATCACAGGGAAAATGTGATAATTGATATGTTTTGAATGATTTTCGGCCATTCTTTTATTGCGGGGAAAATGATGTATTGCCTTGTTAATGCTGCAATAGCAGCAGGAATTTTTTGCAGGATTCTACACACTCTTTTCTTGCGCTCGTGAATATAGTCACCTACAATTACATGAAAAGTGTCTCAAGCATAATATCCAACAAGTAGAGGCCAGACACTGGATTCAGCCGATTTCATCAAGCTTCAATTTACCTGTGGGGAGACACTCAACAGTAACTCGTGTATAAGGGCTTAAGTCAATACGCTTTCGTTATCGAAAAAAAAATGAGGTCAGATGTCAGATGTCAGATGTCATTACACAGAATCCTCTTCGGAAAAAGTGGAGGTGATAGGACACCAAAAGGCGAACAAATTTTACTTAAACATGTCAGGTCCGTAACCTAATAACTTCTGAAAAATTGATGAATCCCCGATTCCAATGCAAGGCATATAGGCCTATACTTTGGAGTTCCATCACAGTGACACGGAGTGGTGGCCTAGTGGTCACCGTACTTGTATACGAACCTCGTAGATGTGAGTTCGATTCGCGTCACAGCTATAATTGTGTACAAAATAATATTTGAGGGAAAGGTAAGATGAAAATTGGAAAAAATACGCAAATTGCAGTACACTTTCATTTTTTACCTGAAATTAATATAGGCCTAATCGTTCTAACAGTTACTGCTGGATCTCTTTCTCTGTATAGATATATATATTGTACCGGGAAATGATTAGGGATCTGGGCATGAGAATCTTCACGTAGGGATGGACGGCTCTTATGGAGCAGGTACAGAGAGGCGTACGCCGAGCAAAATAATAGTTGGGCTTAAAGCTCAATTTATTCACCATTATGTATTTATGGGCAATGTTTCCTACTGTATTATTCCTGCTCCTTTTCACGAAATATTTGTTTCGTTGGCAAATTATTTAAACATTAAAGCAAGTTATTTTACAAAATTTTCGTAATGCAATGTTTACCTGATTTAAAACATGATATCCACAAAAGATTGCCTTTATCTTGAGGTTTTGAAAATAATTTGTTTTTACGTAAGTCAATATAAATGGTCTATTATTGGACATTATAAATTTTCCAGCTAACTCATTCCTGGTTGCCAGCGTTTCGCCCCCGTGTGCTAGCCTGGGCTCATCAGTTGGTACCTAGCACACCTACCAAGACGTTGGCTAGTGCATACTGTGGAGGCCACTGCGTAGGCTAATTGTAGCCACCAGCAGTGCCAATGCACTATGAGGGACCCTTTCTCACTACTAAAAATTGATGCCTGCCTGGCCATCAGATGATATAGATGTTGATTCCCATAGGGAATCTGAAATACTTGTCCCGAATGAGTAAATTTATAATACCAATATAAATGGTCCGTTATTGGACATTATAAATTTTCCAGCTAACTCATTCCTGGTTGCCAGCGTTTCGCCCCCAGGCTAGCACACGGGGACATTCCACTCGATAAAGGAGTTGCTTGTATGAAACAAAAACGATACTGTTCGGTGAAATACTTGTGTAGAAGGCATACGTTTGTTTAGAGCTTCGGTTGCATTCCGACCGGGTTGTCCAGATTAAAATAATGTCTATGTATTCGTCGCTGCTGAACACACTAGTCACTGGCGATAAGCAGACAGTAAATATAGTGCGGCTGTACCATACACCAGCCTAGAACTATGCGGTAGAAAACGATGTTTACTAATGCAAGGGGTGCATTCGACCGCCAGCGCTGAGTAATATGCTGCGAGTGTGACTCTGTTTCTTATCTCTTCATATTCTGACGTAACCTGCCCGCTGGCAGTAGTTCCCCTGTTTGAATCAGTTGGTAGACACCCCACACATCACTTATGCATGCAGGACATTTATAAGTAGAAAGTACGGCGTCCGTGAGCCACCTGGTATATTTATCAATGATATGTGTAACGAAGTGGAATCAGAGGTAAGGCTTTCTGCAGATGATGTTACAAGATTGTGAGCTGCTGCAAAATGACCTCGATAAGGTTGTGAGATGGACAGTAGGCAATGGTACGGTGATAAACGTGGTTAAATGTCAGGTTTTGAGTTTAACAAATAGGAAATGTCCTCCCAGTTCTAATTACTGCGTTGATGGGGGGAAAGCTCCTTTTGGGGATCATTGTAAGTACCTAGATGTTAATATAAGAACTTCACATAAATATGAATGTAAATAAAGCGTACGTATCTCTGCTCATGCTTATGAGGGTATTTATGGGTTGAAGTAATGATGTAAAGGAGAGATAAGACCCCAATTACAGTATGGTTCCAGCGTATGGGACCCTCACCACGATTACTTGATTCAAGAACTGGAAAAATTCAAAAGAAAAGCAGCTCGATTTGTCCTGAGTGAATTCCCACAATAGAGTAGCGTTACAAAAATGTTGCAAAGTTTGGGCTGGGAAGACTTGGGAAAAAGGAGACGAGCTGCTCGACTAATTGGTATGTTCCCAGTTGTCAGTGGAGGGATGGCGTGGAATGACATCAGTAGTCGCTTAAGTTCCAGTGATATCTTCAAAAGTAGGAAAGATCACAGTATTAAGATAAAGCTGGAATTCAAGGGGACAAACGGGGGCAAATATTCGTTTATAGGAAGGGGAGTCGGGGTCTGGAATAACTTACCAAGGGTTATGTTCAATAAATTTCCAATTCCTTTGCACTTATTTAAGATAAGGCTAGGAAAGCAGATAGGAAATTTGCTACATTGGCGACTGCCCTAAATGCAGATCAGTAGTGATTGATGTTAGAGTTCAATTGAGACTCGCTATTCTGTAGCTTTATACGCGTTGAGAGTAATCGATTGCTTTTCAACGTTATCAATCTGGTGTGATTGTTGAAATGGATCTGGTCGTGGCTCCACATTGTACGGACTGTGGCGGCATCGGGAAGAATGAACTCGCCCCACATACAGAACGCACCCTTGTGCACGATGTGGCTTCTTGAGAGCGTCATTCGGCGGCGTTGAGTGCGAATGAACATGAGCATCACGTCTCTTTGTGCCTCGGTATAATCAATGTATTTTATATGCAAAAGTGTAAAACTGTATGTGGTGTCTGTGTAAATAAACCTGTTATCCATGAGGGCTGATTTATTCATGGAAACGATGTGGAGCCGCCTACAACCAAGACTCCATAAATGGTGGCCCGTGTATAGAGAACACGCTCATACCATAACCTATCTTGGACCACGTGTTTCGCCACAGATCACGGTATGTTACCACATTTTATTTCAAAGAGGCATTAGACTGTTTACTTCATTGGAACTACCACGTCTTCCGAGTATGAAACCAATTCGACAAACGACAAAAAATAGTCGCCAGAATCCTAACGGTCGTCGATGATACTCATCGCTTCAGTTCGCAAGCGGCAACTGCACGTTGCATCTGCTACTCTCCGACAACGCAACATTTCACCTAAAAACTTGTATGTATATAACCTACGTTGTACTTGTTCCGGAATACTGCAAAACTATGCACAACATAAATCCGTTGTGAAGTTATACGAACATTACAATTGACAGTACCTAGTTTTCTAACCGCAATTACAATCTTGCTGTTAAATTGATATACGTAATCCAGCAATATTTGTACAATTTTCTTTTCCTTCTCTTTTTGCTAATAAAGGCTCAAGATATAGACTACTTCACAATATAGGCCTAAATTATTTGCTGTTCAAACGAGTAAAATTACTTCAGAATAGTCTACTTCTCATGCATTACAACTGATTGAATTGTTGCACCTTGTTTATATATATATATTAATCGTAATCGTGCCTTTTAGTGGTTTCTAAGTTGTTACATTACAGGTATAACATACAATTGCATTGTATGGACATTCCTCAAGACGTAAAATGGACATTGGAACCCATGGTTTATGCTTAATATTTTTATATATAACCAAAATCAATGTATAATCTCTGCAAGATGATTTTTAAGTTATCATAGTTTATATGTTTGTGAATCTCTTATCATATACGAGGCCTACCTGCATAATATTTAGTTTCCATCTAACCTAGAAGATTGTCTCAAGCTATTTGTAAATTTGTGCTTGCGTTGCTGATCCTCACATATCTTCATTCACTTACAAACACAACTACACGTCATATCGCTGACTACTTCTTTGTAATCTTGTCCGGTATTTTCAGAATTCTTTTTCTCCTTACCCCTGTGTTGTGTACCTATCTTGATTATGGCGGAGGATCGATTAAAAGCTTTAGAGGAACAAAATAACAACTTACAGAACCAACTCCAACAACTTATTGCTTTGACGAAGCCTTTGCAAGAACAGAACGAAGCATTACTACCCCGGCTCTAGGAGCGTGAGTCTGCTATTACCGTTGCTACATCTAGCAACGTTAGCCAAGTTGCCAAAATATCTGCAAAGTTACCACCGTTTTGGGAATCCAGACCAACTGTTTAGTTCGCCCAGGTTGAGACTCAATTCAGGCTCGCAGGCATTACGGCCGACCAGACTAAATTTGATAATGCAATTTCACAGCTTGACACTAAGGTCATAGCCGAGGTAGAAGACATTGTCATTAACCCACCTACCACAGGACGTTACGCAAAATTAAAATCTGAACTAGTCCGTCGCCTTTCCGTATCCGAAGGGCAGCGAGTTCGCCAAATTCTTGGTGAAGAAGAATTCGGTGATAAGAAACCATCACAGTTTTTACGTCACTTAAAGCCAAAAGCCGGTAGCTCACTTCATGACGAAAGTATATTAAAGCAACTGTTCATGCGTCCACTACCAGAGCACTTGCAGGCTATATTAGCGGCCCAGTTAATGCCTCTAGCTGATATAGCAGAGCTCGCAGACAAGATCTTGGAACTTTCACCTACTGTCACACCACCATATAGCCACTTCGCCGTACATGCTACAGCTGCACCGAACACTTTAGGTGCTCAGATGGAGGAATTGACACGTAAAGTCGATGCCCCGAGGCAGGAGTCACAGTAAGAGGAGATCGAAAAGCCGCGACCATTCTCTTACGCCACAGGGCCGGCTTTGTTGGTACCACAAAAAGTTCCATGATAAAGCTGTAAAATGTACTAATCCTTGTTCCTGACAGGCGGAAAACGGAACAAACAGCCAGTGAAGACGACAACTGTCTCTTCTACATCGGGCAGCCGTCTGTTTATTTTCGATCAGAATACCAAAGCAAAATTTCTGATTGACACCGGATCTGACCTTTGCTGTTTCCCGCTTAAGCTTCTGGGAAGCACTTGCAAACCTTCTGGGTATGAGCTGAGCGCTGCAAACGGTAGTACAATCAGGACGTGTGGTAGCCTTCCCATGAACCTCAATCTTGGTTTACGTCGTGACTTTCGCTGGCAATTTGTCATTGCTGATGTTAGCACAGCCATCATTGGTTCTGATTTTCTGGCTTACTATAACTTACTCCCAGACTGCCGTAACAGATGCCTCCTCGACAGCACACCGGACTACACGTTAAGGCATCTGTAGCCTCTATCGAACAGGCTCGCGTAAAGACTGCTGCAGTATCCACCGACTCACCTTTCAGCATATTGCTCGCTGAGTTTCAGTCCATTACTCGCCCACCTGGGATCCAACGTGATATTAAACAAATACTGTACATCACATAAGGACAACCGAAGGCCCACCGGTCTCTTGTCGACCTCGTCGTCTGGGACCTCAAAAATTGCAGATAGCGAAGAAAGAATTCGAGGACATGGTAAGGTGTGGTACAGCGAGACCTTCTAATAGTCCCTGGTCCTCACCCTTGCACCTTGCACCTAAGCGGGACAACTCATGGCTTCCATGTGGCGATTACCGGGCATTGAATGCAAGGACAATACCTGACCGCTACCCTGTACGACCCATAGGAGATTTTTGCCATAACTTTGCTGGGGCAACCATTTTCAGTGCGTTTGACCTTATCAAGGCCTACCAGCAGATTCCAATTCACCCCAGTGACATTTGCAAAACAGCCATAACAACCCCTTTTGGGCTGTTTGAATTTCCCTATATGTCATTTGGGTTACGAAATGCTGGACAAAATTTCCAGCGTTTTATGGATGATGTCATTAGGGATTTAAACTTCTGTTTCCGTATATTGACGATATCTTGGTGTTTTCACGGGACGCTGAAGAACATATACACCATCTTCGCGTACTTTTCCAGAGATTAGCTGATTACGGTGTAGTCATAAATCCATCCAAGTGCGTATTAGGGGCAAGAGAGGTAACCTTCTTGCGCTACCGGCTCTCAAAGGACGGTAGAAAACCCCCACCAGAGAGAATCCAGTCTCTTCTGGAATATTCTCTACCAAAGACTGTCCAGGGCCTCCGCCGGCTCTTGGGCATGGTCAACTTCTACACACGTTTCCTACCACATGCGGCTGAATTACAGGCGCCTTTGGTGAACGTCCTAGTCAATTCTAAGCTTAAGGGTTCTAAACCTGTCCCCTGGACTCCAGAATTGCAACATGCTTTCCACGAATGAAAAGAAAGCCTAGCGCAAACCACTCAATTCGCTCATCCATTGCCAGATGCGCCTCTAGGTCTCTTTGCCGATGCATCAAATACTCAAGTTGGAGCATGTTTGCAACAGGAAGTTGGACACCATTGGCAGCCCTTAGCATTTTTCAGCAAGAAGCTTTCAGGGCGTCAGGTAACATGGCCGGCCTATTACAGAATTGTTAGCTGCGTACGAGGCTGTCTAACATTTTCGCTATATACTGGAAGCATAACACTGCACCATACAGACGGACCACAAGCCTCTGCTTTATGCATTTTCTCAACGCAGAGAAAATCTACCCCCAGCCCAACTTAATCAGCTGTCCTTCATATCCCAGTTCACAACTGATGTTGCTGTTGTTTGAGTCATCAGTCCATAGACTGGTTTGATGCAGCCCTCCATGCCACCCTATCCTGTGCTAACCTTTTCATTTCTACGTAACTATTGCATCCTACATCTCCTCTAATCTGCTTGTCATATTCATACCTTGGTCTACCCCTACCGTTCTTACCACCTACACTTCCTTCAAAAACCAGCTGAACAAGTCCTGGGTGTCTTAAGATGTGTCCTATCATTCTATCTCTTCTTCTCGTCAAATTTAGCCAAATCGATCTCCTCTCACCAATTCGATTCAGTATCTCTTCATTCGTGATTCGATCTATCCATCTCACCTTCAGCATTCTTCTGTAACACCACATTTCAAAAGCTTCTATTCTCTTCCTTTCTGAGCTAGTTATCGTCCATGTTTCACTAACATACAATGCCACGCTCCACACAAAAGTCTTCAAAAACATCTTTCTAATTCCGATAGCAATGTTTGAAGTGAGCAAATTTCTTTTCTTAAGAAAGCTCTTCCTTGCTTGTGCTAGTCTGCATTTTATGTCCTCCTTACTTCTGCCATCGTAATTTTTTTTCTACCTAAGTAACACTATTAATCTACTTCCTTTAAGACTTCATTTCCTAATCTAATATTTCCTGCATCACCTGCCTTCGTTCGACTGCACTCCATTACTTTTGTTTTGGACTTATTTATTTTCATCTTGTACTCCTTACCCAAGACTTCATCCATACCATTCAGCAACTTCTCGAAATCTTCTGCAGTCTCAGATAAAATAACAATATCATCGGCAAATCTCAAGGTTTTGATTTCCTCTCCTTGGACTGTGATTCCCTTTCCAAATTTCTCTTTGATTTCCTTTACTGCCTGTTCTATGTAAACATTGAAAAGGAGAGGGGACAAACTACAGCCTTGCCTCACTCCTCTCTGGATTGCTGCTTCTTTTTCAAAGTCCTCGATTCTTATCACTGCAGACTGACTTTTATACAGATTGTAGATAATTCTTCGTTCTCGGTATCTGATCCCTATCGTCTTCAGAATCATAAATAGCTTGGTCCAATCAACATTATCGAATGCCTTTTCTAGATCTACGAATGCCATGTACGTGGGCTTGTCCTTCTTGATTCGATCCTCTAAGATCAGACGTAAAGTCAAGATTGCTTCACGTGTTCCTACATTTCTTCTGAAACCAAATTGATCTTCTCCCAACTCAGCTTCAACTTGTTTTTCCATTCTTCTGTAAATAATACGTGTTAAAATTTTGCAGGCCTGAGATACTAAACTAATGGTGCGGTAGCTTTCACACCTGTCAGCACCGGCTTTCTTGGGAATAGGTATAACAACATTCTTCCGAAAATCGGATGGGACTTCTCCTGTCACATATATCTTACACACTAAATGAAATAACCTTGCCATGCTGGTTTCTCCTAAGGCAGTCAGTAATTCAGAGGGAATGTTATCAATTCCAGGTGCCTTGTTCCTGTTGAGGTCACTCACAGCTCTGTCAAACTCTGACCTCAAAATTGGGTCTCCCATTTCATAAGCATTAACAGCCTCTTCATGTTCCAGAACCAAATTATCTACATCTTTACCTTTATACAACTGTTGGATATGCTCCTGCCATCTTTCTGCTTTGTCTTCTTTCCCTAGAAGTGGCTTTCCATCTGAGCTCTTAATATTCATACACCTAGATTTCCTTTCTCCAAAGATTTCCTTGATTTTCCTGTATGCAGCATCTACCTTTCCCAGGACCATACGGCCTTCAACATCCTTGCACATCTCCTTCAGCCATTCTTCCTTAGCTACCTTGCACTTTCTATCAACTTCATTCTTTAATCGCCTGTATTCTTTTCTTCCCTCTTCATTTCTAGCATTCTTGTATTTTCGTCGTTCATCAATCAGGTCTAGTATCTCCTGAGTTATCCACTGATTCTTAGTTGATCTTTTCTTCCTTCCTAACATTTCTTCAGCAGCCCTACTGACTTCATTTTTCATGACTCTCCACTCTTCCTCTATAGTGTTTCCTTCAGCCTTTTCATTTAGTCCTTGTGCAACATGTTCCTTGAAGCAATCCCTCACACTCTTTTCTTTCAACTTGTCTAGATTCCATCTTTTTGCATTCTTTCCTTTCTTCAATTTCTTCAGCTTCAGAAGGCATTTCATGACCAACAAGTTGCGATCAGAGTCCACGTCAGCTCCTGGGAAAGTTTTGCAATCCAACACCTGGTTTCTGAATCTCTGCCTAATCATAATGAAGTCTATTTGATACCTTCCAGTGTCTCCAGGTCTTGTCCACGTATACAGCCGTCGTTTGTGGTGTTTGAACCAAGTATTGGCAAGCACTAAATTATGATCAGTGCAGAATTCAACCAGCCGACTTCCTCTTCCGTTCCTTTGTCCCAATCCAAATTCTCCTACTGTACTACCTTCTCTTCCTTGGCCTACCACTGCATTCCAGTCTCCCATCACAATTAGATTCTCGTCACCTTTTACATATTGTATTAAATCTTCTATCTTATCACATATTCTTTCGATTTCTTTATCATCCGCTGAACTAGTAGGCATATAGACCTGCACTATTGTGGTGGGCATTGGTTTGGTGTCTATCTTGACGACAATAATTCTTTCGCTATGCTGGTCGTAGCAGCTTACCCGCTGCCCTATTTTCTTATTCATTATTAAACCAACTCCTGCATTTCCCCTGTTTGATTTTGTGTTGATAATTCGGTAGTCGGCTGACCAAAAATCTTGTTCTTCCTGCCAACGTACTTCACTTATACCAACTACATCTAACTTTAGCCTATCCATCTCCCTTTTCAGATTCTCTAACCTACCACAACGATTCAAACTTCTAACATTCCACGCTCCGACTCGCAGAATGTCAGTATCCATCTTCCTGATGATCGCCCCCTCTCGTGTAGTCCCCACCCGGAGATCCGAATGGGGCACTAGTTTACCTCCTGAATATTTTACTCGGGAGGAAGCCATAATCAGTACATCATTCATACAGAGAGAGCTGCATGTCCTCGGGAGTTAGTTACGGCTGTAGTTTCCCGTTGCTTTCAGCCGCGTAGCAGTATCAACACAGCTAAGCCATGTTGAGTATTATTACAAGGCCGCATCAGTCAATCTTCTAGACTGCCGCCCTTGCAACTAGCGAAAGGCTGCTACCCCCCTTTCGATGAACCATTTGTTAGTCTGGTCTCTCAACAGATACCCATCCGATATGGTTGCACCTGCGGCTCGGCTATCAGCATCATTGGGACACGCAAGCCTCCCCACCGCGGCAAGGTCACATGGTTCGCAGAGGAGGCACAACTGATATTCAGCATATAAAGGGAGCAGATAACGTTGTTGCCGATACAATGTCTCGTGTTGAAGCCATCTCCCTAGAAGATGACTACGCTGCACTGGCTCGATCCCAAGCGGATGATGACGAACTCATAGCCTTATTGCGCGGTGGTACGTCGCTGACATTAGAAAAAGTAACCCTTCCGGGCACCACGACTACCATTATCTGCGATACATCAAATGAAAAACCCCGTCCGTTCCTGACACTGCCTTTTCGACGCAAGTTCTTTGATAAGCTCCATAATTTAAGCTCCCCAGGCATTCGAGCCACTTCTCGTCTAGTCTCAGATAGATTTGTTTGGTCATCTATTCAGAAAGACACTCGTGCCTGGACTCGTGCGTGTTTGTTGTGTCAATGCAATAACGTGACGAGGCATAATATATCTCCATTGTGGAATTTCGGAGCACCCACAGGCCGTTTCAGCCACATTCACTTGGATATTGTTGACCCACTGCCTGTCTGCGAAGGCTATAATTACCTCCTCACTTCTGTTGACAGATTTACTCGCTGGCCGGAGGCATAGCCCATGCGCAGCATCACTGCGGAAGAAACAGCCGATACCCTAATAAGTGGTTGGATCTCCCAATTTGGTCTCCCTACTTGTATAACTACTGACCAAGGAAGACAGATCGAATCCACAATGTTTCGCAGATTTATGACACAATTCGGTACAACGAAAATCCGTACAACCAGTTACCACCCATCCGCTAACGGTATAGTGGAGCGTCTTCATAGACAGTTAAAAGCTTCGCTGGTGTGTCACAGTGCAACGTGGATTAAAGCCTTACCCCTAGTGTTACTTGGCATGCGTGCGGTTCAAAAAGGAATATCTGAAAGCTTCCCCCACCGAACTAGTTTTTGGGGAGCCTCTACGCCTCCCTGGAGAAATGGTTACTTCTTCGCCCAATTCTTCTACTCCAGTTGACCCTTCAAATCAGCTAAGGATGATAGTGGCCCAACTCAGACCTGTTCCTGCCTCCCGCCATAGTCAAGAGAAAGTATTCATCTTCAAAGACTCGGCAACTGCCTCCCATGTTTTCCTGAGAGCTGACTATATGAATCCTCCTTTGCAGCCCCCATACTCTGGTCCTTACCCTGTAGTTAGCCGTAATGAGAAGACTTTGACACTAATGATTGGAAACAAGGAAGTAGTAGTGAGTACAGACCGTGTGAAACCTGCATACATAGAAACAAACCTTACTGTTCCTACCTGCACCAACACACCTGACACATCTGCTACCCCCATTTCATCCAGTCAACTTAGCACTTCTTTTACACCTGACTTACCTGATGCGTCATCGCCACCCAGAAAGTACACAAGAGTTCGCTTTTCCCGTCCATTCGATTTGTGAACTTTCCTTCTCCGTGGTTGGGTGAAGGGGGGTTATATGGCGGCATCAGGAAGAATGTACTCGCCTCACATACAGAACGCACCCTAGTGCACGATGCAACATTGCATCAGGGTGTAGCTTCTTGTGAGGTGGTGGTGATTATTGTTTTAAGAGGAAGTACAACTAGGCAACCATCCTCTATATAACACTAATCAGAGGGAAAAAATAGAAGGGATCCGATACTTCGAAAAATGAAGGTATCGGCCAAAGGAAGACAAGGGCCACGAAGGGCGTGAAAATGAAAGACTCCCTAGCCCTCGCAAACCTATTAGCGTCGGGGTCGGAAAAGAACAAGAGTTGACCAAGAGAGGTCGGATAGGATAGATGAAAGTGAGGAGCCTGGCACAAGTAAGTGGAAACAATGCCAGGACTCAGCTAAGGGCCCCGTGGTCGCCAACCCACGCTCCAAAGTTCAGAGCGCATGGGGCCCCTTTTAGTCGCCTCTTACGACAGGCAGGGGATACCGCGGGTGTTATTCTACCGCCCCCACCCACAGGGGGATAGCTTCTTGGGAGCTCATTCGGCAGCGTCGAGTGCGAATGAGCTTGAGCATCACGTCTCTTTGTGCCTCGGTATAATCAATGTATTTTATATGCAAAATGTGTAAACCTGTATGTGGTGTCTGTGTAAATAAACCTGTTATCCATGAGGGCTGATTTATTTATGGAAACGATGTGGAGCCGCCTACACCCAAGACTCCATAGGACTAATTACACAGCACTATGTCTAATAATAATACGAGTAGTATACTAAACCATAATGATCACAAAATATAAACATGGCTCACGAACAATAATCACGTAACTGGTATCATACGTCTGCCAGACGGCGCAGCGAACTTGCCGCGCTATTACTGAAAGTCAAAAAGAGTTTACGGCACGCATCTTGACTGCATGGTGTCAACACTACAACTGAAGGGTGCACAAAGGGAGAAAGAAGTATGACCCAGCATGGATAGGGAATGGCCGCCAGAATGTTCGGCAGCCGTCTCACAGACGTATTGTACCGGTAACGGCGGTACAAACTAAGTCCCCGTCATAGAAATTTTAAAACTTACGTGTTACGCTCCGGGCCGCTTACGAAGGACTGACTGGACAGCGAGCAACAGCTGTGCGCGTGTGACGTAGTGAGCGGGTGACGTCACAGCATGCCTCGCCGCACTACAGAGCCTAGACTGATGTAGAATGTTCTTCGAGTTTCGAGTTTCCCACGATAATAATTGAACAAATTGAACAACATCACCATATAACTTGATCCCTTAGCTATGTTCCTGCCGAATTTCACGTGAATCTGACTTGGGACGATAAAGTTATGGAACAAGGGGTGGAGGCCCGGATCAGATATAAATACGTACTGCTTCGCTCAGCAGACCAGTGTGCGTTCCAGCATGTTAGAGTGTGCTACAGTGCGCTGCAGTGTGTTACAGCATGTTGCCAGAGTGTGAGGCCAGTGTATGGCCGGAGTATCTATGTGCACGCTAGACTGTAGTGTTCGCACAGTCGGTTCGCGGGCACCGTGATCGAGCGTGAAGCCGCTATTAAGTTTCAAGTCCGTGGACTTTAACCTAATCGTGTTGAATATGGACTTATGCAGATTTCTTTATACTGTGACAACTTTTTACTCTGATAGGACGTGAGATGAATTGTGTATCGTCTGGACATTATCTATTGACTGTTACTCTATACGAGTGTCTAAGACTCGCAAACGTTTTCGAGTGCTCGAAATTGAAGTTTTATGTTATGGACAGGATTTAGAACTGATTGCTCCTTACCGAGTACTAAATACTTCGAGTTATAAGACTGTGTTTGAATCCAAATTTAATTTACCATTCCATGAACTGTGTCAATATTTTAGGTCATGAACTGTGCATGTGTGAACAGTGCATTTCAATTCTAATAAACAGCACATTTCAATTCTGCGAACATTCAGTTTACGAACAGTCGAACCAAGGACTGTCAATACTCGTCTTTTGATTTCATGTTATTTTCAATACGTGAATGAGTTCTAATTCACGAGTGGAACATCTTTATTTTCAATGAATTATGTTGAACAGTGCTTCAAAGAACTAAGTCATGCGGCATTACTTTACGTTGTACCAAGTGCCACAAACTTTAAGTGACTCTGTTAAACTCGACGATAAGTTTCGAGTGGACTTTTATTTTTATGAGTATTAACTTACATGATTATTCGAGTCTAGTGGCATTCTTTCACTTAACACGGGACAAAATTAAGTGACATTTCACCGTGTGATAAAGATACATTTTGTATTTGAACTTTGTTAAAACCATTTATAAACGTTCCTCTCATCTGTGCAGAAGCAGCCTTTACATTAACTCGCCCCAGGGCTTAACGATGTTCATTCATGTTCACCATTCACAAGGACTACCTCAACGCCATTCATTAACGTCGCATGGATCTTCAAGACATCGAATGGATTTTCTAGAACTTCCATCGGGGGACGAATGGTGGTTCGCTGATATGGAAAATGGAGCTGCCGGAATCCAAGGACATCGCCAGCCATAGGACGAGGAACATTTTCTACTGTATCCGCTGTACAGAGGTGACATTACTTTCAATTTCTTAATAAACTCTGGAATTTTTTTTTAAAGATTTATTTAAACAAACCCTCTCCCTCTGTATGCACTTCAACGAATGGTACACGCCCTGCGTTTCATCTCTACCGAAGTACCACATTTACTGTTACAGTATGATACCAGTTGAGGGATACAAGGATGGGTATACCCATCAACCTGTGTCAGCCTGAACGCCCACGAGTTAAATTTCTTGCCACCAGCTGTTGAAGCAAGCCGAGACAACAGAGAAGAAGAAGAATAATAAGAAGAAGAAGAATAGAAGGATATAATATAACGATTCTCTGTTGATATTATATTGAAAGTTCTGTGCCGATATGTTTGCAAATCGACCTACTCTCTTCGTTTTCTCCAATTTCTACGCTGGTCCCTTCAATAAGTATGCATTCTTGAAAAACTGTAATTCAGAGTTGTAATTTCTAGTAAATGGGCCTACTAGTATGCCTGCGAGCTATCCCTTTCAATCAAGCCGTGCGACGGTTGGTTGTAACCGCCGCACACCCACCTGAGCGAGTGTGAGCGGCTAGGAGACCCGAGTGGAAAGGCAAGCGAGACGTCGGGTTTGCTATCCATTGCAGGGCTCATACGTCTGTTTGGCAGTGTTGAAGGCTACCTTCTGATCAAATTTCTGCATGACAATTCATTTGACGCAAGTTATCGCGAAGAAACGTTAATTTTCTACACATCCTCCTTAAACTTAGAAGGTAGTAACTATAGAAGGCAACATACTAAAGAGACGACTGAAAGTCAGGTTACGTGGGACTGAGTGGAAGTCATAGTACGTGCTCAATACGAGTACCGGTTGCTTGACAATATGGTTCAGGTCGATGCACCTAGATACGTAAGGCGTATGCTTAGTGTGTCACAGTGATTTTTGAAATGACGTCGGTGATTCTTTCTTTGAGGTAGTCCATGTTTTTGCGGGTGTTTGACGATCTGTCTGGATGTCCCCGGTTGAAATCCATTCGCCCACTAGTTCGTCTCTTGTTAATCATACATCTGGGGACTAGCATGACTTTTGGTCCACCCTGTATTTTCTATATTGTTGCACTCATGATGAAAGTCAAGGATAGAAAACAGAATGGAGATTATATATTATTTCATAAAAATGGTATTGGTTTTACTTCTCCCTCACTACTTTTAGAGTTTTCGAGTGGCCAAGATGAAGATGCTAAAGATATTCAACATGCCTACCCGAGGCTGGCATATTCGAGGATTGGAATAATTTATTAAGTGAAATGTTCGATAAATTTCCAAATTCTTTAAAATCATTTAACAAAAGAGTAGCTAAATAACTGATAGAGCATCTGCCACAAGGACGACAGTCCTAAATGCATTACAAAGATGATTGATTGATTGATTGATTGATTGATTGATTGATTGATTGATTGATTGATTGATTGATTGATTGATTGATTGATTGATTGATTGATTGATTGATTGATTGATTGATTGATCCGGTGCCAAACCCGTCAAAATGGGCTTAGACTAGCACTTCACATTTTATTATTATTATTACTATTATTATTATTATTATTATTATTATTATTATTATTATTATTATTATTATTATTGTTATTTTACAATTTGATTTACGTCGCACCGACACAGGAAGGTCTTATAACGATGATAGGATAGGAAAGGGCTAGAAGTGGGAAAGAAGCGGCCGTAGCCTTAATTAAGGAACAGCACCGGTATTTGCCTGGTGTGAACGTGGCAAACCACGGAAAACCATTTTCAGGGCTGCCGACAGTGGGGTTCGAACCCACTATATCCTGAATGCAGCTCACAGCCACGGACGTTTGCTTTCCACACCTACACGCCTTTCCTATCCCATCGTCGCCATAAAACGTATCTGTGTCGGTGCGAAGTAAAGGAAATTGCAAAAAAAAAAAATACTTGTGTAATTGTGTGCCTGTATAGCTGGTCAAAAACTAGTGTCAGTTAATAAATATTAAAGTAAGCGGTACCAGCCGGGTATTTATGTATCTGACACCACGCCATTGCATTGTATTATTATTATTATTATTATTATTATTATTATTATTATTATTATGTGAATGAAACTGATTCATCCTTCGAAGGGTTGGATCTCTTTTTTTTTTCCTCTTGTGATTAGTGTTAATATAGGATGGTTGCCCAATTGTACTTCCTGTTAAAACAATAATAACCTCCACCATCATCACCTCAAGTGAAATATATTTTAGTATAAAATTCCGAATCAAGGAATGTGCTCGACTCAAAATCAATTTCAAAGTATGACTGAAACACATCAGTGATGGTGGTTGTTGTTTTAAAGACCGGGTTGAGTGGATCAAACGGTTGAGGCGCTGGCGTTCTGGTCCCAACTTGGCAGGTTCAATCCTGCCTCAGTCCGGTGGTATTTGAAGGTGCTCAAATACGTCAGCCTCGTGTCGGTATATTTACTAGCACGTTAAAGAGTTCCTGCGAAACTAAATTTCGGCACCTCGGCGTATCCGTAAATAGTAAAAGTAGTTAGTGGGACCTTAAGCCAATAACATTACTATTAGTTTAAGGGGCAAAACGTTCGGTTTCATCACATTTAAGGGAAATTTTTTACACATATTTGTTATGACGATTGCGAATGAAATTAATGTATTCTTAGTACGTAGACTTTCACGACCCCTAAATGACATAATGATAGTTATTTGGTGATATTGGGTCGTGTAAAATTAAATACCAGCTGACGCGTTTCTATCCTGAGACCAGGATCGTCTTCAGAGCAATAATAATGCAAAATGGCAACCGTTACTCCATAGTAACCAGACTGAAGATAGAGAGAGCCTGTTAGAAATATAGTTCATTCCAGGACCTCCAGAGTCACGGAGAAAGATGTTGACGAGTTAGCTATGGAGGGTAGCCATGATCTACTCAGTATATAGCCGTCACCTTGGTTGAAATTATTCTGTCACGGATAGGATTGGCAATATTCTCACAAAGCACAATATCAAGACCACTTTTAAGCCTAATATCATCATACGCAATTGTTTGCGATCTGTCAAAGATCCTATTGGTTTAAACTGCGCTGGAATATATATGAATCCTTGCTCCTGTGGATCGGTTTATGTTGGCCAAACATGTAGGAAGGTAGCAACAAGGGTTAAAGAACATCGCAGGCACTTACGTCTTTGCCAGCCAGAGAAATCTGCTGTGGCAGAACATGCTATACATAATGACCATCAAATAATTTTTTATGCAACTTCTGTCATTTGTAAATAGAAATATTTTATTCCCAGAGGAGGTGCAGGGGCGTGTCTCCAAGCACGCAGTGTGCAGGCTTAGCATTGGCCAGCAGATATTCATCGCTGATCGCGCGGAATTTGAAATGTCGCAACTTTTAGGCCCCGTAGTTAACGCCCTAATGAATGTTGGCACCCAAAATTGATGCCGACATCGTTTTTACGTGTACCTCAATGCGTTTTCCAAGTGTATTTGCTATCGGCGACTTGACCATTGTCGATGTTCCCTTGTGAGTAGATCATGGCTAACCTCCATCGTTAACTCGTCAACATCTTCCTCCGTGACTCTGGAGGCTCTGGAATGAACTATATTTTTAACGGGATCTCTCTATCTTGAGTCTGGTTACTATGGAGTGACGGTTGCCATTTGCATTATTATTGCTGTGAAGACGATCCTGGTCGCAGGATCGAAACGCCTCAGCTAGTATTTAATATTACACGACCCAATATCACCAAATAACTAGTGTATTGTGTTATCTTAGAGTCAACTGGAAACCAGATATTTGTAATACAGCTTATTTGACACGTTTTTTGTTACAGATGGAGACACAGTTGGAAGAAACCAGCATGAAGTATAGAATATCTAATATCTCAGTCGAAAGTTTCGAGACTGCAGAGAGTTCACTTGTTAGTAAGTACGCTCCTCTTACAGAAGAACTGACTCCTAGAAGCCTCCTTCGCAGTGATCAAATATCAGCAGAAGAACAGATTATAAAAATCACTATGAACGAGATATCTGATAGTTCAGTAAGGCACATACATCAAGGAGAGAATTGTGAATCTTGCAAGGGTTTACCAAAGGAGTGCAGGAAGAAGGCAATTGATAAAGATTCTCCAGAAAATTCTAAAAGATACAAGAAGATCGTTGAGAAACTTGATATTGACAAGTTGTTGTCTTCAGATAGAAAATCCAATGAATCCGAAGATTGTGCCGCTGGACCATCCAAAATACACAAACGATCTCCTGAAAAGATCGAATCTCACAAATCATCTACAAAGGAATGTAAGACGCATTACGCAGAAAATTCACCCCCAAAAGATGAAATTGCACATTACAGGAGTGCAATTGAGAAGCGTGAGAGTACAGCGAGAAAGCAACTGACAACGGGAAGAGCTTCTAATGCCTCGAGTTCTAGTGCCTCGGGACCCTCCGCTGCTGTCGCTGCCGCTGCTGCTGCTATGGCGGCGGAGAGTGAATTCACGAGGCTGCCAACTCCTGGTGGAACGGGAGATGCCGCACCGTTCCACTCCATTCAAGTTTCTCCTGTTAGCTCGGAAGAGGAGACATCTTTGAGCTCCAATAGTGACGGATCTGGTGGTCAAAGACGTTTCGTTGTGGCAAAGGCTTCCTCTTCGTCAACAACTCGCCGTCTTCAGACTGGTCCCGTCAAAGTGTTGAACCTGGATAGCAAATCTACTACCAACTTCATCCTCACTTGCTACGAGGAAGATGCCTGATAGCAACACTATTCCCCGTGATGTTCTGTATGCCCACAACGTGTCAGTGCGCAATAAATTTCGTCGCAGAAATACCATTCATCTTACTGTGTTGTTACTCCAGACAATTGAACTTTATAACCTGTCATTTTGTCCGGATCCATACCTAACTGGTTAGCCTGCTGGCCTTTGGTCACAGGAGCCCCGGGTTCAATTCCTGGCAATCTCGGGAATTTTAACTATAATTGGTTAATTCCCCTGACACGGGGACTGGTTGTATGTGCCGTCTTCATCATCATTTCATCACGACGCGCAGGTGGACAGGAGGAAATAGGTGTATGGTTGCCATGGAAACGTGGGCGGAAGGTAGCCATGGAGACGAGCCTGCTGTCCACTTGGATTTGCCAGGCCTTTCACTTCTCAGCAACGACACTACAGTTAGCGCAGGAAGTTTACTGTCTGCCTGCGTGGACAGGCGGGAATAGGGGTATGGTTGACATGGAAACGTGGGCGGTACCATTGCGGTCGCCATGGAGACGAGCCTGCTGTCCACTTGGATTTCACAACGTTGTGCTCAACTATGGAACGCGACTGAACTTATGGTATTTAGCAGACGACACTTCTCAGCAACGACACTACAGTAGACATCTATCCGGCTCCATGGCTAAATGGTTAGCGTGCTGGCCTTTGGTCACAGTTGTCCCGGGTTCGATTCCGGGCAGGGTCGGATATTTTAACCTTAATTGGTTAATTTCTCTGGCACGGGGGCTGGGTGTGTGTGTCGTCTTCATCATTTTATCCTCATCACGACGCGCAGGTCGCCTACCGGAGTCAAATCAAAAGAGATGCACCTGGCGAGCCGAACATATCCTCGGACACTCCCGGCACTAAAAGCCATACGCCATTTCATTTCAGTAGACATCTAGCTAGCTCCTGCGCTAGCTGTCACAACGCGTCTTTTAATATTAAGACTATAGCCAGATGTCCTGCAGTTACTGCAGTTGCACTTGGTCAGTGTGACGTCACTCTCAGCCTTTACTTTCTTGACCAGCAGCGCTGTCTGTCGTATCAGTCAGCACCTCAGTTGGTCTCACTAGGTTGAGTGAACACTGTTCAAATCCAGAATGAAAATCCTTAGACTGGCTGGGATCCGAACATGGAACCTCCGGGTAAGAGACAGACACATTTCCCCTACACCACAAAACTGGCATTATTACAACCACTATTATTATTTTTATTTCATAACGTTGTGCTCAACTATGGAACGCGACTGAACTTACGGTATTTAGCAGATGAATTTGCGTTCTTCTCTTCCGAGTATCTCTTCATCCTTTCGCTGTGTTTTTCTTCTGTCAATGCAGTGGTGGTTATCATCTTGGGTTTTTCAGCAAAATGATGTTTATTCACCCACGTTCTAAAGCTTGGCCTGTCCCATATAATTTCAACTGTTATGCTAATAATTTATAATTTTCGTGTGGCTATTTCTAGCCGAGCGCAGCCTTTGTAAGGCAGACCCTCCGATGAGGGTGTGGCATATGCCGTGTGTAGGTAACTGCGTGTCATTGTGGTGGAGGATAGTATTGTGTGTGGTGTGTGAGTTGCAGGGATATTGGGGACAGCAGAAACACCCAGCCTCCGAGCCGCTGGAATTAACCAATAAAGGTTGAAATCTACCACCCAGCCGGGAATCGAACCCGGGAGCCTCTGAATCGAAGGCCAGCACGTTGACCATTCAGCCAACGAGCCGGACATCTGTTATGCTGATTTCTTGAAGGTCTTTTTCAATTTGGATTATCCTATTATTCTTTACTTATA
This sequence comes from Anabrus simplex, assembly GCF_040414725.1. Classification (NCBI taxonomy): domain Eukaryota; kingdom Metazoa; phylum Arthropoda; class Insecta; order Orthoptera; family Tettigoniidae; genus Anabrus; species Anabrus simplex. The sequence goes on along the minus strand of NC_090265.1, from coordinate 90,568,841 downwards.
GTGAGGAGGCGTAGTTAAATATAATTTTAGTATGTCTCCCACTGTCCATTCTTTGAATATGGCCATACCATTTCAGCAATCTTTTTCTAATTTTTTTACATCGTTATGCCCTACTTAGAAGCTCGATTGAACTTGCTTAGCTGATGTGTTGGCCTTCTTCTCCTCCCGAAGTCTCTTCATCCTCTCGCTGAGCTTCCTCCTTCGTTCTTCTGATCAAGTTATAGCGGCTCTGGTGTTGGGTTTGTCTTCACACTTGTGATTGTCGATTTTGGTTCTGAATTTACGTCTGTCGTGTACAATCTCTTCTGAGATGTTGATTTCCTGGAAATCTGTTTCACTTGGTTTTAGATGGAAGGAGTAGGTTGAGAATTCTTTTAGTTAGTCTGTTACTGTTCATTCTGATAATGTGTCCATAAAATTTCAATCATCTTTTACGAAAAGTGTGAGAATTTCTTTCAGAATGACAATATATTTCCTGGGATATTTTTTCCCCTCGATATTCCCTCTATACAAACCGGTCCAGAAATGTGTCTTAAAATTTTCCTTTTCTGTTTCCATATGTCTTTGGTTAGAGACCCACCACCAATGATTAAGGTTTCTGAAGCCTATAATGCTTCAGGTTTGATTACTGTATTATATTGTCTAAGTTTTGCATTCCGAGATATATATATTTTTATTTTTTATTGTACCTGTTCCAAGTGATCCTGTAAGCTTTCTGTAGGTTGGAAATTCTTTCTTTATTTGCTTCACTGTTTAAACCAGAGGGTTGAATAATTTCTCCCAGATATTTGAATTGGTTCACCTGAAAGATTTTACCGAATTTAGTTATCATAGGTTGTCCAACAAAGTATCGTGAAGCTCCTTCCCTGTGAGTGGGGGTGGTGGAATCCCTGCCTGTCTTAAGAGGCAACTGGAGGCTCTGAACTTAGGAGGGGTTGGCGACCACGTCACCTCTAGCTGAGTCCGACAACTCTTGCTCTCTTCTAACCCCGACGGTGTTAGGTGTGCGAGGCCTAGGTAGTTTTCTCATATGAGATTTGAAGTCCTGTTAGATGGCAATTTCATGTAATTTTTCAAAGGAATGAATTGCTTCTTGCCTGTTATCGGAAAGGATTGCTATGTCATCCGCAAAGGCGAGACAGTGCAAGTGAATTCTATCTTTAAGTAGTCTGACAAGGGTTATTCCTTCCATTTCCATTTCCCAGGTCCTGATTACTTTCTCAAGTACGAAATTGAACAGTAACGGAGATAATCCGTCTCCTTGACGGACCCCGGTGTTAATAATTATTAAACCTTATTAAATGCATGAGAACAGTTTGCTTCCCTGTGGGTAGGGGTGGTGGAATCCCTGCCTGTCATAAGAGGCAACTGGAGGCTCTGAACTTAGAGGGGTTGGCGACCACGTCACCTCTAGCTGAGTCTGACAACTCTTGCTTTCTTCTGACCCCGACGGCCTATGTAGTCTTTCATGTTCATGCCATTCGTAACCCTTCCCTTTCTTTTGCCGATACCTTCATTCTTGCTTTGAAGGGACGGACCTCTTCCCTTTTCTCTCTTGGTTGGTGTTAACCCTACAAGAACTGAGGTTTGTTTGTTACGCGAAGGACCAATCGGGGAGTTCCTAGGCCCATTCTAAAAATTATTTAATAAACCTGACTTCTACTGACATAAATTATGAAACAGCATTTATTAATTTGTAAGGAAAAAAATATAACTAAATATAAAATTAATAAAATATCTCCGCCTCTGTGGTGTAGTGGATAGCGTGATTAGCTGCCACCTCCCGAGGCCTGGGTTCGATTCCCGGCTCTGCCACGAAATATGAAAAGTTGTACGAGGGCTGTAACGGGGTCCACTCATCTACGGAAGGGCAACTGAGTAGAAGTGGGTTCTATTCACACCTCAGCCATTCTGGAAGTGTTTTTTCGTGGTTTCCCCACTTCTCCTCCAGGCAAATGCCGGGATGGTACCTAACTTAAGACCACGGCCGCTTCCTTCCCTCTTCCTTGTCTGTCCCTTCCAACCTGCCCATCCCCCATCAAGTCCCCTGTTCAGCATAGCAGGTGAGGCCGCCTGGGCGAGGTAATGGTCATCCTCCCCAGTTGTATCCCCCGGCCCAATGTCTCACGCTCCAGAACACTGCCCTTGAGGCGGTAGAAGTGGGAACCCTCGCTGATTTCGAGGAAAAAACCAACCATGGAGGTTAAGCAGATTAAAAAAGAAAGAAAATATACAAATATATAAAAATGTTTAATATGTATAAAATTAAGATAAATATAAAATAATTAACTGAAATTCTATTCCCCCAGATATTGGTCACAAACACAAATCGATCACAAATATCTTTTCTTGTCGGTCAGTGATATATCCGGGCTCATATTTTAAGCAAATTACAGTTTTATCGCTGTTGTCGCAGAGTTATCTGTCAGGGAATGCCTCTCATTATTATAATCATCTTTATCATTACATCATTTGACCCCAAAATTACATTCACCCAAATGAAAATAAAATGGCGTATGGCTTTTGGAGCCGGGAGAGTCCAAGGACATGTTAGACTCGCCAGGTCTTTTGATTTGACTCCCGTAGGCAACCTGCACGTCATGATAAGGATAAAATTATGACGAAGACAACACATACACCCAGCCCTCGTGCCAGCGAAATTAACCAATGATGGTTAAAATTCCAGACCCTGCCAGGAATCGAATCCGCGACTCCTCTGACCAAAGGCCAGCGCGCTAACCATTTAGCCATGGAGCCGGACTTAGTCACAAATGCAAATCAGACATGAATTTCTTCGTCTGAAGAATCGTAAATATTTTGCTCCACATCGTCCTTATCTTCCGACACTCTTTATTTCTTCAACACTAGATTTATTTCGACTCATGTTGACTCACAACTTACACCATCTAAGGAACAATACGTAAACAGACTATTTTATCTGCAACAATGCAAGCACACTCTAACTGCTAATCAAACAATAACCAGTTTTGTTGGTTCAGTAATCTGGTTGTTGTCATTTTTGGTTTTATTACCATTGTTGTTATTTTTATGCATTATTGGTACCTACTAGGGCAAGGCTGACGTAAAAATCAATGGTATATATACGTGGACTGTACATAAACTCGAACGCAATATTTAATGAACTGACAAGTATAATATTCCCTCAATGTAGTCACCCGCAAAGTCTTATCTTTTTCCAACTTTCGGGAAGCCCTTGGGGACCGTTGGCAAGGCGTTCTATGTTGATGACAGCGACGGAGTGCCCTGCTGTGCGGAGTACAGATGCCACGTCAGGAAATTCACGGACAAGTCCATCGATGGCCTACGGAAACGAGACCACTCACAATGTCAATCTTATCTTGAGGTATGGACGGCCGACCTGTGCGGTGCAAATCCACAGTCTCATTTCTACCCGCACGAAACTCCTTGACCCAACGTGTAATCGTCCTAAACCGTAATGCATTCTCGCCACAGACTTCACGTAATCCTCGATAACATTCTGTCGCATTTTTTGCCGTGGGCAGCCTGAATTTTAATCCACGAAATCACCTTTGGAAAACATGCCTTAGAGCGGTGAAATGGACACTTCTCACTTCAACGCCACACAGCAACAACAATCCCGTCAAATGCAGACTACACATAGGCAACAGCGCCACCTGACCACTCCCATATCCAGTCTGCGCATGCCCGATCTCCTGCGAGTGTCGGGACTTCGTTACCAAAACTTTATTTACAACCCGCGTAAGTAGACAAATTGGTCTCCATTCGGACCAAGGGAGGGCCTCACAGGCCCATAGCGGTTTTCATTACCATTCTAAGGTAAGAAAAGAGCTTCAAAATTATTTAGTTTTTTAAGGCAGTTAATTTATGACTCAAATAACAATATAATACAGATCAGGATTGATTGATTGATTGATTGATTGATTGATTGATTGATTGATTGATTGATTGATTGATTGATTGATTGATTTGATTGATTGATTGATTGATTGATTGATTGATTGATTGATTGATTGATTGATTGATTGATTGATTGATTGATTGATTGATTGATTGATTGATTGATTGATTGATTGATTGATTGATTGATAATATCTTTACAACTATTGCAAAGAGTAAATCTTATTACAAGAAGCAATTTATTCTGACTGTGGACCTCGGAGCTCCTTGTAGGGTTAAGATAGAATGCTTGCCCAGTTGTCCTTTCACTTAAGACAATAATCACCACTACCACCACATCTAGAATAATTACTCATTAATGAACAAAGGGAGTGTGTATGCGAGGATCTCAAAAGGCAGAAGTATTCAGTCAGCAGTATGTAAAGTTTGTTGGTTACAGGATTATTTATTTATTTATTTATTTATTTATTTATTTATTTATTTATTTATTTATTTATTTATTTATTTATTTATTTATTTACTTACTTATTTATTTATCTGAAAGTACACAGGTTTTACCCCCAATTAAGTACCTTCTTAACATTCAGTAACAATATGAATTTAAAGTATAACGAAAACAAAGTTAAAAATCAACAAAAACCAAAATAGAACAAAATTAACATTATATAATGATACCATTTACAATTTCAAGAGAAATGAAAAATTCCCTAAGAAATCACACGGTAATACAAAGCAAAAGACAATTCAAAAACAAAAAACTTAAAACACGAATGAGTACACTGGGAAATATGATGAATACCAGAAAGAAGGAATTATTAAAAATTTTCGAATTGTTAATTTACAAATTGTAAAGGCAGGCTTCTAGTTTCATGAATTCATTATCCGATGCAGTGAATATATCGACTTCTTTTGTTAAAGTGTGATAAAGCGTTGTCATTTTTACGAAAGGTGAATTTGACTGATGCAATGTTTTTGACCTTCGAATGTGAAATAATTGGAGCTGACGTGATCTTGTCTTGGAACGTGGAATGTAATGCGTTTTAATAGGTCCAAAGAATCAAATCGTCCTATTATTATAATTTTTCTTAGTATGTGTATAGAAATTAGGGATCGTCTAGTTTTCAATGAAGGAAATTGAAATACATTCCTTAATAACTGTGTTGATGTGTCGAAAGGGCAAAAAGTATTAAAAGTTTTGAAATAAAGATAACGTAGGAACTTATTCTGTACAATTTCAATAGAATTCACTTGTTGCTTTGTATACGGGCTCCAAATTATTATGGAATATTCCAGTATGCTCCGTACTAAGGCAATATATAATTTATTCAGTACAGAGGGGTGGGTAAATGGTCTCGAAGTTCTTATCAAATATCCTAGTATTCGGTTAGCATTCTTTGCTATTGTACTGATATGATTGTTGAAAGTTAGCTTACCGTCAAAAATTATACCAAGGTCCTTAAACGTTAAAATCCTATCCAGTTTTCCTCCCGTATATGATAGGCAGAGACTTCAAATTCCTTCCTCCTGGTAAACGTCATATATTTACATTTACTAACATTCAAAGACAAATTGTTAATATCACACCAAGTAATGACATTATTAATGTCCTTTTGCAGCTCATCCTGGTCTTTGTGGTCGCTAATATATTTGTAAAGTTTCAAATCATCTGCAAAAAATAAACAGAGTGGCAAATATTGTCTGGTAAATCATTAATTAGAATTAGAAACAAGACGAGCCCAAGATTTGAACCTTGCGGAACACCAGAAGGACTGATAAAATTATCTGAAATTTCATTGGTAAAATTAAAAAACTGCTGTCGATTTTTTAATATGAACACATTAACTGCAGCAACTCTTTACAAAAACCAAATTTATACATTTTGTAATTAAAATTCTATGATCGACTTTATCGAATGCTTTCTCGAAATCCATGTAAACAACATCAGTCCTTCCGTTAGTATTAATGGTATCATACAAATTTTGAGTATAGCTTAAAAGTTTGGTGATAACTGATCTGTTGAGTACAAATCCATGTTGAAATTCGGATAGAGCAATCTTAACATGGTTATAAATCTTATGGTGCAATATATGTTCGTATACCTTAGCTACGGCGTTGATAATACACACTGGGCGATAATTAGATATCGTTAAAAAACTGCCTGTCTTAAATATGGGCGTAACTTTAGCGACTTTCCCTTTCTCAGGAAAGGATGAGTTCGAATAGAAAGGTTAAAAATAAAAGTTAATTGATTAGCCAATAAATCGGCACAAGCCCTAATTATATATGGAGGTATGGCATCAGGACCACTCGATCTTTTAGGCTTTAGTTTACCATTAATAACATTTTTCACCTCTTCAACAGATATCTCACTGACATGTAATATATCAACAGAGGGAAAAAAGAGGAATGTCATCCAAAGCCAAATTATCCAATATATAATTAAAATCTATTCTGGCGTAAACTGACGAAAAATATCGAGCAAAGCCATGAACAACATTACCGCCCTCGTAGCTCTCACCATTGTACTCAAACGTAGTTCCTCCTGATCTCGTGAGTCGCTTATTTTTGATGTGCCTCCAGAAATGTTTTATGTCGTATTTTAAAATAACCTCTAATTCACTGATGTAATCTCGATATGCGGAATTTATTTTTACTTTCAATTCAGATCTGAGCTGTTTGAATCGTTCGTCATAGTACCTGGAGAATTTCCTTTTCTTGGCACACTTCCTTTTTTTTCTGATTATCTGAATGATGTCATGATTAAACCAGACTGGCAATTTTGATTTTTTAATGACTCGACCCTTAGGTATGCAATTATCGAAGCATCTATATATTGACGAGTAAAGGAAATCCACAGCCTCGTCCACATTCTGATACGTATACAATGGGTTCCAATCAATATCTCTTAACTCGTAATACAGTTGTAGAAAATCCGCTTTCTTGAAATCATAGTATTCTCTATTTATATTGCTTGGTAACGAACACCTCATTACTGGAGGTAATGATAAACAGAATGGGGGATGATGTAAATCTTCAGACACAAGAACAAATTCCTTACGTTTCACGTCAACCATGAAATTGGCCAGAACAAGATCCAGCGTCCTAGAATTGTAATTAAGAATATTATTGTACGATGTTAAACCTAAGTATGATATCAATTGACCCAATATTTTACCAGTCACAGTTCCTTCTGTAAATGAATAACCAGTACCATTAATTTCAGGAAGATTGAAATCACCCACGATAACGCAGTCCGAAATAATAAGACTGTCAGTGCTTTCTAAATAACCAAAGTAGTCCTGATAAACCGTGAAAGATGATGCAGGAGTAATGTATACAACATTTATAAAAACTTCCTATTATTATTTGAGATGCAAATAGTAAGTGATTCACAATGTTGTTTAGAGTACTTGGATAACAGTTTCGTCTTAAAACTATTTTTGACAGCAATCAAAACTCCCCCGCCCCGCTCCTTACCGGTTACTAAAGGATCTCTATCATTTCTAAACACTAAATATCTACTGTCAAATAATTCACTATCATTTATACTACTTGATAGAGAAGTCTCAGTCAGTACAACAACATCGTATGAAGAGCACAGGAGATTTTGGATAAATATATCAACCTTAGTTCTAAGTCCTCTTACATTTTGATAATAAACGAAAAACTCAGTATCATGGCTCATGAAAAATCAAAATTGAATGAGTAACAACATTACGATGAAAAAAATTACAATTTATCCAAATCTCACTCACAACGAATAGCACGCACTTGACATCCATAAATCTTTCTCATCAAAATTTTGCCACTCCTGTTCACCCATAGATACTTATATTCCCTATCACGTTGCAATTGTTTAGCTTTAGCAAATAGAATTCGTCTGTTAGGAGCCAAAGACTGATTAACATATATGGGACTAGGGACGGTATGACCAAGATGAATTGTGGACAAATTCCTTTTGATCTTAAGTTTTTCTAAGATCTGTTCCTTATAACATCTTCTAACAAATTTTACAATAATGCCACGAGTCGGACGATTATTAACCCTTTCCATTCTATGACACGCATTAATCATATCGCCTTTTATTTCTACATCTAGCGCCTTGGTGACACTGATGACAGTCTGACAGACATTTTCGTTCTGTACTTCCGGAACACCGTATATCTCAAGTGTGTTAATCCTAGAATATTGCTCGTTATCATCGCACTTGATTTTAAGTTTACTGAATGCTTTCGCAAGCCGATTGTTTTCAGACAATAAGTTATCAATAATATTTTGATGTCTATTAATTATTTCCTGCTGATTTTCTATAATTCGTTTGTGCTCGTCCAGCCTTTCATGACACACATCAATGGACGTACCCAACTGCTTTTCTATTTCACTAGTTGTTTTCTTCAATGTAGCCATGTCTTCAGTTAAAATTTGCAGCAGTTTATAAATGTCCCCAACTGATGGTGCCGGCGCAAGTGACTCCCCTTCTTCTTGCATGTTCCTACGCCGCTGTGAATTGCACTGATCACACCTCCATGTCTGATCCTGCGACTTCAAATATTCCACATCTTGATCGTTAAGGTTCACGCACTTACTGTGAAACCAAGTGCTACACGTGTTACACTCAATGTTAGATGCCATGTCCTTCCTAGGTACTGCTTTCCCACACTTCACACAGGTACTCATAACTCTTCTTTAATATAATATTCACCGATGAACAAGTGATGTGATGTGAGTAGTGTGTTGTGACCCCGGTACCACACGTTCAAGTTACCTTGACTCGATATATCGAATCGAAACCAAAGATAATATATGAAAGTGTCGTGACCCTTCAAAAGCACATTAAACTGCCTTGATGCCTTTGTTTACATACACTTGACCTTAACCCTGACAATAATGATCCCAAATTTAACTCATAGAGAAGGATTAGTTACAATATTTATAGTTCCATAGCATCCATAACACTTACAGAATCTGTGGGTCCAGGTACTAATCACTAAACTTACATACTTTTTATAAAATAACTCACATTTACCGGAGCACTATTCCCACACAACCTTAACCAACCATTGCCAACATAAACATAGATAGAGGAGGTGACTAATACTAAAGAAGTATTACAATTTACCTATGACAGCAATGCCATTTACAGTAAGATACATAAGTTGAAAACTAAGAAAAGTAGCTGGAATTGATAAGGTTTCTGGGGATATACTAAAGACAATGGGTTGGGATATAGTACCATATCTGAAGTACTTGTTTGATTATTCTTTGCATGAAGGAACTTTACCAAATGAATGGAGAGTTGCTATAGTAGCCCCTGCATATAAAGGAAAGGGTGATAAACATAAAGCTGAAAATTACAGGCCAGTCAGTTTGACATGGATTGCATGTAAGCTTTGGAAAAGCATTCTTTCTGATTATATAAGACATGTTTGCGAAATTAATAACTGGTTTAATAGAAGGCAGTTTGCGTTTAGAAAAGGTTATTCCACTGAAGCCCAACTTGTAGGATTCTAGAAAGATATAGCAGATATCCTGGATTCAGGAGGTCAATTGGACTGTATCGCGATTGACCTGTCTAAGGCATTTGATAGTATTCCATTGAGCGTAACACTGGGTATAGATGTGTTTTGTTTTTAGCATGAGATGTATACGTACCTACCAATTATGATGGCCTGTGATTTTGATGGGTTCATTTTCAGGCCATGTTTGCTAGTTCAGTCATTAACATTTGATTTAATTGTTTAAGGTATTAGGCTTTGTGTGAATTTATAATTGAATGTCATCTGCATACAGGTGATATTTACAACTGGTCAGCGTCTCAGATAAGTCGTTCATGTATAATAAGAACAGATGTGATGACAATTCTCCATCCTGTGCCACACCCACCTTAGTGGTTTGCCAAGAAGGTGTATCGTTTCCCACTGATACACGCTACTGACGACCACCAAGATAGGATTGTACCCAGGTTAAAGTGCTGAAAGAAAATTTCAGCGCCTGAAGTTTAGCGAGTAATATGTCTCTGTTTACACAGTCGAAGGATTTGCTTAAGAGAACAAGTATAGTCATTTGTCCTTTATCTATCGCTAGTTGCATGGCATTTGTCACTTTAACTAATGCCGTGGTAGTACTGTAGTTTTGTCTGAATCCCGATTGATATTTGTCAGGTAAGTTGTAATGTATAAGATATTCAGCCATTTGCTTATGTACTACTTTCTCCAACTTTTTCCTAATATAGGAAGGATACTAACAGGATGATAATCGTCGAGACTGTTGGAATTGTTGTTTTTAGGGAAAGGTCGGATGATTGCATATTTCCAATTCGAAGGAAAGACTCCAGTCATGAGTGAGTTATTAATGTTATGCGTGACCGTTGGAAGTATGATGTCTATGATTCTTTTTAAAAGAGATAGGTTGATTCCATCATGGCCAGTGGACCCTGACTTTATTTCTCTGAAGACGCCCCTAACGTCACTGGGGGTTACATGAGAAAAGTAGAACTGCTCGCCATTGTGTCTTACTTTTGAGGATATTATGTTAATTACTGCTGATTTGGTCTGTTCGTCAATCTGAGAGGATCGTGAGCTAAAATATGAATTTACGTCAGCTAGTGGTACATTACAGTTGTTGTCATTTGTCTTGTTTTGCATAATGCCATTTCGCGAAGAGATTTCCACATCTGACTAGAGTTATGGGTGTTCAAAATATCATAAGAGTGGCGTATTTTAGCATTTCTAATTAATTGTGTTGTTCTGTTTTGGAGTTTTTTTATACTTTCCGAAATTGTCAGATGTAGTATTTCACGTAATAATTATAGGCTGCGTCCCTTATTTTCATCTGGTCGCGTATTTCTTGGGAAGGCCATGGGTTTGAAGGTCTCTTTACCCTAACAGTGCGTAGTGGTGCATATCTGTCATACAAAGTCAGAAGTAGTTCGTTAAAGTGATTTATTTTTCCGTCAATGTCATTTATGCACTGAATGCTGTGCCAATGTGTGTTAAGAGCATCTTCAAAAAAATGCGTGTTCATTAAAGTGTTTAAAATCTCTATATATAATTAATTTCGGCTTGAATTTATGGCACCTCAAAAAATACGCAACGTAAACAATATCATGTCAGGAGAGACCGCGAACGGGCATTTGTCCATGAGCTAGGATTCGGTTAGTATTATTAGTAATTATTAGGTCAAGGAGCGTATAAGGGTTGGCAACATGATGTGTAGGTATTAGGGGTAGTATTGTCAAATTAATGGATGAAAACATCTCAGTCAATCGTTTTGTTTCCGTAGATTTGTTTGTCAAGTCTGTATTATAGTCTCCCATTAAAATCAGATGCTCATACGTGGGTGTTAGGTCATGTAGGGCTTCCTCCAGATTTGTGATGTTACCAGTCTTCGGCGGACTAAACACCACACCAAACAAGCACTTCGTACCGCAAACTATGAGCTCAACGAACAAGAATTTAGGGCTATTGGAGAACTCACTGGGGGATTTTAATATAACCTTATACTTCACATCATCCCGTATATATATACCGACACATCCACCGAGCTTACCGCTCCTGTCATTCCTAACTAATGAATAACCATTCATACTAACAAGAGATGAAGGGATAGACTCGGAGAATAGTTTGGCATGCAGTTTTCAGGCTGAGAATATTTCATAGAATGACAGGAAATGTGGGAGAATGCTCTGAGTGCTTACATGAGCTATTTGTGTGGAGTAAGGGTAAGGCGAAAGAATGTCTTGAAGGTGATAAGCTGTACTTAGGGTGGGGGCTGGGAGATACAGGTAGTGATCTGCTTGGGACTGTGAGTTGGAGAGGCTGAAACTAGAGGCATTTGTCTCCTGGTTGCTTGTTGCTGCCAACTTGAAATTTAACTGTAGATATAAAAGAAAAAACTACACCAGATAAATTTAAAAAACTAAAAACTGAAATTAATGATAAAAATGTAGGCTATAGCTACAGTTGAAATTCTAATTAAAGTTCTATACAGCGGTATTTAGTTTACAGAAAGTCGGCTCATGGTTAAAGAATAGAATCGAGATCTTCGCGGTTTGACACAGGTATTTTACGAGTTCCCTGCTTAACATAAATTATGCCATCCTTCGACCACACGTTCCGCACACTGAACTTTTTATAGCGTCCTGCAGAAGCTGCAGTCTCTCCGGGGTTAGGTCATCTCTAATTGTTTTGTTTGTACCCTTGAGTTTCTTTTTGTTTACAAACATTGCATTTCTTTTCCGGTACGACAACAACTTCACAATTATGGGTCTTGGACGGCCATTTTAACTTTTCCCAACCCTGTGCGATCTGTCTATTTCGTCCACTGAGAGTTACACCCCTATTTCACGAGCGATATCAATTACAATAAATTCCGTCTTTTCTCCTGCAGCTTCTCCCACACCAAACACACGCAGGCACTGTCTTCTCTGATACTGCTCTAAACTGTCTGTTTTCATTTTCAGCTCCCTTTTTAATTCCCTTATGGCCGTGTCTCTTTCTTCCAGCGCACACTTTAGCTCCTCGAGCACATTCGTATTGAAATTTATGGTTTCTTTCAAACATCGAATACGTCGTATCGAAGACGGGTGCATTGTTTGTCATTTCAAAATATATTGAAATAAGTGACTAGACATGGCTGTAGTCTGTACTATTCAAAACGATAATTTGGAGCATCGATATGTTCTAGATTTTAATAATATTGTAATCTGCTGTCGTGTCACTATTCTCGACCATTCCAGAAGGATGTAAGATTGGCTGCCATGATACCTGAAAGGATGTGCCATGAAGTCACCTGGACGTTTGTTCAGATTTTCTCAAATTCGTGACAAACGCTCTTAAATTATACTTCTATACTTATGTCATCCGTATCATTGATTTCTGCCCTTCCCCCTCCCGCCTGGTCATCAGCTGCCCCCACAAATATCAATAAAATTAACCACGATATTAATTATTTTTGTGCATTGTGATAGCCCCTGAGACACTATAGTAACTAAATTCCGTCATATTTCAACATCCTGGACCTGAGTAAAGGTCTACAGATCTCTGCTTTCTCTACAGAATTCCTAATGGTACTCTTAAACGCACATTTTTGTTACCTCATTTCCCGTTACATGTACATCCACGTAGGATGCGAAATAAACGACAATTCTATATTCCTCCTGTACCTCTAACACTCTGGTCATGCTCCATATTCTATCACCTTCCCCCAGCTGCAAATGCCCTGCATGAAATTGACATCGTCATTCCCTTAACTCTTGAAAATCAAACTGAAACGTATACTAAAGGAGTTAGCTCCCGTTTCTCTGTTGACAACCTGGCCATGAACATTACTGGTGACACGGACATTATTTAATATGTTTATACCCCATGTTATTAATTTTATTTGTAAAAAATTTATTAATATTAAGTCCCGTGTGTGTTAAGTGATATGGTTAATTTTCTTACTGTTAATATTTTACATTCAATCAATCAAGTTTGATCTGCATTTACTGCAGTCACCCAGGTGGCAGATTTTCAATCTGCTGTTTTCCTATCCTTTTCTTAAATGATTGCAAAGAATTCGGAAATTTATTGATCATCTCCCTTGGCAAGTTATTCCAATCCCAAAAACTCCCTATCCGTAAACGAATATTTGCCCGAATTTGTACTATTGAATTTTGAACTTTATCTTCATATTATGGTTTTTCATACTTTTAAAACCACCACTCAAACATATTGGTCTACTAATGCCATTCCGCACCTTCACTGACAGCTTGGAACATACCACTTAGACGAGCAGCTCGTCTCCTTTCTCCCAAGTCTTCCCATCGCAAACATTGCAACATTTTCGTCACGCTACTCTATTGCCGGAAATCATCCAGAACCAGTCGAGCTGGTTTTTCTTTTCATTTTTTCCAGTTCTCGAATCAAGTAATCCTGGTGAGGGTCCCATACACTGGAACCATACTCTAGTTGGGGTCTTATCAGAGACATATATGCCCTTTCCTTGACACACTTACTACAACCCCTAAATACCCTCATAATCATGTGCAGAGACCTGTCCCCTTTATTTACAATCCCATTTATGTGATTACCCCAATGAAGATCTATCATTATATTAACACCTAGGTACTTACAATGATCCCCATAAGGAACGTTCACCCCATCAACGCAGTAATTAAAACTGAGAGGACTTTTCCTATTTGTGAAACTCACAACCTGACTTTTAACCCCGTTTATCATCATACCAATGCCTGCTGTCCATCTCACAACATTATCGAGGTCACGTTGCAGTTGCTCACAATGTTGTAACTTATTTATTACTCTATACAGAATAACTTCATCCGCAAAAAAGCATTATCTCTGATTCCACTTCTTCACTCATATCATTTAAATATACTATAAGGAAACACAAAGGTCCAATAATACTGCCTTGAGGAATTCCACTCTTATTGATTACAGGATCAGAGAAAGCCTCACCTACTCTAATTCTCTGAGTTCTATTTTCTAGAAATATAGCCACCCCTTCAATCACTCTTTTGTCTAGTCCAGTAGCCCTCAGTTTTGCCAGTAGTCTCCCATGATCTACCATGTCAAATACCTTAGATAGGTCAATTCGACCTCCTGAATCCGAGAATCCTGAATATTGTTATGCAGTCAATGTAAAATAGATTACTTCGTACTTGTATCTGATTACTATTAAATGAAACATTTTCCAAATGTAGACGAAATTAATTAAGATTTGCCATTTTTGCTAATAATGTCAGTGTTATCTAAATTTCTCTCATTATAATGTACCCATTAGGCTGAGTATTTCTTTGTTCCTGATGATTGGAAAAATGGAACGGTATGCATCCCGCAGTGTACCGTCAGAAAATCTGCACTGGTTATAAGACAATGACGACTATATCACCGTTTTCTCATAAGACATATTGTTCGCATTATGTAAGAAGTACTGATGAACACGCTGGATATTCCATTGTTATCTAGCATCAAGGAAGAGTTCGCCATCCTTGTAGTCCACAGCCCGTCACATTATTAACGAAATGCTAAGTGGTCGCTATTCTAATCATTGAGTCAACGTATATGAATAGCCAAGTGATAACAATATTTCTATTAGCGCGTTCCGGCGCTTGGTACCGGGCTGTACCAATGTCGGGGTCATCTCAGCTGACTCATTCGCCTGAATGGGGTATATATATCTCTCTAGATGATGGCTGTCCTATCCAGTAAGAGAAAAATGATTGGATTCACTACACGGGTAAGAGATCATTCTAAGAACCATGTTACAATTTCAATTCTTCCTACTTAGTTGTTCCTTTTCTTGCAGTATTTTTTCATTGTTTCACTGTGCTTCTTTTTCTGTCTTCAGTCCACTTTGTGCCTGTTTTCTTTTCCTTCCTCCCTTGGAATCCTTCCATTTGTAAGACTTTCTTCCTAAAAATCTTTCTTTCCAATAATTCTTCTTTTCGTATGTTGTTCCTTTCCAGGTCTTTCTTGACTTCTTGAATCCAGGTGGTAGTTCATTTCTTTTCCCAAAGGTACTTGAACATTCGTTTAGTTAGTTTAATGTCATCCATTCTGTAAATGTGTCCAAGAAATAGCAATCTCTTTTTCTTTATTGTTTCTGATATGTTTTCTATGTTCTGATAATTTTCATTGTTACTTCTTAATTTCCAAAACTCTGCAATTCTTAGAGGACCTACTATTTTCCTTATAATTCTTCTTTCTAATATTTCTAATTTATCAAGCTTGTAGTTCAGTGCTAGACATTCGCTGGCATACAGGCATTCTGGCTTCACTACTGTGTTCTAGTGCTTTATTTTAAGTTTTCTTGATAAGCACTTTTTGTTGTGAGTATTCTTAGTTATACCGTACGCTCTTTCCATCTTTTGTATCCTCTCCTCTATAGCAGATTTTTCTAAACCATTTTCTTGAATTGTTTCACCCAAATATTTGAATTTTTTTTTACATTTGCTATTTGACCAATATCCGTTACTAAAAACTTTGGGGCACTTTTTCTATTCGTCAAAAATTTTGTTTTTTCGGCGGAGATTCTCAAGCCTGTCATGTTGGCTGTCTTTTCAAGAAGATTGACTTGAATTGCTGCATCTGTAAGGCTGTATGGCAAAGTCATCTGCAAATGCTAGGCAATTTATTGCAACACCTTTGTTCTTCTTCCCCAGCATGAATGGCAATATTCTGGATCCTTTCAGTTTTTCATTCCAAATTCTTACAGTTTTCTCCATGACACAATTGAAAAGGAGGGGAGATAGACCATCGCCCTGCCTGACACCTGTATTTATTTTGAAAGGTCGAGATATTTCACCCATAAATTTACTTTCACGAGTTTTGGCAGTGAACTTTGCTGTCGTTTGAGCCCAGAACTCCTTCATTGTTTGTGTGCCATGCCACGCTGTAACTTTGGTCTTCCTATTCTAGCTGTTGTGAGTTCCTCTTTGACTATGTCTCTCACTCATTCCTCCATGTGTCTATTATTATTATTATTATTATTATTATTATTATTATTATTATTATTATTATTATTAAGATTAAACAGTTTCCAGACTTCGGCTAGTTCTGTTGGGAGCGTAAACCTCTGCACTGTCCTCTTGTCTGTCCACATTCTGTTCTCTGATCATTCGAATCCTATTGCCTCTGCCCCCTCCTCAACTTCGTGCAGTCATCCAGCTAGCCTTCCTTTACGTCTCCTTCTCACCATTTTAATATTCTTCTCGGCAATCATTTTCATTTATTCTCCACATGTGCCTTACGACTGTCAATTTGATCTTTCAAGTCTAGCTGTTATTGGTTCCTCTTTCACTATCTATTTCACTTTTTCATTCCTCCATCTGTCCCATCTTCTCTCTTCAATTCTACTCCTAAAGTGCTTAATCCGGCAGGACTGTATCCTAATTTTATCCCTTTCCTTATTCACCCATGTATTAGATGGATAACTCAACATGGAAACAGCTGCTGTTCGCACTCGTAAAGATTGTTGGTCTGCAGTTCTGGCCCGTTCGTTTATTTCCCTCCTGTTTCTACCACTTTCCTGGATTTTCCAAAATTTTAGAAGCTGTCTAACATCTGTAGTTTATTATTATTATTATTATTATTATTATTATTATTATTATTATTATTATTATTATTATTATTATTATTATTATTATTATTATTAATTTATTATTATTATTATTGTTATTACTATTATTAAATGACGACTTATTTTATTTCCGTCTTCTAGGAATCATAAGTAAATATTAAGTCCTTTTTAAAGGAGATATTTTATCGAACCAATCTGTGGACAAAAATTTTGTAATCTAGTAGGCCTACAACAACCAGTCATACTTTATTGTTATATAAGATACAATTTTTTCCTGCCCCTGGTGCTCTGCTATGTTTACAATGGCTGAGATTACACTAAGTGAAAAGTCTAGATAAATCTGAAAAAGGACGATAGATCCCGTTCTAAAGGTAGATTTTACTATATGTCTAGAATGAAACTCCAGGCTCTAGTAAAGATAACTTGCTCAAATCATCGTCGTTAGCTGTAACTCGATCCGAGTATATATAACATCTTCCTGCATACATTGACCTGTTCAGCTCAGTTTATGGATGTGTTTGCGATGGCTAAACAGACCAATCCTGGCATAAAACATACGTCCACCCAAATCACACTGAAAGGATGGAGGAGGGCGGGGTTATAATTGACGGAGTTTTCTTGCTTGTCGTTTGGCCTCTTGATGTCCGCGGCGTTCTTCTTCAAACAAGTTGACAGCAGTGAATGGAGTGTTCCGCCACAGTGAACGGTCCACAGTGCATTCTTCTCATGTCTATATATCTATACCAGTCGTCTTCATGATGTGTTTCAGCTGGTCCTTAAAACGCTTAAGAGGGGCTCCATAAGGTCTACTGCCGGAGCAAAGTTCACCATAACGAATTTGGCGGGGAAGTCTGGTACACCCATGCGGTGAACATGGGCTAACCATCTCAGTTGAGCGATGACTGTTGCCTCAATGCTATATAGCTGCGCTTTGTCGAGAGCTGCCGTGTTGGTCACATAGTCCTCCCACTTAATTGTCAGGATGAATATCATTTTCTGTTGGTGAAAGCGCTCAAGTTTTTGATATCACGGCGATAGAGTGTCCAAGTTTCACAGCCATACAGCAGCGTGGAATTGACAACAGCTTTGTACACCATGAGTTTGGTGTGCAGTTTTAGGTCATTATTCATGAAGACTCTGTGCGTTAACCGTCTGAATGCTGCATGAGCAGCCCCAATTCTTTTATCATCGTCTTGTTCGCAGGTACACCGTTTAGACAAGACGCTTGCAAGATATGAGAAGTGATATGTCTGTCCCAGTGGCGTGCCTAAGATAGAGATACTGAACTCTGGAAGAGTTAATCCTGGGGCAACTACCTTAGTCGAGAAAATAGAACATAGAGAATTAAAGCAGGCGAAGCATTATCTGATCCTGTAGCGATGAAAAGTACGGGCAGTATTCCTGGATATCTTCTTTTAAATATATAAATTATATGAGTAAAGACTGGTAAGGGTATTGCAGATAATGTTACACTTTATGGAGTAGTAAACAAGTTACAGGATTGTGAGTGACTACAAAACGACCTCGGCAATGTTGTGAGATGAACGACGGATAAAGGTATGCTCGTAAGCGGGATGAACAGTCAGGTTGTAATTTTCACCGAAAGGAAAATTCATCTCGGTTTAAATCAATGTGTTGTTGGGGTGGGATCACTGTAAGTACCTAGGTGTTAACATAAATGAAAATCTCTTTTGGAGTAATCGAGCTGGCTATCTGCCCATGTGTGAGATGCTACATAGTAGATTTAGTGGTAGTTAAGTAAGTAGTTAGTTCTTAGCTAATAAATATTCTGTATGTAGGGCTGGCGTCTTGAATGTGGACTGGCTAACCGCCCATGTGAGACGTCACATAGTAGATTGAGTTTGATTTTATTTGTTTATAAATGTTCATTTCTGTGGTTATTTTGAATTTGGAATAGGGGAACATTTTAACTGGGCGAAAGCCTGTTACGTTCAATTATTGGAGTAATCACATTAATGAAGTTGCTAATAAAGGTTTCAGATCTTTTCATATGGTTATGAGAGTACTTAGGGGTTGTAGTAAGGTTGTAAAGGAGTCCGACTGGAGTAGGCTGAATGGTCAGCATTGAAGCCTTCGGTTCAGAGGGTCCTGGATTCGATTTTAATTCGGATTTTAATCGTGTTTCATTAATTCTTCTGGCTTGGGGACTGGGTGTTTGTGATTGTTCCAACACGTTCCTCTTCATATTCAGGCAACACACCACACTACCAACCACCGCAGAAACACGCGGTAGTGATTACATCCTTCCATAGAAGGTAGGCGTCAGGAAGGGCATCCGGCCGTAAACATGGCCAAATCCACATGTGCTACACATTTCGCACCCACGACCCCACAGGTGTGGGAAAAGGCGGTAGAAGAAGAAGTAACGATGTAAAGGACAGGGCCTACAAATCTCTGGTAAGAACCTAATTAGAGAATGGTTCCAGTGTATGAAACCCATACCAGGATAACTGCGAAAGGTCCATAGCAAAATATTGACTTGTTGTGGCTGATTTACAAAAAAAAAAAAAAAAAAAAAAAAAATGGTTACGGAAATGTTGCAACCTTTGAGCCGGGAAGACTTGGGATGTTCCGAATTGTCAGTGGAGAGATGGCGTGAGGTGACATTAGTAGACAAATAAGCTGAATGGAGTTTTAAAAATAGGAAATATCAT
This sequence comes from Anabrus simplex, assembly GCF_040414725.1. Taxonomy (NCBI): domain Eukaryota; kingdom Metazoa; phylum Arthropoda; class Insecta; order Orthoptera; family Tettigoniidae; genus Anabrus; species Anabrus simplex. The sequence goes on along the minus strand of NC_090265.1, from coordinate 90,549,186 downwards.
TATATGAAGATGCAGCTGGAATTCAAAAGAAAAATCAACACAAATACAGTGAGTCTAAATGAAACTCATACACTAGAGGAAAGCTAGTTTATTTGGAATAAAAAACATATAACTATTACTTTATTTTAGTCTTGGTTCTGGTTTAACAAATACGCATTTCTTTACTAAGGTACAAAGTAAATTAACTCATATTACTTATACTTACAAAGAAACTTAATAAATTATTCTTAAATATGCATGAAACAGGTCAAAGTAAAATTAACACACCTTCAAATAGTTTCTGAGCAATCTCTAATAATACAATGTTTTTAACTGTCAATACTTTGTAGGATACCCTTTAGCACTTTTCACGTCTCTTAAACGGCTAGGCATAGATTGTACCAACTTTTCGCAATAAGAGGGATCTATTTTCTTCCATTCTTTACATAAAGAAATTTTCAGATCATCTTTGTTATAAATATGGTGTTTTCTTATCGCTACTTCCAAGTAATGCCATAGATTTTCTATCACATTTAAGTCTGGTGACTATGGAGGTGTCTCGAGTACGTTTGGGCAATTATATAGCAGCCACATCCGTACTTTATGAGCTTTGTGCTTCCGGTCGTTATCTTGGTAATATTTACATTGATCAAATTGATCAAGTATTCCAAGCTTCTGGACTCTAGGTTGTAAATGTTCTTTCAGTATATTTAGAGACACATGTTGATCCATGGTCTCATCAATAAAAGTCAACTCTCCTGGCCCACTAGCTGACATGCACCCCCAGACAGTTATCCCACCATGTTTGATACTTGGACGTAGATTGCTAGGTTTCAACTCCTCATTTGGTTTCCTCCAAACATTAACCTTTCCATCTAATCCGAAGAGATTGTATTTTCTTTCATTTGCAAAAGTAACGGTCTTCCGAAAGTCAGAATCCTTTTCAATATGCTCGTTAACGAAGCTCAAACTTTTCTTCCTATTATTCTTGTTAACAAATGGTTTCTTCCTAGCTATTCGTCCATACCTGTTACTTTTCCTTAGGATAAGTCGAATAGTTTCTAGATGCGTTCTCTTGTTGGTATGTTCCTCAGCCATCAGAGCCAGTTTCGTAGTACTAAACACCGGATTTCTCTTCACCTGTCTTACTGTCCAACTTTCCTCCCTGAGGTTGATTTTTTCCCACTCACTTTGTCTTTATTTTCAATGCTTCGTGTACATTTATATATATTTATAACGCACTGTACAGTTACATGACCGCTGTTTGCAAGTTTACCAATTTCCTGGAGTGATTTTCCTCTCTTATGGTGGACGCCACATGATAGCACTTGTCTGTACTTCAGAACAAACTGAATGTGGTGATGAAACATAGACATACACCATTTGTACTGTCCTCTTGTCTGTCCATGTAGGACTGTATGAGTTAGCACCGGAACTTGTCTGTACTTCAGAACAAACTGAATGTGGTGATGAAACATAAACATACACCATTTGTACTGTCCTCTTGTCTGTCCATGTAGGACTGTATGAGTTAGCACCGGAACTTGTCTGTACTTCAGAACAAACTGAATGTGGTGACGAAACATAGACATACACCATTTGCACTGTCCTCTTGTCTATCCATGTAGGACTGTATGAGTTTAATTTCTCCGAGCCCCAGTAACATATAGACAAATAATCTGTTATATCTTACTAAGTTAAGGGATACGCTAGCTAGCCTGTGGTGACTTAATAATTCAAGACATACGTTTATTGTTCCACACACAAAATGCGAACATAAATTATTGTCCACATTTCTATTCGTGAACACATACCAGTTACAGTGGTGCAGGAGTTTCACTTTGGCTCACTATATACAGGGTTATTCACCTAACATGTTACACGCAAATAACTTCTAAAACATTAAAGATATCAGCATTCTGTTTTCATATTCGTAAATGGTACGCAGGGTCTTGTAAAATAACGTACTACTTAGTGTCATGGGGTGATTAACAACCGAGATATATATAGTAACTCCATATTTTTAAATGGAACGGCACAAATTTATGCAGCTAATTTAAACGTGCATCTGCGTACAAGTTCAAATATGTAAGTATTTTCAAAATCGGATTTTTTGAGATATAAATAAGAACAGCATGCGCGGTTTTGCATCCCGCATCAGGCGGCGTGAAGTCGGGCAAGGACATATTGAGGCAGCCCTGAAGATGGTTTTCCTTTGTTTCCCATTTTCACACCAGGGAAATGCTGGAGCTGTACCTTAATGAAGACCACGGTCGCTTCCTTCCCACTCCTAGGTCTTTCCTATACTATCGTCGCTATAAGAACTATCTGTGTCGTGCGACGCAAAGCAAATTCTAAAAAAACTCCCGTCAAATTCGTCCACTAATATCATTCCACGCCAGCTCCTCACTAACAACTCGGAACATACTGTTCAGTCGAGCAGTTTGTCTGCCTGTCGGCCTGAGTGGCTCAGACGGTTAAGGCCCTGGCCTTCTGAACTCAACATGGTAGCTTCGATCCTGGCTCAGTTCGGTGTTATTTGAAGGTGCTCACATACGTCACCTCTTGTGGATATATTTCAGACACGTTGTAAAGCCAATAACTTTATTAGTTTGTCTCCTTACTCTCAATTCTTCCCATACCAAGGTGTGCAAACCTTTTCGTAACACTACTCTATTCGAGTTTGAATTAGGATAGTCCCCTTGTTGCACTTCCCCTTAAAACGGCTATCAGCACCACCTGTATTCTTGTTTACGTTACTTTTCCTAAATGTTGTAGAGTTGCCTCCATTACCTGAATGTAAAAGCAAAGCAAAGTCTTCTCCGTGCAGGCCATGAAGGCCCTGGAGGTGTGGAAGGTAAAGGCTTTCGCTATACGTAACCTCGGCACTTGATGGTGTAGAGAGGTTAACTCTACGCCCGGCCGCCTTTGCCCCCAGGAATTAACCTGGTACTCACTTTTTGTGTAGGCTGAGTGGACCATGAGCACCTCCGGGAGTGGAAATCTCGTTTATTAAATTCTTTGACTTCCTGACGGGGAATCGAACCCACGTCCTTCCGGGTGTTCGAGCACGCCTTTACCACCTCAGCCAGGAAGCGCCTACTACTTGAATGTAACAGTGCTAAAAGGGTGTTTGCGAATACGTAGTGATTTTAAAAGACTCAGTAAAAGGAACTAGATGATTTTAGTTTACAGAAAACTAGACAAATTCTGTTGAAATATTATTATTACCGGCGATGTCGAAGTACTTTCTTAATGCTATTTATTCGGGCCGTCGTCCTAGGAAGATCTTTTGCCCCTACTTTGCACAATATATTGTGAACCTGCGTGTATTTTGGAAATGACGGAAGTGTAAAGTGTTGAATGTGGGGAACGTTAAGGACGACACAAACACCCAGTCCCCACGCCAGGGATATTAATGATTTACAATTTTAAAAACCCTGACACGGCCGGGAATCGAACCCGGGGCCGCCAGGTGACGGGCGGATGCGTTTCCCCCTACACCGCGGGGCTGAACTGTCGAAGTACTTACTAGTACAGAAAAGTCAAGACCTAGGACCTAGGAAACGCCAACAACCAGAAGGTGACGCCTTTTCTTTGGCCAGGAGATGCGGCGGGGTTTGGAAATTTGATGGATTTGGATGACGGGGGATGGAGATTTGATTCAGTGATGGAGATTTTGGGGGCTCAGACCTCTTGGCTTTGTAAGATTAATCTTAGAAAGTCAAGATAACGCGTAGCAACCAAGTGAACGCTGGCCTGCCTATAAGAAGAATATATGTCAGATAGTTATGTTGATTGGCTGAAAGACAGCTCTCAAAGAGCTTTCACAAGCGTCGCATTGTTTTGATATTTCACTTCTAAAAAACATGTTTCCCTTCTTTCAACGAGTGGTTATGAAAGGAAACCGGTCTGATCAAACTACAACCACACTTAAGAGTTCGCATTACAGCGAACGAGAACTTCTTTCACAACAGGCCATCATCTTCTTCAGATACCAGATACTATTACTCTTGTCTCCTCTCTTATTAACTCAGCAAATACATGGTCATCACTTTAGACAGGAATCTGTTGTATCCGAAGTCACTAGAGTGACTCTTGCTAAGCACTGGAGAATAATTTATAGAAGTATTGTGTTTCACCACATATACATAGATTTTAAACTATAGATCTCCTTTGTTCCGGCACTGCGGCTAAATAGCATACTAGCCTTCGGTTCAGAGGGCCACCAGGCCGATTCCAGGACGAAATGTATGTCGTTAACTCCTTTGCCTTGGGGTTTGGGTGTTCGTGTTTATCTTAATATTCTTCTCTTCACCTACGCAGAGCACATCTTATACTACCAACTAGAGATGGGGAGATTCTGAACGAGTGATTCAAAATGAACGAATCATTGCACTGAACGATTGAATCATGATTCAGTGAACGAAATGAATCGACTCGTTTGTGAATCGAAATCTGAATCGAAAGATGAAGAATTGAGAGAAAGAAGAAGAGCTGCTCGACTAAGTGGTATGTTCCGAGCTGTCAGCGGAGAGATGGCGTGGAATGACATTAGTAGACGAATAGGTTTGAATGGCGTTTATAAAAGTAGGAAAGATCACGATATGAAGATAAAGTTGGAATTCAAGAGGACAAACTGGGGCAAATATTCATTTATAGGAAGGGGAGTTAGGGATTGGAATAACTTACCAAGGGAGATGTTCAATAAATTTCCAATTTCTTTGAAATCATTTCGGAAAAGGGTAGGAAAGCAACAGATAGGGAATCTGCCACCTGGCCGACTGCCCTAAATGCAGATCAGTATTGATTGATTGATTGATTGATTGATTGATGGCAGCCGCAACGCGGCAAGTCGTTCCTTGGTTCCTCGTTCGTTCTGATTCATATCGCCAAATCGGGTATCCACCATTTTTGAATCAATGACTACTTGTGAAGAACGACTCTGTTATTTTTTATTTCACCTGAAATAAAAGTCGGTCCACAAGTCAAATACTCCTAACCTAACCTTACAGGAAAAAACATATTGTTTAATAAGAAATTATCACGTAGTTTCAAGTCACATACTTTTCGGAACTTTAATATACACTCAACTTCCGGCTCGTTGCGAAATGTTAGGTTAAGTTTACTTCAAGGTTCCCGTTCACGTTCTTGTTCTCGTGAACTAACGGCGAAACATGGCCACAAAAATGTTCATATCTACTATAAATTTCAAATTCGATTCTCGTATAGCTTCGAATGGTAGCTACTTAAGTTTGAAAAGGATTAGTCAGACAGTTGTGTAGCATTTTTCTACTGTAACCTCTAAAAAGGATATTACTCTTGTTAAAATGCTATCAATTATTATTATTATTATTATACCTTGAACATTTCACTTCTTGTAACCTGTAAGCATGTAAAGCAGTAGCAGTTATAAAGAACATAACGGAATGGATCATCTGAGTCCACGGTTTCGCTTTCGGCTCTCCATCACGTGGTATTGGAATGAACGAATCAAATGAACGAATCATTTTAGTGAATCGGTTCAAATGAATCGATTCTTCTAAAAGAATCAGATTCCCCATCTCTACTACCAACCATCACAGAATCAAGCAATAGTTAGTACACAACACCATATAAAGTTGGCATTAGGAATGTCAAGCGGCCGTAAAACTTGGCCATATCCATACCTAAAGCCGCACCAATGAACTGAGAAAAGGCTAGGAAAACAAAATGAATAATAATAATAATAATAATAATAATAATAATAATAATAATAATAATAATAATAACAATAATAATAATGAATGACACAAAAGAAAAAACAGCTATGGAAACTAGAGTGCACAAATTAGAATGGATATTTCACACGACAAAAAATCCTTATCCTGGAACACAAAATTGAGACACTACCAAACAGTAGTCAGACCTGAACATTTATATACGGCAGAAACACTAACAAGAACTGGGGAGCTCGAAAAACTAGAGAAGGTTGAAAGAAGAATTTTGAGAAAAATACTGGGAGCTAAGCGAAATAATATTGCAGAATACAGGTTAAGTCCAAACAGAGAGCTGTATTTGAAAATTGAAAACTAACTGACGTAATGAGGAAAAGAAGACTACAATTTGTGGACACGTTTACGGAATGGATTACAACAGACTAACCAAGCGCATCTTCAACCTTCTGAATAGTTACAAATCTAAACCCACATTGTTCATTGAAATTGAGAAAGACATGAAAAATGCTGGAATTAAAGCAGATACAATAAAAAAACAGAACTCTTTTTAGAGAAGCAGTTCAAAAGGCAGCGTTTTAGGAGCGGAAGAAACAAACAACTAGAAGAAAGTGGACTCAAGAAGAGAAGGAACGACACTCTCGAAGGATGAAGGGAATTTGGAAGTAAAAGAAATCGAACCCAATGTAAAGTAACCAAAGTTGATTCATCGTACCCTCCAAATGGGTTATTCGAAATAAGAAGAAGAGAAAGAAGAAGGAGGAGCATGGTCATCATCATCATCATCATCATCATCATCATCATCATGGATCTTTTTTTAGTTGTTTCTATTGAACACATTAACATTTACAGTGCAAGCCTAGAATGTTATACTCGATCGTTTGTGATTCAAGTACCAACTTCCATATAATGAATGTGTGTACAGAGGGATATACGGCGTATTTTGAGGTTGTACCTTCTTAAAAATAATTTCAAACTTGTCCAGTGATTTCAACCACTGGCTGCACTAGAACACTGAAAATAAAAGAAGACATCCTCAGCAACTGCGATATTTCTCTCTTTATATCAGTCACTTTTATCCTTCTTGGATATCATAGAAAGGTTTATGGCGACGATGGGATAGGAAAGGACTAGGAGTCGGCCCAAGCAATTGCCTGCTCTGAAAGTGGGAAACCACGGAAAACCATCTTCAGGGCTGTCGACAGTGGGATTCGAACACACTATATTCCGAATGCAAGATGACGTAATTAGCTGACAACCTGCTATAGAGTAAGTGATAGTGACACAATGATTCGAACATTAGAAAAACACCTACACTCACCCATATTTGTGTGTGATATTTTCTGCAATTGCTCACATGAGCATATATATTACAGAGCATTTGAGATATTTCATATACGAGTTGAATTTTGACGTTATTTGCCATTCTGTTCTTGAAATGTTATTACTTCATGTCAACAAAGTGTTTTAATTCTTTTTAAACAATTAGGTTTGTCTCTATGAATAATTCAGTATCAGTAGTAAAATCATGGTTTTATTAATACAAGAGAAAGTTTGAGATCTCTCGGGTCCTATCGCCGGAAAAAAAATATATATATACATTTTTATCTTTTACCATCTGTTCTATGTCGCACCGACGTAGTTGTTATGGCGACGATGGGATAAGAAAGGGCTAGGAGTGGGAAGGAAACAACCGTGGCATTAATTAAGGTACATCCCCAGCATTTTCCTGGTGTGAAAATGGGAAACCACAGAAAACTTTCTTCAGAGCTGCCGACGGTGGTATTCAGACCGACTGTCACCCGAATACAAGCTGAAAGCTACGTGACTCAAACCGCGCTACCACTTGCAAGGTTGTTTTTATATTTAAACTATAATTTTAAATAGGGAGCTGCAAAATACTGTAAATCAGTCTGGCACTTCAGGCAAATTCTGAGCATCTGAACCTGGAAACAATAGAGTAAATATCGCATTACTTTAAATAATAATAATAATAATAATAATAATAATAATAATAATAATAATAATAATAATAATAATAATAATAATAATGTCCGCCTCAGTGGTTTAGTGGTTAGTGTGATTAGCTGCCACCGCCAGAGGCCCGGGTTCAATTCCCGGCTCTGACACGAAAATTTGAAAAGTGCTACGAGGGCTGGAACGGGGTCCACTCAGCCTCGGGAGGTCAACTGAGTAGAGGTGGGTTCGATTCCCACCTCGGTCATCCTGGAAGTGGTTTTCCGTGGTTTCCCACTTCTCCTCCAGGCAAATGCTCGGATGGTACCTAACTTAAAGCCACGGTAGCTAGCTTCCTTCCCTCTTCCTTGTCTATCCCGACCAATCTTCCCATCCCCCGCAAGGCCCCTGTTCAGCATAGCAGATGAGGCCGCCTGGGCGAGGTACTGGTCATCCTCCCCAGTTGTATCCCCCGACCCAGGGTCTGAAGCTCCAGGTCACTGCCCTTGAGACGGTAGAGATGGGATCCGTCGCTGAGTCCGAGGGAAAAACCAACCCTGGAGGGTAAGCAGATTAAGAAAGAATAATAATAATAGACTGTAAAAACCTCCTTTGTGGAGAGTCTGATTCTTTGAATCGGGCAGTGTTAACTGCCAGAGCTGGTCCCACAGTTTAGGGGTAGCTAGTCTACCTCTTACCAGGAGGCTTCGAATTCGATTCACGGCCACGTCAATGGTTTTTGCCGACATCTGAGGGCTGGTTCGATGTCCACTCAGCCTACATGAGAAAACTTATGTCTGATGGTGAGATAGTGACCCCGGTCTAGGAAGTCAAGATGGACTGTTGGTCGGATTCGTCACACTGTCCACGTGCCATCCCACAATCTGCGGTGTTCGGGCTGAGCAGTGGTCGTTTGGTAGTCCACGGTCCATCAGGGCTTTAGTGTTATGGGATTTGTCTTTCTGTTTGTTTGTTTGTTTGTTTGTATATTATTCACAGTCATTGATCGCACTTAATGTGTAGCATTATTCAGAACCTGAAATAGCATCTTTGCATTCTTGCTGAAGGGAAGATAACTCCGTCAAGTGATCTACAAATGTTTTGAACAGGTCAGCTGATATAGTAAAAGAACAAAACTTCTATTTTTTAGAGGTACATTTCGTTCAGCACCTACAGTACATGAGATAGTTACGTTTCTTTGTTGTTTAGTTCTATTGAAATTTATGTCTCAGTGGAATAATAATAATAATAATAATAATAATAATAATAATAATAATAATGGCGTATTAATTCCGCAGAGGCCAGGTGCATATTTTTTCTAATAGATGACAAATAGGTATCCTGTATGTCTGTCAGGATGGACCCTACCTAAGGTGATTTCTAGCTATGAAGACGGCACACACACACACCCAGCCCCCGACCCAAACAAATGAACCAATAAAGGTTAAAATCTCTAAACCTTCCGGGAATTGAACCCAGTAACCCCTGGACCAAAGGTATTTAATCATGAAACCGGACTCATTTGAATAAAATATGTAGGAATAGGAGACCTGCCCCGTTTTATTGTTTTCGGCAGGATTTCATGAGACTGTTGAAAATATATTTCTACCGCAAATTTCGTAGGACTGATTATAGACTATTTTACGCATTACAATGATATTCCTATTACCATGCAGCTGCTTAATTCCAACAAATCTTCGATATTCTGCAAAGAAAAGTAGAAGCTAGATATAGAAGAAGAGTATTATAATCCTTTGTTTCTTAAGAGTTTCTCATTTGTCCCCAGGTTCTGGCAGTTGCACTGCTTGTTTCTGCGCTGGTCGCAGCTTCCCCAAGGCCGCAAGAGTGAGTATGACAGAAATTGGCGTAATGGCGCAGAACAGGGGTCACCAATCAATTGATGTGAAAATCGTGCACCTTTTAGTGTTCATGCAACATGCAATGCAAAATAGAATGATTCGTTTTGCAGACGAAACACACACATTCTTGAACACTATTTATAATTATTTTTCGTATTAAAGTTATAAACTTAGGTACTGTCAATATGTGCCAAGCTCTAAATTTTTGATAACACAAATAGAAATGTTGAAAACATACTTGTAGCATTTTTGGTGTTTATTATTTGATGGCGAAGATAGAGTTACGCTGTGCAATTTTTCACTGGATTGGCACTGAAAACTGTCAATATAAAGCACATAACTCATTTCCCTACTGAAATCGAAATTTTAATCTAATTAAAAGTTATTTAGAGCTACTCCCACTGCTTTCAAAAATATCTAGTATGCTTTTAACTACTATCCACTCAGGAATATTTGTATAGGCCTATATTTCCGGTACACCAGTTGTTAACAAAGTATCCAGTATTCGGGAGACAGTAGGTCGAACCCCGCTGTCGGCTGCTCTGAAGATGGTTTTCCGTGGTTTCCCATTTTCACACCAGGCAAATGCTGGGGCTGTACCTTAATTAAGGCCACGGCCGCTTTCCTCCCAGTCCTAGCCCTTTCCTGTCCCATCGTCGCCGTAAGACCTATCTGTGTCGGTGCGACGTAAAGCCAACAGCAAAAAAAAAAGTTGTTAACAAATTATATCTTTAGATAACTCCCCATCCTGTTTTCCTTCTGAATACAATCTTGTTTTCATTCCTTTTATTCCTCTCCTTCAGCTCGGTATTTATGCATTCTCCGTGTATCCTAAGAACATGTCTGGTGCAGAGCCATAAAAAGAAAGTAAAGTAAATAAAACCATCTCCGTACAGTTCATGAAGAAAGAATGGAAAGCGAAGGCTTCAACCTGAAGATGTATGAAATCAGTCTACGTTCAAGGTTAAGATCTGCAAGCTGCTTAAATATAGCTCGTTAAAAATTGGTGATCCCTGGCCTCGAGCTCATATTATAGTAGGAGTCTACGTCAGTAGTTATAATTCACTGACGTTAACAAATTGTTGTGACTCCCTTCCTTCAGGCCTCCACCCAGCTTCTCCTTGTTGGCATTCCCTGTTCCAGCAGGGTCTGAACCAACACCTGTGGCAGAAAAACCAGATGAGCCTCCTCTTCCACCAAACACACTCATCCTAAATAAATTAATTCCACCTAGAAATGAACCAAAACCTGCGTTAGAGGAACCACCTCCACCTCCAAAACCACCATTGGTTGGTAAACCTCCACAAGCTCCAGATGCTCCATTGAGTCAACATCTTCCTCCACCTCCCGAACAACCTCCTCCTCCTCCACGATCTCCGGGCGTTCCACCACCTCCACCTCCTGAACAGCCCCCTCCTCCACTACCACCTCCAGGTGTTCCTCCTCCACCACCTCCTGGACATCCTCCCCCTCCACCACCTCCGGGTGTTCCTCCTCCACCTCCAGATCCGGGTGTTCCTCCACCTCCACCTCCTGGATATCCTCCTCCACCACCACCCCCAGGCGTTCCTCCTCCACCACCACCTCCAGGTGTTCCTCCTCCCCCGCCTGGTCATTCTCCCCCTCCGCCACCTCTGGGTGTTCCTCCTCCACCACCACCTCCAGGTGTACCCCCACCTCCTCCACCTCCAGGTGTTCCTCCTCCACCACCTCCTGGACATCCTCCCCCTCCACCACCGCCACCGGGTGTTCCTCCTCCACCACCGCCACCGGGTGTTCCTCCTCCACCACCACCTCCGTGTGTACCCCCACCTCCACCTCCTGGACATCCTCCCCCTCCGCCACCACCGGGTGTTCCTCCTCCACCACCACCACCTCCTGGACATCCACCCCCTCCACCACCACCACCGGGTTTTCCTCCTCCACCACCACCTCCGTGTGTACCCCCACCTCCACCTCCTGGACATCCTCCCCCTCCGCCACCTCCGGATGTTCCTCCTCCACCACCACCTCCAGGTGTTCCTCCCCCACCACCACCTCAAGGTGTACCCCCACCTCCACCACCTCCAGGTGTTCCTCCACCACCTCCACCTTCAGGTGTTCCTCCTCCACCACCACCTGGTGTTACCCCGCCTCCACCTCCTGGACATTCTCCTCCACCAACTGCAGGTATTCCCCCACCTCCTCCTCCTGAAAATCATCCCTTGGAGCAGCATCCTCCACTTCCACCACCTGCACTGACTGGGCCCCTTCCTCAAAACACTGATTCCAGGCCGGCGTTGGAAAAACCAAGCGAGTCGTCGGCTCCATCTACACCTGTGGAGAAACAAGGGGTTACAGAGGATAGCGACACGAAAGCAGAGGATGTAAAGTGAGTAGTACTTATTGACATTTTAGAGTATATGTTGAATAGATTCAACGACGAAATAACCTTAGTCTATGGTAGTCCTCTGTTTATTCTGGAATTATGCAACTCTAATAGTAAAATTATATGTAGGCTAAGCTACATTAGCTTCCTGAATTTTTTCCAAAATGTAAAGAAACATTTAAGTATTCATATTATAACGGCGGAGATCTCCGCCGTTGTGTTCCTTTAATATAATCTGTGAATGTGTTGTACTTACAAGACCAACACCTACTTCGGAGACGGAGAAATATACTGAAAATGACGAAGATAAGGAGCAAGTGAAAGAGGAACAAGGTAGAAAATTACGCTCGGCAGAAGAGAAAGATGAAGAGAAGGAGGAGGACCAAGAACCAAAAATATCGTAAGTAGATATCGGAATACGCTACGTATCATGTATTCTTGTGCCGGTTTTCACATGTGAGTGTTTGTTTACTCCTCTTCATTCAAGTATCTAAAGACTCATCAACGAAGAGCGAGGCTGAATTCTTTTCACAGATGTAATTACTCTATTGTAGCTCTCCCTGTAGGTACGGGTAGGAGAATGCATCCACGCTATCTCCTGTCTGTCGTAAGAAGTGACAAAAAGGGGGGATAAGAGGCTCCCAACTAGGGATTGGTGACCATGGTCCCCCTAGCTGAGTCTGGCACTGCTTCTACTTACTCGCGTCAGGCTCTTCGCATTAATTTTTCCTATCCTATCTCTCTTGGTCAACATTTGTTCTCTTCCGACTCCCGACAATATTAGGTTTGCGATGCCTATCGGTCATTCCATGTTAAGAAAACAGTATTGCTCTTATGGGAACAGGGTTGCCACATCGAAGAGCTCTGCTCAACAGCATCACGGGAGAACGGTGGTACATAACTTTGTGAAACTCAGTTTTTAAGTTTTTAAAAGGGGGAAGAAAATAAGCTGCAAATTCAGCACAGTTTACTTTTGTTTCTTCCTCAGCCTCATCCATAAAGAGGGGATCAAATATAAACGGGATTTTATTTTTTATTTAAATTCATTTATTGAAAAACACAAGACAATTACAATTTATTTTTCCACATAGTTTCCTGCTTTGGAAGTGCATTTGTCCCAGCGTATGGGCAGCTTTTCAAAGCCCTCATTTCATTGTAAAAAGAACAGGGTCGTGTGATCAGCCAGTTGCGTACGAAGTCTTCCACACTGTTGTCATCTTCAAATCGTTGCCCTCCTAGAGTTTCTTTAAACGGTCGGAACAAATGGAAATCGCAGGGTGATAAGTCCGGGCACTAAGGAGGATGATCAAGTCTATACTGCTAATAATAAGAGTTGGCATCTGACATTTCTTAGAGGGAGGTCCGTTTACTGCCTGCCGAGGCGGGATAAAGGGAGTGGCTGTGTGGTTGCCATGGAAACGAGGGTGGGGCGACTGCGGTTGCCATGGAGATTTCAGGGCAGCTCGTCTTGCTGGGAGTTGCCAAACCGGTCACTGTCACTGATAAGAACCTGATTGTTTGTATAAGAGTGATCGCAAAGGGGACGACACCGCCTGGCCAGGTAGTCTACAACAGATCACAGCGGCCAGAATGAAGGAGGGAACAAGTGAGCCGGAAGCGAGGGGTAAGAGTATGTAGAAAGGAATGCTGGAATGTGGCAACATCGTGAAATGGCACGTAGAGTGCTCCTCCCTCCAACCTTACCTGTCAGACACCAACTCTTATTGTTAGCAGTATAGTCCAGTGCATTTCCTGTAGCTTGGAGACAGTTAGAATTGCAGAATGGAGCTACGCATTGTCGTGGAGGAGGTTGGTCTCGTCTTTTCCGGCAATATGCAACCCTCGCCTTGTTCAACAGTTCGCAGTAGTAAGCAGCATTGATTGTGCGTCTCTCATGAAAGAAAAAAAAAAAAAAAATCAATCAGCAATAATGTCTTTAATCACACGAATATTTACGTCTGTAATGCTGGTCCGAAGAAGGCGATCGTGTTGCTGATTTTCTACACGTTCTCGTCTTTCCTTGAACTTGTTATTGCCAGGCAAACACATGCTTCCTTGACAATGTTTGATCACCGAACTGTGCGATGTATCTCTGGCAAATTTCCGCCGCTGTAACCCCTTTACGAGCAAGAAATTTTATAATTATGCGTTGCGCAGTGGACGGGTGCACCTGTTGCTCCGACATCGTGAGCGTCACTGACGAAACGTCGGGAAATACATAACAGCACGCTCTCCGCACTCCTAACGGTCCCGCCTAAGTATAGCAGAAGCGCGGGGCCAGTCCTACCAACTGTTGATGTTCAGGAACAAAAATCCTGTTTATAATTGATCGACCTTCGTAGAAAAGCTTCAGTAGTTATTTTAATAACGTTCTTCCATAATGCAATATAATGTAAAACACAATATTCCTTTATCACAAGGGTTTGTTCGCTCCTTGTAGCTCCAGAGCAGTACTATTTTCTTAACATATAATTGTCTACTTTCCTTTTGACGCCCTTTGTGGACCTTCCATTTCTTTTATCGATTCCTCCATTCTTCATTCCCGAGTTCAGAGCCCCTGTGATGTAAAGTATAGATGGATGCCGCACAATATTACCTAGCAACCGTGCAGGCTATGTCCAATGGCTGTTTGTCGTCTGAAATTAGCAACCGTTGATGTATGGCCATGACCTAAAGACATACAAGATATATTCATGTTCATTTGATTATTTCCAATCGAGAAATTAGATACTGTTTGTTATATTTTCTATCAGTTCGTAACAAAAAGTTGTGGATAAAGATTGAGAAAGTACTAGAGTCGCCATGCTGCTTCGCAGCATTCCTTATAAATAGGTCAGATAACGTATCTTGATATGAAATTGGTCCACGCACTGCCCGAGTAAGTTTTTGAAGCTCTACTTTTAGGATTTGTATTACCTTTTAATTGTGTGTCAAGTATTTTTTTTAGTTTTCTTTATTGTAATGTATACTGATATTCTACGAATCATTTTGAATTTTTAGAGTTGTTTTTGTTTAATTCAAAGTTTTAGTTTTAGATTGTTTTGTTTCGCGTGGGGCTTTCTCCTTGTTGCAGTCCATATTGTCTGGAAAGTAGTTAATCCCTATATAAAATAACATGTTCTTACTGACTGACTGACTGACTGACTGACTGACCGATAGACAGACAGACTGACTGACTGACAGACTGAACATCGCTGAGCCAAAACTACTGAGGAAAGAAATGCAATTTCGAGGATACATTTATATTACAGTGTAGGTGCTCACAAAGGGAGGATTTTTTGATATTCCGTCGCTAAGGGGGTGAAAAGGGGGGTGAATATTTAAAATGAGTGTATCTATATCTCAAAAACTTAACAGTTTAAAGAGGTGAAGATTTTTATTTAAAAATAAGGAAACAACTTTTTTTTGTTTTCGGAAAATCAACTTAAGCCCGCCTCCGTGGTGTAGTGGTTAGTGTGATTAGCTGCCAACCCCGGAGGCCCGGGTTCGATTCCCGGCTCTGGTACGGAATTTGAAACGTGGTACGAGGGGTGGAACGGGGTCCACTCAACGGGGTCAACTGAGTAGAGGTGTGTTCGATTCCCATCTCAGCCATCCTCGAAGTGGTTTCCAACTTCTCTTCCAGGCAAATGCCGGGATGGTATCTAACTTAAGGCCACGCCCGCTTCCTTCCCTCTTCCTCGTCTATCCCCTCTTTTCCCATCCCCTCGCAAGGCCCCTGTTCAGCATAGCAGGTGAGGCCGCCTGGGCGAGATATTGGTCTTCATCCCCAGTTGTATCCCCCGACCCAAAGTCTGAAGCTCCAGGACACTGCCCTTGAGAAGGTAGAGGTGGGATCTCTTGCTGAGTCCGAGAGAAAAACCAATCCTGTTGGGTAATCAGATTAAGAAGAAGAAGAAACTCAACTTAAGACGGGGTGAAAAAAGGGGTTGAATACCTTTTATGAGGATACATATAGCTCAAAAACTGAAGATTTTACAGTCATGAAAATTGGTATTTGGCACGTCCTTTAAAAATAAAGAAACTTGTTTTGTTTTTATAAAATCTACTTATAAGAGTGACAAATGGGTTGAATTTTTAAAATGAGTGTATCTACAATATATCTTAACAACGTAATATGTTACAAACGTAGAAATTGGTATTTGGAATCTCCTGTTAAAGGGACACGCATAATTTGTAAATAATAAAACTAAGTGATAACTGTATGTATTTACGCGTTGCCCAACAGATATGATGTACACGATTCCAACAGTTACTGAGTATCACCAATTAGCCTAGCGAACCCGAAAATTGTGGATTCAATATTAATCTCGATCATTTAGGACATTTCTTTTTTTACCCCTCCCCCACCCCCTATGCCGATGGAGGCTGGACATGGACCTCAACGACATCAAAGAGCGTCACAATTCATCTCAGCGACACCGAAAATAATGAATTCGACACTAATATTTGTCGTTTTTGATCATTTTTGCGTGCCACTCTCTCTCCGCTCCACCACAAGGGGTGCTAGGTGTCCTGCAGTATTCGTTACCAGATAGTATTCATGTGTGTACCAAGTTTGGTTGAAATTACAGGTTTGCTAATAGTCGCCACCATTTTTAATCGTTAACTTCGCCGATATCTTCACGTAAATATATTGCCCCTTAACTGTGTATAACCCGCCAAGTACAAAATATATTGTGGGCTAGGGCAAGCCATCGCCTGGAGGGGTCATTCAGTGATTTGTTTTTAGGACGAAGTTGAAGCCTCCATGGCTCAGGCGACAGCGCGTCGGCCTCTCACCGCAGGATACTGGGGTTCAAACCCTGGTCACTCCATGTGAGTTTTGTGCTGGACAAAGCAGGGGACGGGACAGGTTTTTCTCCGGGTACTTCGGTTTTCCCTGTCACCTTTCATTCCAGCAACAGACTCCATTAACATTTCATCTATCAGTCATTTATCATTGCCGCAGAGGAGTGCGACAGGCTTCGGCAGGCGGCACATTTCCTATCCTCGCCGCTAGATGGCGGATTTATGCATTCCATTCCTGACCCGGTCGAATGACTGGAAACAGGCAGTGGATTTTCATTTTAGGATGAAGTTGACTAAACTTAGAGACCTGTCAATGCCTGGCGATTCTTCTTCTGCTTCTTCATCTGTTTACCCTCCAGGGTCGGCTTTTTCCTCGGACTCGGCGAGGGATCCCACCTCTACAACCTCAAGGGCAGTTTCCTGGAGCTTCAGACTCTGGGTCGGAGATACAATTGGGGAGGATGACCAGTACCTCTCCTCCGGGGATGGCAGCTAATCACTCTAACCACCACACCACAGATGCGGACTCTTTGATCTCTCATAATTCGAATCCTCTTGCCTCTGCCCCTCCATAACTTCTGGCAGTCATCTGTCCCCTAGCCTTTCTTTACGTCTCTTTTTCACCATTTTAACATCCTTCCTCTGGTCATTCACCGGCAGGTAATTCCTGAGAGAATAAAACAAGAATGACGAAAATTGGTCCGGTAGAACGGACGAACGGATTAGACAAATCTGTTTTTAGTAAACACTGTTAATATATAGAAGATTGTCAGCGGAAAGTAGTGTCCTAATTTTTTTTTTTTTTTTTTTTGCTAGTTGTTTTACGTCGCACCGACACGGATAGGTCTTACGCCGACGATGGGACAGGAAAGGGCTAGGAGTGGGAAGGAAGTGGCCGTGGCCTTAATTAAGGTACAGCCCCAGCATTTGCCTACTGTGAAAATGGAAACCACGGAAAATCATTTTCAGGGCTTCCGACAGTGGGGTTCGAACCTACTATCTCCCGAATACTGGATACTGGCCGCACTTAAGCGACTGCAGCTATCGCGCTCGGTCTAAAAATATTTGGCATGTGTATTCATGTACAGGAGAGACGGTAGACGGGGAAAGCAGACACAAACCCGTTATGCAAAATTCCGTCAACACCCAGAATAATTTCAGAAGTACTTGATGATGTATATTGCAAATCTCAGCTAATTTCAGGTGAGATCACTTCTAGCTGAGCAGGAGTGGACTAATTTCTCCTATCAACCTAACCCATGTTGGACCTTGGCTTTCCAGTCAGATCGTCCAGGGAGGGATATGCGGTCATCCAAAGACATCCTCAGTCGTATTGCTTGGCTTTTATGACTGGTTCTTCATTCTCTCATATCAGAGGTCTCCACAGTTGGCCTCATAATCCTGAGTGAGCACCGTTCCAGCCATCAGTCCGGAATTAAAATCAAAGGACTGGCCTGAAACGGAAATCAGGGTCTCCGAGTAAGCGGCAAGATGCTACCGCTGCACTACGGGCCTAGCCACCAGAGAAAAAGGCGAGGCGAAAAGGTCTGATGGAAAACGAGGAGATTCGAACCCGAGAACCGTGCAGGTCGGAAGTATGGTCATTTAAGCATTGTGTGAAGCTATCAGCATAGTTTTCATTCATAGTTCCAGTATATTCAACAGCATTGCATTCTTCTTCTTCTTCTTCTTCTTCTTCTTCTTCTTCTTCTTCTTGAGCGCCTTCTCCTAGCGGAGGTTGGCGGTCCACGTAGCCAGCTCTGGACGTGATGTTGTAGCATGGAAAGCATCTTCTGAAGTGCAGTTGTGCCATCTTCGGATGTCCTTCAGCCATGAATTCTTCCTCCTGCCAACAGACCTTTTCCCCTGTATTTCACCTTCAATGATGAGTTGTAATAGCTGGTACTTCTCGCCTCTCATAATGTGCCCTAGGTATTGGGTTTTTCTTTTTTTAACAGTAATAGTTCTTTTTGTTTCTTCACGCGATGAAGGACTTCGTCATTTGAAATTTTCAGCACCCACGGTATTCGGAGTAGGCGGCGATATAGATACATTTCAAAAGCATCAATTCTTTTTTCTAGATTTTGGTCAAGGGTCCAGCTTTCACATCCAAAGAGAACTATGGAGAATACATAGCACCGAATCATTCGCATTCTTAATTGCACACTTAGGTCCGATTTTGTAAATAGCTGTTTCATGCTAAAAAAATTGCCTCCTGGCCTGTTCTATTCTAGATTTTATCTCCCTCTTGGAATCACATTCCTCATCTAGCACAGTACCCAAGTATTTGAAGGAGGATACTTGTTCAATCTTACTGCCGTTTATTGACAGGGTTGCTGGAATTTTTCTTTTAGAGAAGACTACAACTTTGGTCTTGGAAGCATTGACAAACAGGCCAAACTCTTCACTGCGCTGGACTAATTTGTCTATCATGCGTTGGAGCACAGGTAATTCATTTGCTATGACAACAGTATCATCTGCGTACCTGATATTGTTAATTGCCTTGTCCATTTATAACTATCCCGCTGCTTTCCCCCAACAATACCTCCTTAAATATTGCCTCAGAATAAATGTTGAATAAGAGAAGTGACAGCATTGCATTACTTTACTTTTAATTTTCTGCTCCGAGAACTGCTCGGCTCATCTCTAATATTAAAGGTGCACTGGATCCCTAGCCTAAGTTATGGACAGGTGAAAATACTGAGTTAAAAAGAAACAATGATATTAACCTAGCAAATACTATTAACAGAAAAAATGGTACGAGGGAGTTAAGTAGATTGTGACTCCTTTTCGGAAGACATGTTCCAGTTTGATAATGGACCATTATTTATAATTTATTTATGACACAAGTTTGTACAGAGTTAGCCTCCAATAAATTACAACATAGGTTATGAATGAGTGAATGAATGAATTCATTAATTGATTAATGAACATATGTCCGGCTCCATAGCTAAATGGTTAGCGTGCTAGCCTTTGGGCACAAGGGTTCCGGGTTCGATTCCAGGCAGGGTCGGGAATTTTAACCATCATTGGTTAATTTCCCTGGCACAGGGGCTGGGTGTATGTCTTGTCTTCATCATCATTTCATCCTCATCACGACGCGCAAGTCACCTACGGGAGTCAAATAGAAAGACCTGCACCAGGCGAGCCGAACCCGTCCTGGGATCTCCCGGCACTGAAAGCCATACGCCATTTCATTTCAATTAACATATTAATGCTCTAAGCCTACAGCTACGGAGCCTCAACAACTGAGGAGAGAATATTCCATTATAGATGAATGATTTAATGAATAAATGAATGAATGACTGAATTCATGCATGCATGAATGAACAAAATCTCTTGTCTTCCAGTCACGGATAGCCCCCAACTGAGGAAAGGTAGGTAAGGGTTGTTCTGCCCGAAGGCAGGTCCGAACCTCCGCAGAGGTGTTCCTGAGCCGGAGTTTACGTGCGGTAGGGTGGCCAGTTCCTTTCCGCTCCTCCATTCCCTTACTCCCCACCAACAGCGCGTGGCAACCCATCCAACTCCTGACCACGCCCAATGTTGCCTAACTTCGGAAATCTCACGGGATCCGGCGTTTCAACACGGCTACGGCCGTTGGTTCAACTGAGGAAAGAGCATTCGTTATTGAATTAATTAATTAATTAATGCTCTCAGCCTACAGCTACAGAACGCCAGTAGCTGAGGAAGAAGCATTCCATCTATTGGAACCATAATTCCTCACACTAACTCTTACTGAATTCCTTCACTTTTTTTTTTTTTTTTTTTTTTTACGTGAGTTGTAAGATTACCAATTGAAATGTTTTACCAAGGTAGCAAAAATAATATTTGCGTCTCTGAAACAAAATACTAATGAATAATTCAGAAAATGCGAGTTTTGAAAATGAGCCCTTCAATTTATTTCAGGATTCAATAATGGAAGATAATCTGTATTACGGAATACAGCAGGGAATTCAATGCAATTCATCATAGCCAAGAGCATATTTACAATATCACTCCAAAATTTTATTGAAGTGTATGACATTACTATAATTTTATTTCCGTAATATAATTATATTACAGGTGACAATATAAAAGGATCTGATCCTGTATAGACTACAGTACCACATCGCCAATCTATCGTAAACTCAACGTAAAACATTGTAAGATAATAAAGCAGAATATCATATTGTTCTTCACTTATATTATTCTGCTGCACACACGCACTACAATATGTATTTCTCTCACTCATATACACAGACATTTGTATTAGAGTTAACGTCACTATCAAGCCCGTTTATACATTTATGAGCTTCTTACTCATGGCCCAGTGTTTGTTTTTGCAACTCGAGGTGTGATAGTAAAGTGAGAAAATTATTACCCAATGCTTCTTTCAGTGTGATAATTATCGTTGAAAATGCCACTTTATAGCATGAACAAAACATCTGATTAGTGTAAATAAACTGACGCGGTCGACGCTGGAAGAAACATTAGATAATGTCATGGGTTGCGTAAGCCTGCGAATGAGAAATTTATTAGTTGAATCATAAAACAGTTCTGGAATATTTTTGTGCGTGCACATAATTATAATGAAATGGTGAAAAATCTGTTCCAGACCTGCACTTCTGACACGGCCGGCTCCTAAGGAAGAAAGGAAAGAACGATCGCCACAAGAGAGTGATGAGAGTGATAGCGACAGTGACAGCGATAGTGACAGTGATAGTGATGAACAGAGGAAACCTGCTGGCTAGTAAGTTGGAGTAAATGGGAAATTCCAAAATATTAATTAATACTTTTCTTTAATTTTCTTTCTTTATTTCTTTCTTTCTTTCTTTCTTTCTTTCTTTCTTTCTTTCTTTCTTTCTTAATCCGTTTACCCTCCAAGGTAGGTTTTACCACCGGACTCAGCGAGGGATCCCACATCTACCGCCTCAAGGGGAGTAAGATTTTGGGTCGTGGTAATACAACTAGACAGGAGGACCAGTACCTCGCCCAGGTGGCGTCACCTGCTATACTGAATAGGGGCTTTGTGGGGCGATGGGATGATTGGAAGGGATAGGCAAGGAAGAGGGAAGGAAGCGGTCGTGGCCTTAAGTTAGGTACTATCCCGGCATTTGACCGAAGGAGAAGTGGGGAAACCACGGAAAACTACTTCGAGGATGGCTGAGGTGGGAATCGAACCCCCGTCTACTCAGTTGACCTCCCGAGGATGATTGACCCCCGTTCTAGCCCTCGTACCACGTTTCAAATTTCATGGCAGAGCCGCGAATCGAACCCTGGCCACCGGGGATGGCAGCTGATCGCACTAATCATTTCAACACAGAGGTGAACAAGTAAATAATTAAATTAATAATTTAATTAATTACATCAAAACTATCTAAATGAATAAACAACTATCCAAGATGCGACCAAGGTGGATGGATTAGCTCAATGATTTAGCTGCTGGATTCCCACCCAGAAATCTGAGGTTCGAATCCCGGTCGATTCTGGGTTGCGATTTTCATTTCTAAAATCACGTGACGTCAGGAAGGGAATCAGGCCTAAAAACTCACGTCCAAAATCAAAATGGCCCTGGATGGCTCCAGCTACCTCACAAATAGCTAGGATAAGCTGAAGAAGATCTAATATGCCATCAAGTATAGTACGCGAAACTTTTCTTGAGCCCTGAGCTCCATAGTGCAGAATGGGAACTAGGGCTCAAGAAAAGGTTCGCGTACTATAATTTAAAATGCGATGAGAGGAATAGACAAATATGCTTACGTTTCGTAGATCTAAGGAAGGTATAAATGGCAGAGTACGGAGAGATAATATTTCGGTCTTACGTGGGATTATGGTATTACACCAATCAATGGTGTTTATCGGACTCCTGTGAGAAATGCAAAATCGACGTCTTGATTCAAAGTAGGCTGTAATCCTTAACTCTCTGAGGTCTCAATTTACATTCATGGGTAAGAGAGCAGCAATCGAAGAATAAAAGTTCGCTAGAGGAGGGGTTTGATTACATACCTTTGACTTGACAGGATCTGCCATAGCAAATGCGCTATGGTGACACTGGCTGAACCCAGCTGATTGCTCGGCATGGTTCTGAAGCCGGTCTTAAGTCACGTGAAGATTTAGCAACATCGCCGCGCAAAGCCCATTTGAATTCGCCCGCGAAGCGATCTGATTGGCTAACTTCTGTAGCAGATAAAATGACAACGGTATGAGATATTGAATTATTTCTTTCAAATTATTTATCAGCATCACCAACCATCTAGCACTCAAATGGCCTGTTCACATTGTTTCCGACCACCCTGTATATGTACAGTATTGTTTACGTTGCGTAAACGTGTCAGTGATAGAGAGTTTAGTGATAATATGAAAATAGTATTAGCAATTAATGATTTTATTTGTATTCAATCGTCAAGGTAAGGGTGTATTCTGCCCGAAGGCAGGTCCGAACCTCCGCAGAGGTGTGCCTGAGCCGGAGTTTTACGTACGATAGGGTGGCCAGTTCCTTTCCGCTCCTCCATTCCCTTACCCCCACCAACATCGCGTGGCAACCCATCCACTTGTTGACCACGCCCAATGTTGCTTAACTTCGCAGATCTCACGTGATCCGGTGTGTCAACACGGCTACGGCCATTGGCATGCAACAATCACCGTAATATTTAAGAAAATTGAGTCAGATAGGGAATATAAAACTTGAAGAAGAGTATTACTTAAAATACTTAAGACCTGTATTCTCCAAAGATGGTAGCACAGTACGTAAAATCGAATCCTGCTGTAGCAAAGTCAATGCATTTAATTCGCAGTTGCGATTAACAGAAATCTGCAAGAAGGTAGTGATTTTGCATACGAAACTATCCTTATATCGCTCTATTTATCTGAGAGTTTTTGTTTAATGTATGTATGTATGTTTAGTCCTCAGCCCGAAGGCTAGTTGGATCCTCAACAGCTCCGCCATCAGCTGTCATAGATGGCCTAGGCATCACTAAAGAGGCGTACTAGGGAAATGAGGAGTGAGGTAGTATCCCGTTGCTTTCCTCACCGAGCCAGAAGTTGCTATTACATATCAGTCTGCCAAGCCTACTGGAATGCATGCACCAACCGACCCTATGAGCAATATTTTCACACCATTCATAGCAGGGACTGGCTGCAGAAGGAATGGTATTACTAGCATCACTCATACCTCAGTCACTTTCATTTTGTCAATTCCAAGGATAAAGCTGAGACAGATCTATGAAAGTAACAAGATTGCTCTAGCCTATACCAGAAGTGTATAGTGCACTGTAAACACTAGGTTCCGCCAACAAAAGCATTTTTGTTTAATATGAGTGATAAAATCATATTATCTTATACATAATCTGGAGTTAAAAGTAGGAGCAATGATTTCTGCTACAAATACAATGACAGGAGTTTTCTCGTAATAAAGAGATAAAGGCAGTTTAGAATTGCACTCGATAAATGAAGCTGTGCAATGGTGAGGGTATATGAGACAAATGCAGAACGATACGTTACATAAGATAATTATGAACTATACCATGGAAAGTAAGAGAAATATAAACCTAGAAGATAATGGTTAGACATAGTTCTTTTGTGATTTCAAGGTAAGAAGCCATAATGCAAGGTGTTAATAGAGGATTGCAGAAGCTGTTTGTTCTTTAGCAGAACATTGCAGACAGATTACTGAAAAGCTATAAATATCTATGATGAAAATGAGTGATTGTATGCATAAACTGATGTGAAAGGGGGCATAACATTCTCAATTAAAGTTAGATTTTCACAGAAACATTGACTTGAAAATATTTGGCTCACTCGGTACAGGAACTTGACATCATCAGGGTCTCCTGTATAAACTCGACCGAACGCATGGTGTTTTCTATTTTGCTATTGGCTTTACATCGCACCGACAGAGATACGTCTTACGGCGACGATGGGAGAGGAAAGGGCTAGGACTGGGAAGGAAGCGGCCGTGGCCTTAATTAAGATACAGCCGCAGCATTCGCCTGGTGTCAAAGTGGGAAACCACGGAAAAACATCTTCAGGGCTGCCGACAGTGGGGTTCGAACCCACCATCTCCCGAATACTGGATACTGGCCGCACTTAGGCGACTCCAGCTATCGAGCTCGGTCACACGGTGTTTGTACTCTGCGCTATGGCAGCTGCCTCAGCCGAATTTATGTAGCCGTGCTTTAAGCGTGTATATAGTCTTGTATGAAATCTTCATCATCATCATCATCATCATCATCATCTGTTTACCCTCCAGGTTCGGTTTTTCCCTCGGACTTAGCGAGGGATCCCACCTCTACCACCTCAAGGGCAGTGTCCTGGAGCTTCAGACTCTTGGTCGGGGGATACAACTGGGGAGTATGACCAGTACCTCGCCCAGGCGGCCTCACCTGCTATGCTGAACAGGGGCCTTGTGGAGGGATGGGAAGATGGGAAGGGATAGGCAAGGAAGAGGGAAGGAAGCGGCCGTGGCCTTAAGTTAGGTACCATCCCGGCATTCGCCTGGAGGAGAAGTGGGAAACCACGGAAAACCACTTACAGGATGGATGAGGTGGGAATCGAACCCGCCTCTACTCAGTTGACCTCCCGAGGCTGAGTGAACCCCGTTCCAGCCCTCGTACCACTTTTCAAATTTCGTGGCAGAGCCTGGAATCGAACCCGGGCCTCCGGGGGTGACAACTAATCACGCTAACTACTACACCACAGAGGCGAACGTATGAAATCTTAACTTATAAAAGATGCTGGAAGTGTCGGCCTTTCTGGATTATACTGGCACTGTATCTGGTAGTCATATTCTGGCTGACGAGAGTGAGTTCTGCCACTGTAATGTTTCTGATTTCATTCGTAATATTTTATTTCAGATCCTCCAATGTGTGAGGATTTGTTCGATGCATTTTTTTCTTTCAATTTACCACACAAGTAAAAATCACACCCTGCTAGATCTGCAGAACGAGGGGGGAAAATGCCAACACTGATCACTCTGTCTGCAAACACTTCCGAGATTGGAATCTTCTGCTGGATGAGCAGGGGCTGGATCTTGTTGAAACCACCCAGGCGATTTTTCTTCTTCCGTTAACTGATGGAAGAATAGCGTCAAAATGTCATCCTGGTACTTCTCTGCATTTATTGTAGTCTCGAAAAAATTAGGCCAATTATTCGTTTTGCACTAACAGCAAACCAAACACCAATCTTTCTATCACAGCCAGGGATATCATAAGCACCATTAGGATTTTCTGCACATCAATAAGGAGAGTTATGACTTCCCACGACCATTAAGATGAAACCAGAACTTCTACATGAAAATACGTTATTGCAATGATAACTGTATCATCATGTTAACAGCTGAGATTCAGGCTGGCGACTCATGCTTGCCAGGCCGAACACTTGCAAGCTGCTTGCAAGGTCAAGAATTATGTGCGCGCCTCCCATAGTGCAGCTGCCGTAGCACAGAGTATAAAGGCCGTACGTTCGGTCTGAGTTTATATGAGAGACCCTGTACAGACCACAAGGATTACTTTTTCTTTTTTCTTTTTGTTTTTGCTAGTTGCTTTACGTCGCACCGACACAGATAGGTCTTATGGCGACAATGAGACGGGAAAGAGCTACGACTGGGAAAGAAGCGGCCGTGGCCTTAATTAAGGTACAGCCCCAGCATTTGCCTGGTGTGAAAATGGGGAACCACGGAAAACCAGTTTTAGGGCTGCCGACAGTGGGGTTCGAACCTACTATCTCCCGAATACTGGATACTGGCCGCACTTAAACGACTGCAGCTATCGAGCTCGGTGGGTTTATTTTATTACAATGCTTATAAGAACATTTGCTTTTATGAAACATTTGCATACTAATAAATTAATAATGAAAATTACAACTGTTTTAAAAAAGGTAATAATTTTTTATCGGGATATGGGGACCATTTCAACTCTTCAACACTTTCAACACTTATAACTCCATCAGCTTCTACTTCAGTATGGGCGTCTGGCCTAAGGTAATTTAGACAGGTACTATAATTGGTCTCTTGTTATAAGTAAGTGCAGTAATCTAATATTATTTGTTACAGCCCAGTACCAGTTCCTCCCCCTCAACGAAGAAGACGTTCCCTATTCGACAGTGGCAGCGATGAGAAAGATGACGATGACAGCGAAGAAGAAAAGACGAAGACACTTGGATCGTAAGTAGTTTAATAATGACGTTATTGGTTTTACGGTCCACTAACTATGTTTACGTTTTTCGTAGATGCCGAGATGCCGGAAAATTGTCTTTCAAGTGTTCTTTTACGTGCCAGAAAATCTACCAACTGGAGGCTGACGTATTTCAGCACCTCCAAAGACCACCAGACTAAGCCGGAATGTTGGGGCAAATATCTATTTACAGGACGAGGAGTCAGGGATTAGAATAAATTATCAAAGGAAACGTTCGATAAATTTCCAACGTCTTTGCAGTTTAATAAAAGGCTAGGTAAACATGGACTGGGAGAGGGCTAGGAGTGGAAAGGAAGCAGCTTTAAGTAAGCTACATCCTCAACATTAGCCTGGTGTGAAAATGGGAAACCACGGAAAACCATCTTCAAGGTTGCCGATAGTGGGATACGAACCAACTATCTCCCGAATGCAGGCTCACAGCTGCGCGCCGCTAACCGTAGGGCCAACACACTTGGTGTAGCAATACTAAGAGAGCCAAGCAAATAAAGACTAATTTATCTGTTAGCATTAGCCATAGTCCGCCTCTGTGGTGTAGTGGTTAGTGTGATTAGCTGCCACCCCCGGAGGCACGGGTTCGATTCCCGGCTCTGCCACGAAATTTGAAAACTGGTACGAGGGCTGGAACGGGATTCACTCAGCCTTGCGAGGTCAAATAAGTAGAGGTGAGTTCCATTCCCACCTCAGCAATCCTGGAAGTGGTTTTCCATGGTTTCTCACTTCTCCTCCGAGCAAATGCCGGGATGGTACCTAACTTAAGGCCACGGCCGCTTCCTTTCCTCTTCCTTGTCTATCCCTTCCAAACTTCCCATCCCCCCACAAGGCCCCTGTTCAGCATAGCAGATGAGGCCGCCTGGACGAGGTACTGGTCATCGTCCCAGTTGTATCCACCGACCCAGACTCTGAAGCTCCAACACACTGCCCTTGAGGCGGTTGAGATGGGATCCCTTGCTGAGTCCGAGGGAAAAACCTACTCTGGAGGGTAAACAGATAAATAAGAAGAATAAGAAGCATTAGCTGTATGGAAAATTACACATTATAGAAATGGTGTACAATATACTGTAATTTCCGATATTAATTAAGGCCACGGTCGCTTCCTTCCAACTCCTAGGCCTTTCCGATCCCATCGTCGCCATTAGATCTATCTGTGTCGGTGCGACGTAAAGCAATTAGCAAAATAAATTACAAAGTCAGGCTGTATGTAATTAAGCATGAGTGTACTTATTTCTCTCTAATGCTGTCCCGTCGTTTGTTTCAGCCCAGCACTTCTTACACGACCGGCTCCTACTACAGAGGGAAAGGCTAGGCGTTCTCCTCTAGATCTAAGCAGCAGCGATGAGAAGGACGATGATAGGTAATAAGAAAACTCTTGGCTCGTAAGTAGAGAAAATTCACTAAGAAGGTCAATATTCTAGTTTCCCTGGAAACCATGTTGTATTTATTGATTGGTTATGGTATTTCGGGAAGTAAATATCGGGTAATTAGGTCATTTTTCATTCCATTGCGTTCTTGATTTAGGATATTTAGTCCTTGAAAATAATTGTATTACATTCTGCGCATTTCAGCGAAATAGGGTGGTAATCTACCAGTGAGTATTAAAACTACAGCTGTCTAGAGACCATCGGTAGACCCCTGCACGGATGCAGATATCCGCCGATTTATCCGCGGATATTCGCGAAGTTACTTTCTAGCCGGATACAAACTGTATGGCAATGCGAATAATTTTGCTAATAATTTCTGAATAATGAAGTTTATTGATTTTCACTCAGGTATACTCTTATTTTGGCTTGTGGTTAGGTGAACCTTGACTTTGGCATGAGAGAATGGTGATATATAAATATTCTTGAGACCATAAAGCTGTAAATCTGATCTAAACCTAACTGGCCTCTGCCCGCAATTAATGAAAGGAAGGAACAAAAGTCAATACGTCGGAAGTCGTCGCAGAGAAATCCCTCATAAACCTGTGCCTCTAGGGGGTTCTGGTGCCAGGTATCAGACCTATTGCATTTTAACAGATCTATCCGTTTCAATACCTTAAGTTTTGTAATATACTGTAGTTAAATATTTACAGTATCCGCGGATAACCATTCGTGGATGCGGATAACTATGCGCGAATGAGGATGAGGATGCGGGTGCGGATGTAGGAAGTGTGGATGCGGAAAATATTTTGTATATCCGCGCAGGGTTCTAACCATTGGTGGATTGTACAGTCGTAGCCGCCTGAGCACAGGAAGGGACAGCACTCAGAACATATTTGAGATGCCTTCTCCTATTCTACAGCAATTGGCATCCCGACTCTCAGGACCAGTTACTTGGATGTTAAGCCTTTGCCTGTGGTCCATGCACTAGGACTACACTACAGGAACTCACATCACGAACCACCACGAAAATGATTGTTACTGCAAACATGTGGGCACAATGACAAGATGGTACTTGCGATCAGGATAAATGATAAAGCTAGCAAGTAACTCGATGGATGAGAGTATGCGTCGTATGGGCCGTCTTCATGTGAAGCGAATGAAGGAGTAGAGGAGTGCAGGAAGGAGACTAAGGCGATGACGGTTAGACTCAGCTTTTAATTATTTAAATTTAAGGATTTCGGGACCAAACGAGGCCACAGATCTAGTTAGAAATAGGACTGTGGAGGTGCTGGTTAATTTACAGAGGCGTGCTGACTGAACGATGAAAAGTATAACAGTCTATAGTAAAGATGTAGGTAAAAACCAAATCAAACGAAACCCTATTGTGCGACAGCCCCGAAGGGCCATGGCCTACCAAGAGACCACTGATCAACCCGAAGGCCTGCAGCTTATGAGATGTCGTGCGGTCAGCACGACGATTCCTTTCGGCCGTTATTCTTGGTGCCATCTCACCGTCAGACGGCACCTCAGTTGTAATCATACAGGCTGAGTGGACCTAGAATCAGCCCTCAGATCTAGGCAAAGATCCTTGATCTGGCCGGGAATCGAAACCAGATCCTCCGGGTAAAACGCACAAGCACGTAACCCCTACACTGCGAGGCCGGCCAGTACAGCAGAATTGGTATAAATATAGACATTGAAAATTCATTCATCCGAGACCTGACTTCCTTCTTACAGAATAACATTAATTGCAACTAGGAGATCACTTTATTAGTTTTTTTCTGCACCTTGCTTTGATTTTACTAAG
The DNA here is from genome assembly GCF_040414725.1 of Anabrus simplex. Classification (NCBI taxonomy): domain Eukaryota; kingdom Metazoa; phylum Arthropoda; class Insecta; order Orthoptera; family Tettigoniidae; genus Anabrus; species Anabrus simplex. Next base: position 90,519,185 of record NC_090265.1, on the reverse strand, counting down.
CACTTGGAATGATCCACTTGTTCCAGTTTAATATTTCCTATAAGAAATTCCATCACCTTAGGTTTCTTTTCACCGAGCTCGAAAGCTGCAGTCGCTTAAGTGCGGCCAGTATCTAGTAATCGGGAGACAGTGAGTTCGAGCCCCACTGTCGGCAGCCCTGAAGATGGTTTTCCGTGGTTTCCCATTTTCACACCGGTCAAATGCCAGGGCTGTACCTTATTAAGGCTACGGCCGCTTCCTTCCAATTCCTAGGCCTTTCCTATCCCATCATCGCCGTACGACATATCTGAGTCAGTGCGACGTAAAGCAAATAGCAATAAAAATAAATAGGTTTCTTTTCAGCTTACTTTGTTGTAATTAATTAATTATTATTATTATGATTAATATATTTACATCCTATTATTTGAAGGCATGACGCTAAAAATCTTTTTTTTTGCTAGGGGCTTTACGTCGCGCCGACACAGATAGGTCTTTTGGCGACGATGGGATAGGAAAGGCCTAGGAGTTGGAAGGATGCTGCCGTGGCCTTAATTAAGGTACAGCCCCAGCATTCGCCTGGTGCGAAAATGGGAAACCACGGAAAACCATTTTCAGGGCTGCCGATAGTGGAATTCGAACCTACTATCTCCCGGATGCAAGCTCACAGCCGCGCGCCTCTACGCGCACGGCCAACTCGCCCGGTTAAAAATCTTTTAGAAGATCAAGGAGAGAAAGGCAAGAACTGTTCTTCCGCATTCATACCACAACAAATACTTTCTCTGACCCTTCGACAGGAGAGGAGACTGGACTTACAAAGAATGAAGGAGAGAAAGAGAGCGGTGACTAACATTTACACACACGTCTGTTTTCAAGGATTCTTCTTTCTTTCGTAATCTATTTACCCTCAAGGGTTGGTTTTTCCACGGACTCAGCGAGGGATCCCACCTCTACCGCCTCAAGGGCAGTGTCCTGGAGCGTGAGACTTTGGGTCGGGGGATACAACTTGAAGGAGGACCAGTACTTCACCCAGGCCGCCTTACCTGCTATGCTGAACAGAGGCCTTGTGCTAGGGATGAGGAGATGGGAAGGGATAGACAAGGAAGTGGGAAGGAAGTCCCGTGCCCTTAAGTAAGGTACCATCCCGGCATTTGTCTGAAGAAGTGGAAAACCACGGAATACCACTTCGGGGATGGCTGAGGTGGTAATCGAACCCACCTCTAGTTAGTTGACCTCCCGAGGCTAAGTGGACCACGTTCCAGTCCTCGTATTACTTTTCAAATTTCGTTTCAGAGCCGTGAATCGAACTCGGGCCTCCGGGGTTGGCAGCTAACCACTACACCACAGAGGCGGACCTGCTTTTCTCATACTTATAATATCTTCAGCTGGAAGTTTGAGTGCTATATCTTGGACTGGGTGGTTCTGTTATTAGGGGTAAAAGTGAAATGAGAATTTTAAATGTGATTTCTTCCCATTTTTCCACCAATTCTGGGAACGTCAAAAACGTCAATCCTAGCTATTTTCTATTTTAGCTATACAAAATAATGTGTAGGAAACAGATGAAGAGCAGTGACGTAGCATTTAACTGTCATTTCACATTTATTCAGTAAATCAATCACTCTGAATTCAATTAATAGAGCGTGTTTACAGAGGGAGAAAATTCCCTGGAAATACCATCATACGTCTAAACTAAAATGTAGGAACCGTACTTGAATCTGGAGACGAGGGAACACAATCACAAACGCTGTTTCATTAGATATTAAGCTTCAATAATGGGCATTTGATCCTCCACCCACTGGTTCAGAACGCCTCACAAAGGCCAAAGTATAATGCAAAGGCACTTTGCACGCTTATTTTTACAGAATAATGTTTATCGCATTCTTTATTGTCATGCTGGAATCTTCAAGCAGTTTTCAATTCATTTTCTTTTATTACAGTTCCTCTACTGAACCAAAACCAGCGACAACGCCCAGCAGAATACGACGTTCACCACAATGGTCATCGGAGTCGCAGAGCTCGGACGAATCCGACTAAGGTGAATTTCATCCGTCGGACAGAACAAAAAGTGAAGTTCAGAATACTGGGGACTGAATTACGATTGAGAGATTCAAGAAGCGCAACCATTCGAAAAAATAATTAAACCTCTTTACATCGTTCCTTTTCCCTATGGTCTCGCAAGAAAGGCCGTTGTGATTGACCAAGACTGTAACTGTGGAAATAAAAAAAGTGATTATGTGATTAGATTAGCGATGTATTGTGATACAGTACAATTATAATAAAATTTCAAAAATACATTTTAAGTAAATGAGTATTTAATTTTGTACCTTCCTACCATGTACAGCAGATACTTCCACTATCAGGTTTAGAATAAACCTCGATGTATGTATGTATGTATGTATGTATGTATGTATGTATGTATGTATGTATGTATGTATGTATGTATGTATGTGTGTGTGTATGTGTGTATGGATGGATGGATGGATGGATGGATGGATGGATGTATTGAACCTAAAATTCTACGATGAGAAAAATCTTTTTTATTTTTCTCAATATTTATTTCAAATCAACAAGCTACTTTTATTTTTGAGGGCAGCCATGTTGCGCTCCTAAGAGCCTCGATGTCGCGTGGGAAAGATCTCACCCGCGGCAAGCTCGTGAAATACCGTGACACCTCGGTGGACTTCGAGTGCCCGATAATTCTTTAAATTCACGGAATTCTGCGTGACGAGAGATTTTGGCAATACAGTAAATAAATAAATAAATAATCTAAATTATTCTTAAATCCTACGTGAAGACAGAACCCCCAGGGTAAAACATAAATGCAGTTAAGCCTAAGTACAAGTCAGCGTCAGATCAGTGGACTAGCTCCACGTGCCAAGGTCAATGGATGAAGAAAACCCGCGAAACGCCCGGGTAGAAATAATTTCACCTGTTGCGAGTGTGGTAAAATTATGAGATTAACATCTAAAATAATCACAAGTCTGTCCGGAATTCTGGGACAAGACTCATAAAAATCGGTCTATTGGACGCGAAATTAGCAGATTACGCAATCAAGCTTAGTAATGTGTGTAGCGTCCCTCATAAGACTATAAAAGGAACCCCCCACTGCATATTTTTCACTGTCGATCTGGGTTTTGAAGCGGTGGTAGCTTACGCCCGTCGTCAGCAGAAAATTGTACCAGATTGATCTACAAACAACTTAGTACATGTTCGTGGCTGAGGTCCACATATTCGGTTAGAAAGGGAAGGTGACAGAAAATTTCTGAACTTTTGCCGACAAACTGTGAAAGTATAGGCGTCTGTTAAAGTACACAGCAAAATTTTATTGTATCACCTCATGTGCGTTTGAGAGTGGTAAGAGAGTTGGGAAGCTAGTCAGAGTAGTTCTGATTTCGTTATCTGTTGAACACCTGTTATATATGTGGGTGACAGAGAGAGACAACTCTGGGAAGAAAGCAGACAGTCGCACGTGACTGCAGAACAAGGGAGGTTCGTGGTACAAATTATAACGAGGAAAGTGCGTGATTTGTGTTGTAATTTAATATCGTGTGAAAAAGGCAGTGTTTGTAAGATTGATATGTTGAAGAAGATGATGTTAATTGTACCAATGTACGGCTAAAGGCACGAGGTCATCTGGCGACAATGTAGCCAGAATACTGAGGATGAATCCATTTGCAGGTCTGTCTATATTGTATTATGTTGTAGTTAGATTTCATTGTCTGTCCCAACAAATTTTTCAAGATGATTGTCGGGTTGATATTTGCAATTATCAGGCGAAAAGTGTTATAATTTTGGTCAGCGTGTGAAAATTTTAGTTTGTAAATTTCACGTCAAAAAACTGTAAAATGCGACGTTAAAATCTGGTGTTAATGTTTTATGAGATATTGTCCAAAGTGAAGAAAATTAGGAAAGCTATAATGGTAAAATAGTCATGTCGAATGTTTTAATTTCAAATGTCAGATGAATTCAGAAATATTGGTCAATAATAATAATAATCATAATAATAATAATAATAATAATAATAATAATAATAATAATAATAATAATGTCTACCGCGGGATAAAGAAATTTTTCTATGTTAGAAGTGCATTTAACCAGGATATTTTACAAGGATCGCAGGCATTTAGAAAATTTCAGTGAAATTCGATAGAGTTATATTTATTCATGGGAAGTAAAATTTTGGGACATCGTGTATATCAATGATACGGAAAATCGCGATGTGTTCTTGGATTCTTGAGGTCCGAAAGTGTAGTAACAGTAAAGTAAAGAGGTGTATTTTATAATGGTTGTTGTTTTCATTAGAGGATTGAAAAATGAAAAGGGTCTTGGAAATGTAAGAAAAATGGATTGAGAGCGAAGAATTTATATATGTGGAGATGAGAGGGATAGGAATATTGAAGGTTAGAAAGGAAGCCTGGATTTTAAGTGATACCGCTGGGATAAGGCGAGGAGAATGAGTTTGAGACAGGCTATGTTTGCCGAGGAAGTATTTGGGAAACAGGCTGTATTGTGACAGGCTGTGGAGTATTCCGCTACCAATCCGAAATTTCAGACGACTACTGTGTGAGACACCGTAGATTTCTAGTAAGATCCCAAGTGAAAACGACACTAGTAAAGGTTAAAAATCTTGGTAGTAAAAGTCAGGTGACTAGTTACGTAAAGCCCGTATGAATATTAACATAATGTGACCTCAAGGATAAAAGAGCATTTAGAATACATGGTTGGTGTTGTATTGAATTTCGTTTCACTGGATAAGTCATTGATATAAATATTTGAAATTGACGGTAGACGATTTGAGAGTTTCTAATGCGGTAGTGATGATTATTATTTTGAATACATCCACTAAATGGTAGACGTGTGTTGGGAATTATCATTGCTTACCTAAAAACTTCATTGCACAGGCTGAGATTGTGTTTGAGTTGGAGAATTGTTCGTCACGTATATTTATTTTCGAATTCACTTATAGTAACGAGATGGAGACTTACTGCATTTTCCGACTTATATTCGTTTAATAGTAAGAGACGTGGTCCCATGTGTATTGAAATGTCAGAGTTGGATTGAAATTGTTATTTCGCCTGATATGCTAGGGGATGCGTAGTACGACCCATTTTTACGCCCGACCATAGATTTAGGACGTCACATGTTATCCTTGGAGTTACTGATGATGAGACGTCCTAGTTCACGCCCGACAATAGAATTTGGAAGGTATTGTGTACATAGAGATTAGTGTTAGGATGTACAGATTTTAAGTGAGCCCGACGATAGGTCTGGGATGTCAGCTGTACATACTCAAGTCTCAGACTAGATGTTTCTTTTGTTTTTGCGAAGTGACCGGGGCGAATGTAGCATCTGCAGTAAAATATGAAATATGAAGAGGGTTAGATCGATAATAATGAGGCCAACTAGTGCGTAGCTCCAACAGCTGGAAGGTGTTCCCTAAGATAACGGGGCCGCTATCGGTGAATGAGGGTTGCCCAAATATTGGATATCGACCTGATGGAAATAAATATTTTTACTGTAATTCTCCATGCGTGTTGAGTTTTAATGACTTCGATATGTTATTTTATTTTACGGACTTAATTGTTTTGTCGTTCTGACGTCCGTTTCGTTTTGATAGTGTGCATATTGACACTGTGAGACTTGAGTTGCGAATGCGGTTTCGATTCGTCAGCCAGTAATATTATTTTATTTTCAATCTTTGTCGTACTTTCATTTTGTTCGTAGTTGAATTCGATTAAGTAATCACTTTATAGGTAGTGTGTTGGGACAAACAAGAAGGAGATGGATCTGTAATGGTAGTCATTGTTTTTTAAGGAAAGAATTCCTTTTGTTGTATTTTTCAATGTGGACTGGGAATTTTATTAAGCGTAACAAAACCATTTCTAACCTGAAAATCGGTTTGAGAATAATACTTTTCAAGTGATTTACCACTTTTTTAATTAACTTCAGTGTTTGGCATTTCTCCTAAATGCATGATGAATAAGTGTTTCCTGTATTTCGCAGTTTTGTTCCTTTAGAACGGCGTAACGTAAGATCCTCGCGGATCATGTTGTTGTTGGTTCCTTCCGAACAGCTGTTTGGGTGATGCACATTTAGCATCGGGATTACCTTATCACTTAAGGGTGTCATGAATGACAAATACATGGTGAATTTTATTTCAATTGTGAATGATGCTGTTAACTCGTAGTGAACACCATGCTTTCCCATAATATTTCGAACCTATCCAAAGCAACTGATAGTCAATTTGGTTCGATTAAGGGTCCATTCGGCGGGTGTTCCGTATCCGTAAAGGGTATTCGACTGGTGGATAACCTTAATTGAGAGAAAATCAGGCGTTCTACTTGTTGAAAGTCAGATTTTCCACGGATCGTGTGGAATAATTCTCAGTTCTCGTTTGGAGTAATAGGTGCCCGGTTTTCAGGTCTTCCCTTTTTCAGTTTTTCAGTTTCGCTGTCCACTAATGTACTAATTTCTCCGAAGCAACTCTTCGATATTGTGAGAAATAAATCAACGCTATGCAATGTGACTGCGTTTGAAACATTCAATAATAAATAATTTATGAATTTTTTTATTTCAAGGATTTATATTAAAATAATAATGTTGTCGTGTCATTTCGATTTTAATAAAAGTTAGTAAGCACATATTTGCTCCTCATTTCAAGTAGTTAGGCTCTCTTCTGAACCCCATCGTTTGGTTAAGATCGTGACCGAATTTATTCCCGCAACGACCCATGATTTAAGAGTTCTATATTGTTCTACTGTAGCAGCCGTGGCCGACCAACGATAGAATGGTAAGTTCAAGGGTTCAGTATGTATGTACGTACGTACGTATGTATGTATGTATGTATGTATGTATGTATGTATGTATGTATGTATGTATGTATTTATTTATGTATCTATGTATTGGTGTTCCGTTATAACTTGAGAGCCGCTGGACATATTCTTGTCCGGTTTTCACTTCTGCCTAGATCTAGAGGATCTAGCGAAGAAGGTTTCTGTATACTAGTTATTATAATATGATGGAAGGAAGCCGATCAGCGAAACAACTTGAGGAAAGTGACGGCACACGAACATTTTCTCGGTTTAGGCTGCCTAAATCATTAACAATATTCATAAACTACGTTGTAGAACATAAAAAGTTTTACAAGAAGGTCCGCTGGACCACATAAAGGGTTGTCTGCAATAACAGTGTTTGTACTATCGTTTCGGTTCGCAAAACCTCATCGACGCGGGCAGAGCCACAGTTGACAGGTAGCAAGTCTATATCTTGTAAGAAAAGGATATCGTCAAGTGGGAGAAAGATAACCAAGATGTACATCAAGCTATTGAAGAAACTCAATTCATTCCTTATCAATATTTAGTAAATGTTGTTATTAAACCACAAGTTATTATAATGGTATTCTTCATCTCCTTAATGAAGAGTATGTGTTTATTTAATGTCATTTTAAGTATAATATAATATTAATAATAATAATAATAATAATAATAATAATAATAATAATAATAATAATATTTTTCCTTTGGGCGAAGAGATTTGGGAAGCTCCGATACATTCCCGCATGATGTTCTCGGTCCCCCAGAATCCGATGACCGAGAAAACCTAGTATTAATACTAGGGCCTGGGGTAGTAGTATCATTAACTGACGTTGCCATCATGCTAGTAAGTTGAAGATAATGGGGAGATTGATCATTGTCAATCTCGTAGTTACAACTAAGATATTGAGCCCCAGAGGTTGCCTCAAGATGTTTTCTGGCACTTTAAACATCAACACGCTTCGCAAAATTGGAAAGTTGAAGCACTTAACAGACACATTAGACCAACTCAACATCCAAATTCTGGCACTCCAAGAAACTAGGTACAGTGACGAAAATCATTTTGAATCAGGAAACTATAGGATTTATAAAGGTAAACCAGCTACCCTCCTCCCTAACAAAATATTACAATTTGGCACTGGTTTTGCAGTGAGAAAAAATATCACAAATTCGGTATTATACTTTACATCTCCTTCTGAAAGAATTTCGCTAATGACAATCAAATCAGGAAACAAAGCTTATGCACTAATCAATGCGCATGCACCTACAAACAATTACAATCAAAAAGACCCACAGAAGGTAGATGACTTCTGGGAATTACTAGAAGAAACTACAGTCAAAATTCCAAAACATCATGTCTTCAATGCACACATTGGCAAAGAGAAGAAGTTTAGGACCACTGTAGGACTTAACCCTGCTCACAAAAGAACCAATAAAAATGGAAAACGTTTAATTGGCTTCTGCGAGAATTTTGATCTAAAATTGATGTCAACCCATTTCCTGGCACTTCCACAAAAGAAAATGACATGGAGATCCTCGAACATGCATTTAGGAGAATTCCAACTAGACCATGTGGCTATTTCCAAGAAAAACCAAAAAGAAATTATGAACGTTAAAGTCAAAAAGGGAATTATTGACTCCGACCACCACCTATCTCTTGTTAAAGTAAAGTTTCAACCCAACAGGAAGAAAACCAAAACAATCAGAAACAAAAGAATCGACCCTGAATTTCTGAGACAGAACTCAGACAATTTCCTTGCGAATATCTCCAACGATGCTTTTTCAAACTGGCTAGAACTCAAGGACACACTCTTGAAAGCTTCACAAAACATCAGCAACCCCCCAAGGAAACGCAAACACAGGTGGTGGAATGACACCTGTGACAAGGCCATAGAAGTCAGAATTAGGTCCTGGCTAAACTGGAGTTCCCATAAAACTGATCAAAATCGTGATGAATTCTTCAAAACACAGAAACAAACCTCAAAAATCATCAGATCTGAAAAACGAAAATATGATCAAAACAGACTGGCAGAAATAGAAGATTTCAAGAAAAACAATACACGGAACTTCTACAGAACATTCAGAGAAGAATTATCCAATTACCGGGCACCTAGTCTCTGTTTCAAACGTACAGATGGGACTTTGGAAACAAGTAATAAGGGAAATTATGAACTCCTAGCAAACCATTTCATGGACCTTTTAAACTGTGAATCTCCGAAACAACAATTCACCTATGAAAAACCAACACCTAATCCAGATTCAGAACCCCCCACATTACAAGAAGTCAAACAAATAATCAGAGATTTAAAAGACAACAAAGCACCAGGAGAAGATGGAATAATCGCTGAACTGTTGAAAATTGGTGGTGACAAACTGGCCCAGAGTATTCAAAAAATCTTACAGGACATCTGGTTTTCTGAAGAAATTCCGGAGGATTGGAAATGTGCATTGATTCACCCACTTCACAAGAAAGGAGACGAATCAGATATTAATAACTACAGAGGAATTTCTCTCCTCTCACTCGTATATAAAACCTTCTCTAAAGCTCTACTTAATAGATTAGAGAAACAGACAGACCGCCTGATCGGAGATTATCAGGCTGGATTCCGAAAAGGGAGATCCTGCGCAGAATAAATCCTAAACCTAAAAACCATACTACAGATTCGCAAAACCAAACAAACAGTAATCACCTTTGTTGACTTCAAAAAGGCGTATGATTCCATAGATCAGCATACCCTGTTCAACATACTAGAGGAATTTCAGGTCGACAGGAAAACGAGGGAATTGATTAAACAAACTTTGACCAACACAACATCAAAAGTTAAGTTCTTGGGTGAAATTTCTGAACCGTTCGAAATCAGAACTGGTGTCCGACAGGGAGATGGACTATCCCCACTACTATTCAATTTAGTTTTGGAAAAAGTGATTCGTGAATGGAGAAAAGAAACTAAAGGTATAAACATTCGCAGACTTCTTAAAGACAAAATTCACCTTGACTGCTTAGCTTTCGCAGATGACCTTGCGATCCTTTCGAACAACAGACAAGAAGCAATCCAATCCATAGAAAAATTAAATGAAATAGCCGCAAAAACCGGACTTCAAATTTCATTTGAAAAGACGCAGTTTATGGAAGGAACTAAATCAAGATTCGACAATCAACCATTAATCACCAATTGTGGAATAATTTCCCAAGTAGACAAATTCAAGTATCTAGGTGAAATTATTCAGCCAGCAGGGTTAAATCAGGAAGCTAACAAAGAAAGAACTACTAAACTGCAAAGGGCTTACATAATCACATGGAACAGATACAACAAAAGATGTATATCAAAAAATGCAAAATTACGACACTACAATACAGTCATCAAACCAGAGGCACTTTATGCATCTGAAACACTGATCATTGGCGGCAGGTCACAAACGGAAAGCATTGGGAAACAAGAGAGGAAAATTCTCAGAAAAATCCTAGGACCAACGTTCGAAAATGGAATTTGGATGAAAAAGAAACCACACGAAATTTTTCAGTTCACGGAAAAAAATCACAGATACCATCAGAAAGAGACGACTAAAATTCTACGGACACCTACATAGAATGGATAACAACAGGCTGACAAAGAAAATTCTAAATCTAGCTCTAACCCTGAAAATCCGCAACAGCAGAAATTCATGAAGATCTACAAGAAATGGGTATTGAGGACTAAACCATTCAAGATAGAATGAAATTTAGAAGCTTAGTAAACAAACATAAATTTGCAAAGAAACCAACAAGAAAAAATACAGGATGGACAGAAACACGCAGAAAGGAACACAGTGAAAAAATGAAGAGATATTGGGAAGAAAAGAAGAAGAAACATTGTGCAAAATAAGTTTAAACGCGCTCCACAGTTGGGCACAACGAATCAAATAATAATAATAATAATAATAATAATAATAATAATAATAACAATAATAATAATAATAATTGTACCGGGCACATTTAAATTTTGCGCCAATTAGAACTCCTCTACAGGAGAAACACAGAACTTGGAACTAGATCTACTTAAACTTTTCCTCAGAAGATGTCACCTCCTTAATTTTGTGATTGTGAAGTTTGCAGTACTGTATAAAATTCTACGCGTTTTGTTTACCATTGATCAGAAGTTTGGACTTTCTGCAACATATGTCACTACAAAAACTATGATCATGCACCCTGGTGCGAAGTGAAGGAACCCTTTTGAAGAAATTTTGTATTCTTAAGTTTGTTCTTTACTAAATTATGTTCGTTCATTTGTGTGTTGGCAATATTGATCTTTTCTTTCCGCCCGGTTTGAATTCAGCCAATCCCTAATTTCTGTCATTAATTTTCGGCCTATCACAGGCTTCTTCTTCGATTTGGTGTGTAACTTTAAGATAGCCGATAAAAGTGTGAGGGTGTGGCTTGATTATTCATGAAAGGTCTCGAACTTTCCCCGAGGGTTTGTAAACTGTGGATTTTCACGTCTCTTGGCCATTTGATCAACATCTAACTGAGTGTGTGTATATGAAGCAGGAGGCGGGTGGTGCCTCTTTCATCAGGCAGCAGTTCTTCAGCAAGGTAATGGCCGTTTAAGATCTTTATTTTTTGCTAGCTCAGCAGTTTAATCCGCGGGAAAGGTCTGAAACTTTTACCATGTAACCTACTTTTCTAAAAATGTAATTTTCTGCCGGCTAATGTAAAAACTTCATAAAGTCTGTAACCGTAATTCGGGGATAGAGAGTGATTTACCCTCTCGAGCTCCCCTTCATATTGGTTTGAGGTGACACGTTTTGTAACTGGTTTTCTTCCTTTCTGTAATGTCCTAAATTGTTCTTATACGAGTCACCTCCATAGTTGCGGAATAGCCCCTGTTTCATCGGCCTAGTGCCTTTTAGGTTTTAAGAATGCATGTTTAGGAGTGCAAGTACACGCCTCCATTCAACTTGGTGTTTCGGGCCATTTTCTTAACCTGTTCTTTTTCTGCTAAGGCCCAGTAGGTTGGGTACGAGATACCCCCGTTTCATTTGTGTAAGTTGTGCCTTGCTGGCAAGTAATTGTAAGGTCTGATATTGCCTTGAATAGGCTTGAAAAACTGAGAGCGTGTCAGCTCTTTTCAAGAGTTGTAAAGAGTGCCTCTGAGAGGCTTGATATTGTATTTAGGGAGCAAGTGCTCTTGAATTAAGGGGATTTCTGACCTTGAATAATTTGTGCTTCTTGTAATTTTGAGCTAGGAGCTCAAGAAACGTAAAGTGAGGGGCTTGAAGCCCAGGATTTGTTAAGACCACTAATCTTGTCTTCTCCTAGACTTGTTTTATGATTATCACTGTACCTGATGTTTCATTATTACGATGAAAAATTGTTAAATTTGAAGTTCTGAAAATATAACCTTCAGTTTAAGTTTTAAATTAATTTTGATATTGTTGTTAGACCCATTCACCCCGGCACCTTCTTTCACCTCTGCGTCCACGGGTAACCCCGTAACAACAACAACAACAATAATAATAATAATAATAATAATAATAATAATAATAATAATAATAATAATAATAATATTAATAATAATAATAATAATAATAATAATAATACAACCATCAAACAGACCATAGCGGACTTTGTGCTAAAAAGTTCATTGGCGATCGTATTCACTATCTGCATTCCCGCACCTGAAACACCATGTATTGCTTTTCCTTTTTCCAAGAAAATCTGAAAGGGAAAATACGCCTGATGGTTGATAATTTTATTATGAGTATTAACTCAAACCTTTCTTACACCCACACATCATATAAAAGAAATATTGCTCATATGAACAGATTAGGAGGCCGATAATTTCGATTCCCTAATTTTTTCAAGTTGTTTTACGTCGCACCGACACAGATAAGTCTTTTGGCGACGAAGGGACAGGAAAGAGCTATGAGTGGGAAGGAAGCGGCCGTGGCCTTAATTAAGGTACAGCCTGGTGTCAAAATGGTAAACTACGGAAAACCATCTTTAGGGCTGCCGACAGTGGGGTTTGAACCCACTGTCTCCCGAATACTGGATGCTGGCCTCACTTAAGCGACTGCAGCTATCGAGCTCAGTGATTCCCTAATAGGCGTGAATTAGATATTTATGTGTTTTAAACTTGCTCAGTAATCAGTTTACCTATCCTAAAACGTACATCTGTTGCATAGCTAAGACCTGCCATTGGAATATTTTCATTAATTCTGATCATTTTTATTTTATTTTACTACGAAATGAAGTAGTCCGTTCAGTCAGCAATTAATGCCGAGAATCGCGGGTGAAAACTTGCAAACCTACCTCCTATAACAAAAGGAATTACACCTTTATATTATACACTTCCAACACACAAGCAAGAAGTAGCCTGGTAACCGAAAGTGAATTCGCCCCATTTTTTTGTACTGTTCAGTGTTAAGTGTAACTTCTTTAAGTGGACCTTCATAACTTATTATGCGTTATAGTCTCATGCATGAAGTCTCGAGTACTGTGTAGTAGGTGTTTATACTCTCAGGATATCATTCGTCGGCTGGAAATTACACGTGCAGAAATCATAGCCAATGTGTTGTACATTAACGAGATTAACCTTCTCATTTTTCAAGAGCATGTCCCATCATAGGTTCTTCAGGATGTTTCGACAATGGCTGATGTGGGCTCATAAATTGTTGATATTTATGAAGTCATTGAACAACCATGGCAAGAAAATATTACCAATAGTTTTCTCTTAGCTCTTTTGCCGGAACTTAACTGTGTGATAAACTCCCACGCACTGGTATAGATGGTGTAACTGATATGAGGTAGGCCTACATCATTTTGACTGCTGGTGGAAGATGTACTCCAGTCTTAGTGTAGAAAATAAATCAAAAAGCTTCGGTCAATGTTTTTTGGAAGTTAATAGGCACTGGCTACTCCTCTCACCTAAACAGAACGTCAATGCAGCTGTGATTTTCCCAAGTTGCCCTCCCCTCCATGGTCAATGTGTCTTAAGATCAGTGCACTGCGACCAGCAGACGGGCGCGAGGTCTGAGCAGTGATGAAATGGCTTTATCAAATAATAAAATGGGTGTTATGACTTTAATTCATGGTGAGGCAAGGTGTAATTCTTGAGAATTTTGAATAGTACGGAAAAATCTTATTAAAATAAAATTTAATATATGGTTTTCTTAATGAGTCCAAGAGTAAGATCGTCTAAAGGAATTGAAAGGGGCCCCCTCACTGTATCTTTCCATGTATAAGCGCCTGGTTTTCTTCATCGTCTTTAGCTGATGCTATGATCTTATTTTTTTTTACAAGTTGCTTTACGTCGCACGAACTTATGGCGACGATGGGATAGGAAAGGCCAGGAAGTGGGAAGGAAGCGACCGTGGCATAATTAAGGTACATCCCCAACATTTGCCTCGTGTGAAAATGGGAAACCACGGAAAACCATCTTAAGGGCTGCCGACAGGGGGGTTCAAACCCACTATCTCCCGAACACTGGATACTGGCCGCACTTACGCGACTGCAGCTATCGTTCTGGTATGATCTTCTTCATAGACCCATACGAGATACCCAGATTTTCCGAAACCTACTGGTAAACATTGTATCTCTTATAATTTGCTTCAAAACCTCCACATTTAAAAAAAATTGCGCTCATAATCACCGCTACATCTCCTTCTGATAACGGTGATCTCGGTGGCATCTTGACTAAATACGAGCTTTGCGAGTCCCTTAGCAAGATCAATCATGCCTCTAAATGTGAAGAAACCCGGTTTTGAACAGTGCGTTCTCCCTGTAGTGACTTATGACTCTGAAACTCAGACTCAGAATAAATTTACAAAAGGGTAACTGAGAACCACCCAATCATATATGGAGAGGTCAATGCTGGGTTTTACACGAAATGATAGGAGGAGGGCATAATATATCAGATTACTTACACATGTTAACAACATCCTGGAGAGAACAGGTCTAGTAAAATGGCAGGGCGCAAGTCATTTTGTTCGCATAAAAGATGAGAAATGGACAAAACTCTTAATGGAATGTAGTATTAGAGACCATCAGACGAACACTGGCATTTTCACGTTGTGTCACTCCTCTCTTCCTTTCCCAATCAGGCTTGGCACCGGCTATGACAGACTCTCACTTTTAGTGCGAAATTTAAATCAGCTAGAAGCTTTTATTACCTGCCAGCAAACGATAACTTTCCTGAACTGATATTAACTTCTCCTGGTGCAACTATGTCAATAACTAAAATTTTCGATTACCACCAAATGTTCTGTACTTGTGGCTACATTTCAGTTGTCACTGATATATTCTTAAATCTATATTCAGTACATTAACTCTGTTTATGTCAGAGGTATAAAGCGAGTAACACTTTCGGAATTCAGAAACGTACTAATATTTTCATTAAAGTAATTTTACAACATAAAAAGAAACAATTTAATTTACTAATTGCTTGAGCATTAAATTGCATGCCACCAAATTGCACAAGAGATCTTATTTGTATTTATGGTAACTTAGTGTTCAAATAATACATCACAGTTTGTTGAAGTTTTATGGTTCTAAAATTACCCAATGAAATGTCGTATGTGTTTTAGTGCCGGGATATCCCAGGACGGGTTCGGCTCGCCAAGTGCAGGTCTTTCTATTTGACTTCCGCAGGCGACCTGCGCGTCGTGATGAGAATGGAATGATGATGAAGACAAATCATACACCCAGTCCCCGTGCCATTTGAATTAACCAATTAAGGTTAAAATCCCCGACCCGACCGGGAATCGAACCCGGGACCCTCTGAACTGAAGGCCAGTACGCTGACCGCTCAGCCAACGAGTCGGACGAATTACCCAATAATTAACGGAAATGCTATATATCGTCGTTGCACGTCGAAATACCGCTATGTGATAATTTTGAGGGGAGATACACTGACCCGCAACACATGTATCAATTACAATTAGAACGGAAATTCATGCAATACTGAACTTGATGACAGAACCTTTCTGGCCATAGTTCTAAGCTGAAGGATTATCATATAGCGAGTTTTCTAGGCGCAACTATGATACATTGTATTATTATTTTATGTCACCTCAGCACTATTGCCGTGTGGGGCTAGGAATCATGACCGGCGACTCTGATGTGCTCGGGTTATATTATACTGGCCAGCGAGTGAATGTCTATAATATGAATGAAGTATGGAATTCAAAAACGCCGCTGTAACTTGTATCATTTAGGAAAAGGCTAGGAAAACAACAGATAGGGAATCTGCCACCTGGGCGACTGCCCTAAATGCAGATCAGCATTGATTGATTGATTGATTGATTGATTGATTGATTGATTGATTGATTGATTGATTGATTGATTGATTGATTGATTGATTGATTGATTGATTGATTGATTGAATGATTGATTGATTGATTGATTGTTATAATTCGTAACCTAACTCATAAATATCCCTAAGTGGGTACCTGTTGATCTCAGTGGTGCAGTCCGTTAATCATTGACCTCTTGGAGGAGAAGGTGGAAGTTGCACTGTCAGTATACGCACAACGCAGAAGATCATCAGCCAATTCTACGGAAATAATGTGGCCTCTTAAAGTCCAAGTAAAAAGCAAAAGCAAAGCAAAGTCACCTCCGTACAGGCCATGAAGGCCCTTAGAGGGGTGGAAGGTAAAGGCTTCCACAATCCGTAACCTCGCCACTTGATGGGGTAGAGTGGTTAGCTCTACGCCCGGCCGTCTTTGCCCCCAGGAATTCACCTGGTACTCATTTTTGGGGTAGGCTGAGTGAACCTCAGGGCCATGTGTACCTCCGGAAGTGGAAATCTCATGTCTTAAATATTACGACTTCCTGACGGGGATTCGATCCCACGTCCTTCCGGGCGAACTGAGCACGCCTGTACCGTCTCGGCCAGGCAGCCCCTCTTAAGTCCAAGTAGTTATTTTTAAGTCGTTTCCATGTGGAATAGTTTAAGGCAGTTCTCTGCCAGTGAGCTACAGCGACCTTACGAATGTCTTTATTCCATAGGACTGGTGGTCTTTCTAGTCAATCAATCAATCAATCAATCAATCAATCAATCAATCAATCAATCAATCAATACTGATCTGCATTTAGGCCGGTTGCCCAGGTGGTAGATTCCCTACCTGTTTATTTCCTAGCCATTTCTTAAACGATTGCAAAGAAATTGGAAATTTATTGAACATCTCCCCCTTGGTAAGTTATTCCATTTCCTAAATCTTCTCCCTATAAACGAGTATTTGCCTCAATTTATCCTATTGAATTCCAACTGTATCTTCATATTGTGATCTTTCCCACTTTTAAAAGACGCCACTCAAACCAACTCGTCTACTAATGTCATTCCATAGCATCTCATCGCTGACAGCTCGGAACATAAGACTTAGTCGAGTAGTTCGTCTTCTTTCTCCCAAGTCTTCCCAGCCCAAATTTTTCAACATTTTTGTAACGCTACTCTTTTGTCGAAAATCACCCAGAACAAATCGAGCTGCTTTTCCTTGGATTTTTTCCAGTTCTTGAATCAAGTAATCCTGATGAGGGTCCCATACACTGGAACCATACACTAGTTGCGGTCTTACCAGAGACTTATATGCCCTCTTCTTTTCATCCTTACTACAGCCCCTAGACACCCTCATAATTATGTGCAGAGATCTGTACCCTTTATTTACAATACAATTTATGTGATTACCCCAATGAAGATCTTTCCTTATATTAACACCTACGTACTTATAGTGTCCCCATAAGGAACTTTAACCCCTTCAACGCAGTAATTAAAACTGGGAGGACGTTTCCTATTTGCGAAACTCTCAATCTGACTTTTAACCCCGTTTATCACCATACCAATGCCTGCTGTCCATCTCACAACATTATCGAGGTCATTTTTCAGTTGCTCACAATCTTCTAACATTTATCACTCTATACAGAATAACATCATCTGCAAGAATTCTTATTTCTGATTCCACTTCTTTACTCATATCATTTATGTATATAAGAAAACATCTCGCTCTATCTGTTAACCTTCGTCCACTCACACCATTTAATACCGCACAAGCGCTCGCAAGGCGGCTACCAGCTGCCCTTCACATTTTGTTTATATTTTATGAGATTTTCTATACTTTAGCCCAATAAATGATACTAGGCTGAATTCTTGGACATTCAAATAAATTCAAATATGTATTTTTGAAAAAAGAACTTCCATCCCCAAAACACAGAACAGCAAATTATTAACTCGATTACCTCTGGCTTGCTAGCGATTAAATTTCTTTGACATTTTAAATCACAGTATAAATCACAGAGCAATTTAAAATTAACGTGTATAGCCTATAAGTATACCATAAAATAGCACAAAAGGAAGAAAGTAGGCTCCTTGGTAGAAAAATACAAAGCTAGAAAGGAAAGAATAAAAGAAAACTAGAAAGAATTAAACTAGATGTTGGGATAGTGTGTTATCTATCGAAACTGGCGTCTCCGAAAACCGTAAAAGTTATTATTATTATTATTATTATTATTATTATTATTATTATTATTATTATTATTATTATTATTATTATTATTATTCATGGAAGTATGTGTACGTGGAGAATAATATCGCTTCCTGATGCTCTAACTCTCAGTAAAGATGTGAGGGCCTCTTTCATAAAAGGGTGGTGATTTGCCCCTCACGCGAGTGGATAGAGATTAACTATCTTCTATCAACCAACAGAAACAGTCACTCCAATTTTACTGTGGTTTAGTTCCACGAACATTGTATGTCTTTACATTTTGTTGTCTCCCGGACCTGCAATTTTATGGTTTTCAATCTCCCTTACTTTTTGATACATTCTTCCCTAATATTTCGAGTGTTCATTCCTTCACGTTTTATTTCTCACTTCGAGACAGTCTACTTCATTACTTTCCTGGTGAATTGGGACTAAGGATCATTAGTAGTTTTACATTTTATGTAAACAATTACAACAACCACCACCATTGCCTGTCAGTTAGTTACCATGATGACTGAACAGAATTTCCACGTCAGCGATGCTCTTCTTTGATGGATTTTGCAATCAAAACCTAAATTGGTGATTATTTCATTATTGTACCTCGTAAGGTGAAGATGTATAGACATAAAGATTGGAAATTATATTTCTTATAATTATTGTCTTAGCCGGCCTCGGGTTCGATTCGCGGCCAGGTCAGGAATTTTTACCTGGACCTGAGGGCTGGTTCGAGGTCCACTCAGCCTATGTGATTAGAATTGAGGAGCTATCTGACGGTGAGATTGCGGCCCCGGTCTCGAAAGCCAAGAATAACGGCCGAGAGGATTCGTCGTGCTGACCACACGACACCTCGTAATCTGCAGGCCTTCGGGCTGAGCAGCGGTCACTTGGTAGGCCAAGGCCATTCTAGGGCTGTAGTGCCATGGGGTGTGGTTTTTGGTTATAATTATTGTCATGTACACTAATATTTCCGGACATATGGAAATTTGTGAAAAATATTATAATCCAGTGTTCTCCCCAGAAATTTTCGTCAGCCGGGTAGCAGGAATAAGGAGCCGGGTGGGGTAAACTATGTAAAAAATAAATTCCAATTTATTCCCCTCTGGGCATTAACAGTCCTATAAGGTAGAGCTGGGAACGGAGCTGTTGCCCCTATGATTGCTATCGGTAGTGCGAGTGCAGCGCTCCCTCCGGTATTCTTTGGTAGTAAACTGTTGCTTGGAAACCAATCGGTGGTTCCGTGGGCGAACGGAGGGCGAGCGGAGGACGGAGGAACAGTACTGAATGTGTGCTCCCTTGCCCTTCCATCCGTGGTGCGCAGTGGATGTGCTAGCGACATAGTAAATACTGCATTATAAGTATGACGAAGGCGAATCTATATAAATAAAATTGTTCGTGTCTGTTTGTTTGTCTGTTTGTTCCACCATCACGTCGAAACGGCTGGATAGATCTCAACCAAACTTCATATTTAGAGTATAATCCTCCCGGGGAAGGTTTCGATATGCATATCATTTTAAAATCTTTGAATACACGGGGGGTTCATAGGAAAACCAGAATGGTTTTTCCACCATCACGTCGAAACGGCTGGATGGATCTCAACCAAATTTCATATTTAGAGTATACTCATCCCGGGGAAGGTTTCGATATGCATATCATTTTAAAATCTTCGAATGCACGGGGGTTTATAGGAAAACCAGAATGGTTTTCCCACCATCACGTCGAAACGGCTGGATAGATCTCAACCAAATTTCATATTTAGAGTATACTCATCCCGGGGAAGGTTTCGATATGCATATCATTTTAAAATCTTTGAATACACGGGGGGTTATAGGAAAACCAGAATGGTTTTTCCACCATCACGTCGGAACGGCTGGATAGATCTCAACCAAACTTCATATTTAGAGTATACCCCTCCCGGGGAAGGTTTCCATATGCATATCATTTTAAAATCTTTGAATACACGGGGGGTTTATAGGAAAACCAGAATGGTTTTTCCACCATCACGTCGAAACGGCTGGATAGATCTCAACGAAATTTCATATTTAGAGTATACTCATCCCGGGGAAGGTTTCGATATGCATATCATTTTAAAATCATTGAGTACACGGGGTGTTTATAGGAAAACCAGAATGGTTTTTCCACCATCGCGTCGAAACGGCTGGATGGATCTCAACCAAATTTCATATTTAGCGTATACTCATCCCGGGGAAGGTTTCGATATGCATATCATTTTAAAATCTTTAAATGCACGGGGGTTTATAGCAAAACCAGAATGTTTTTTCCACCATCACGTCGAAACGGCTGGATAGATCTCAACCAAATTTCATATTTAGAGTATACTCATCCCGGGGAAGGTTTCCATATGCATATCATTTTAAAATCTATGAATACACGGGGGGTTTATAGGAAAACCAGAATGGTTTTTCCACCATCACGTCGAAACGGCTGGATAGATCTCAACCAAACTTCATATTTATAGTATACTCCTCCCGGGGAAGGTTTCGATATTCATATCATTTTAAAATCTTTGAATACACGGGGGTTTATAGGAAAACCAGAATGGTTTTTCCACCATCACGTCGAAACGGCTTGATAGATCTCAACTAAACTTCATATTTAGAGTATAATCATCCCGGGGAAGGTTTCAATATGCATATCATTTTAAAATCTTTGAATAGACGGGGTGTTTATAGGAAAACCAGAATGGTTTTCCTCCATTTTCTCTTATACTATTGATTTTCTGTAAACTTCGTTTACCGTACGTGAAACGTCTGTTCATTATAAACAACTTTCGTTATGTTCATAATTTACCTTACTCTTTACATGACGGAGAAATTTACAATTTTCTGCTGGTACCATGCTCTGCATTGAGTGACCGACAGACCGACAACGAACCTACAGGTTACCATGGCAACGTCTCTGACTGCATGCCAGCAGATAAGTAACGTATTGCCATTTTCCTCATTATGCTTTTAAATTCGTGGTTGTTCCTTGGGTAGAAGGCAAGAGAGGCGTCAATCGGCCTATCTGCGGGATATTGGCGGAATATCGTTGGATGTTATAACCGCCTTCGAATAGATTAAGTAATAACACCATTAGTCATCTTCTTATTATTTGTTTACCTAGGAATCAATGGACCGAAATTTCTCCTCTATTACCGTTTTATTATATCCATAACTCACACTAGCATAATTTATTGAGGGGCATTTGATTTTCCAATACATTAACTTGGCATTTACATATTTGTCGTTATCCGGCTGTCCTCAGTTATAATCCATTTTCTATTACTTTCAACTTTCTTAACTGTATTATTTTCTTCCTTAATTACGCCGTATGTACGCGAGTGCTACAAACTACTGGATGTATTTCCACCAATACTCATATTTAGTTACACCTGTCCTTGATAGCTTTTAGGGCAAATATTGTTTCTAAATCCCTGAACTGACTGGCGGTTTATACGACACCGAAACAGTGATTTTGCACTTCCACAAAATATACACAACCAAATGGAAATCTCCCTACCTTGATAGAAATTAATTTCTAAACCTTTTTTCTCATGTGCATCATTTCGATACGAGGATTAATAAGGTAGATATCATTAACGGCCCGTTTTTTTTTGTACAAGTCCCATCGGACTTAACTCACGAGCGGGTGCGTGTAAAGCGTATTCCTTACAACTTGAAAACTACTGAAGACATTCGAACCAAACTTCATATTTAGCATCCACCTGTCCAAAGGTAGGTTTTAAGCGTAAATAACATTTCATGTTCCGGAATGGACTGGCGGTTTATAGGGAACCGAAATGGTGATTTTACTCTTCCACAATATATACAGAACAAGACCAACCTGACTGGAAATCGACCAAACGTGATGGATTTCCACCTCTAAACCTTTTTTTCATGTGCATTTTTTCGTCAGGAGGATTAATAAGGGAGATATCATGAATGGTCAGTTTTGCAGGTCAAGTCCAGCGGACATAGCCAAAAAGGTGTTTTACATGGAGCAGATTCCTTATCTATATAAATCAAATCGTAACGACTGTGTGCCTCTACACTGACTATTTTGGCGAAATTTTCGTACAGCTTTCCGTTTAAGGGGTAATAATGACCATCTGCATAATTTTGGCTTAGAGTCCTGAAAGTCCTAATTTTTACCCGCCTCGCCCAAAATCCAGATTGCGGCATAATCTGCCAGAAGAAAAAGAAGATAATTGAAATTTGACAAAATTATACGTTTTAGCCTGTAACGAACGGAAAACATCCAAGATCATTAAATTTTTCACTTTTTATCCCCGAAGAATATCTAAATATGCAGGCAATTTTAATGATGATGCAGACCATCGGAAATTCCTATCACATAACAGATTGCACAATCTCCGTTCAATTTGGAATGATCTACAACCTTGGTCTTATGACTTTTTGCCGTATCTGTATCCCTTTTACGTTTGATTTTTCTCTATTAATGGATGTTAAGTCAATTTGGAATTTTCACATGCATAATTCATACCTTCGATTACTTATATGAAATACAGAATCATCAAACTCTTCACGAAAATTGGCCCACCCAGTAGCCATATATGAGCCAAATGCTATGTATGTAGCTGTCACATAATTATCCGAAAAGTAATGTAATGTGAGATAATCTTACAAGAACGTTACCCTGTTCCACGTTTCTAACTCAATCTGACCCAAAAATAGATGACATATCATAGGACCAGCCATTTAGGCCACTAAATCCGGCGTGTCTTATGGTATAATCCTTTGTCGATATGACGTACGTTTAGTAGCAGTTAATCTGTAAATGAAGGTCTTCAATATTGTAAACACGCATATACTTTCGTATGTCGATTTATATATATTTACTGATGTCGATTTGTAGCGATCGAGAAAGGGTGGGTCTGCTATTGTAATCAGTACTCCCCACACCGACTTTGACTGGCAGTATGAAAGGGTTCCTTCTCCAACTCCTGTGTAACTGTCATTAGTAGGGAAGGTCTACAATTGTAATGAATAGTTCACTTCTCGATTTGACTTGCAGAAGGCAAGTGAGCATGCAGTTTTGTTTAAAACTCACCTACCCGATTGTGTTTGGCAGTAGGCAAGGGTGCCCGCCATTATAAAGAAATGTCCTCATCTAAAATGTGACTGGCATTAGGCATAGTGGCCTGCTATTTTGATGGAAACTCACCAACTTGGTGTGACTGGCAGTAAGCTGGCTGGAAGTAGGAAAATGGGCCTGGCATTATAATGATAACTGCACAACTCAATTTCGAGTGATAGTAGGGTAATTGCCTGCCATTATAATAAAAACTGTAATCTGTGTGGGAGTAGGAAAGGGGGGCTGCCATTTTAACGAAAACTCCCCAAATCGATTCTGTCCGCATAGTAGACAATGGGGCCTGCAATTATAATGTAAACTTCCCAACTCGATTGTGAATGGCAGTAGGCAAGTGAGACTGCCCTTATATCACAAATCCATAACAAACACTTTACATTGGAAACAACGTACGGGGACCTCCCCATGCTCTTTCTCGGATAACGCTAAGAGACATGCAATTTTAAAACAATCTTATTTACTGCATGCACACTATTTACTTCGATATTCGAATACAATGTAGAATACCGTAGCGAAGCACGGGTACATTCGCTAGTATCTTCTATATAAATAAAATTGTTCGTGTCTGTTTGTTCCACCATCACGTCGAAACGGCTGGATAGACCTCAACCAAACTTCATATTTAGAGTATACTCATCCCGGGGAAGGTTTCGATATGCATATCATCTTAAAATCTTTGAATACACGGGGGGTTTATAGGAAAACCAGAATGGTTTTTCCACCATCACGTCGAAACGGCTGGATAGATCTCAACCAAACTTCATATTTAGAGTATACTCCTCCCGAGGAAGGTTTCGATATGCATATCATTTTAAAATCTTTGAATACACGGGGGGTTTATAGGAAAACCAGAATGGTTTTTCCACCATCACGTCGAAACATCTGGATAGATTCAACCAAACTTCATATTTAGAGTATACTCCTCCCGGGGAAGGTTTCGATATGCATATCATTTTAAAATCTTTGAATACACGGGGGGTTTGTACGAAAACCAGATTGATTTTTCCACCATCACGTCGAAACGGCTCGATAGATCTCAACCAAATTTCATATTTAGAGTATACTCATTCCGGGGAAGGTTTCGATATGCATATCATTATAAAATCTTTGAATACACCGGGGGTTTATAGGAAAACCAGAATGTTTTTTCCACCATCACGTCGAAACGGCTGGGTAGATCTCAACCAAACTTCATATTTATAGTATACTCCTCCCGGGTAAGGTTTCGATGTGCATATCATTTTAAAATCTTTGAATACACGGGGGTTAATAGGAAAACCAGAATGGTTTTTCCACCATCACGTCGAAACGGCTGGATAGATCTCAACCAAACTTCAGATTTTGAGTATACTCCTCCCGGAGAAGGTTTCGATATGCATATCATTTTAAAATCTTTAATACACGGGGGGTTTATAAGAAAACCAGAATGGTTTTTCCACCATCACGTCGAAACGGCTGGATAGATCTCAACCAAATTTCATATTTAGGGTATACTCATCCCGGGGAAAATTTCGATATGCATATCATTTTAAAATCTTTGAATACACGGGGGGTTTATAGGAAAACCAAAATGGTTTTTCCCCCATCACGTCGAACCGGCTGGATAGATCTCAACCAAACTTCATATTTAGAGTATACTCCTCCCGGGGAAGGTTTCGATATGCATATCATTTTAAAATCTTTGAATACACGGGGGGTTTATAGGAAAACCAGAATGGTTTTTCCACCATCACGTCGAAACGGCTGGATAGATCTCAACCAAATTTCATATTTAGAGTATACTCATCCCGGAGAAGGTTTCGATATGCATATCATTTTAAAATCATTGAATGCACGGGGGTTTATAGGAAAACCAGAATGGTTTTTCCACCATCACGTCGAAACGGCTGGATAGAACTCAACCAAATTTCATATTTAGAGTATACTCATCCCGGGGAAGGTTTCGATTTGCATATCATTTTAAAATCTTTGAATACACGGGGGGTTTATAGGAAAACCAGAATGGTTTTTCATCCATCACGTCGAAACGGCTGGACAGATCTCAACCAAATTTCATATTTGGAGTATACTCATCCCGGGGAAGGTTTCGATATGCATATCATTTTAAAATCTTTGAATACACGGGGGTTTATAGGAAAACCAGAATGGTTTTTCCACCATCGCGTCGAAACGGCTGGATAGATCTCAACCAAACTCCATATTTATAGTATACTCCTCCCGGGGAAGGTTTCGATATGCATATCATTTTAAAATCTTTGAATACACGGGGGGTTTATAGGAAAACCAGAATGGTTTTTCCACCATCACGTCGAAACGGCTGGATAGATCTCAACCAAACTCCATATTTAGAGTATACTCCTCCCGGGGAAGGTTTCGATATGCATATCATTTTAAAATCTTTGAATACACGGTGTTTTATAGGAAAACCAGAACGGTTTTTCCACCATCACGTCAAAACGGCTGGATAGATCTCAACCAAATTTCATATTTAGAGTATACTCATTCCGCGGAAGGTTTCGATATGCATATCATTTTAAAATCTTTGAATATACGGGGGGTTTATAGGAAAACCAGAATGGTTATACCACCATCACGTCGAAACGGCTGGATAGATCTCAACCAAATTTCATATTTAGAGTATACTCCTCCCGGGGAAGGTATCAATATGGATATCATTTAAAAATCTTTGAATACACGGGGGTTTATACGAAAACCAGAATGGTTTCTCCACCATCACATCGAAACGGCTGGATAGATCTCAACGAAATTTCATATTTGGAGTATACTCATCCCGGGGAAGGTTTCGATATGCATATCATTTTAAAATCTTTGAATACACGGGGGGTTTATAGGAAAACCAGAATGGTTTTTCCACCATCGCGTCGAAACGGCTGGATAGATCTCAACCAAACTCCATATTTATAGTATACTCCTCCCGGGGAAGGTTTCGATATGCATATCATTTTAAAATCTTTGAATACACGGGGGGTTTATAGGAAAACCAGAATGGTTTTTCCACCATCACGTCGAAACGGCTGGATAGATCTCAACCAAACTCCATATTTAGAGTATACTCCTCCCGGGGAAGGTTTCGATATGCATATCATTTTAAAATCTTTGAATACACGGTGTTTTATAGGAAAACCAGAACGGTTTTTCCACCATCACGTCAAAACGGCTGGATAGATCTCAACCAAATTTCATATTTAGAGTATACTCATTCCGCGGAAGGTTTCGATATGCATATCATTTTAAAATCTTTGAATATACGGGGGGTTTATAGGAAAACCAGAATGGTTATACCACCATCACGTCGAAACGGCTGGATAGATCTCAACCAAACTTCATATTTAGAGTATACTCCTCCCGGGGAAGGTATCAATATGGATATCATTTAAAAATCTTTGAATACACGGGGGTTTATACGAAAACCAGAATGGTTTTTCCACCATCACATCGAAACGGCTGGATAGATCTCAACGAAATTTCATATTTAGAGTATACTCCTCCCGGGGAAGGTTTCCATATGCATATCATTTTAAAATCTTTGAATACACGGGGGGTTTATAGGAAAACCAGAATGGTTTTTCCACCATCACGTCGAAACGGCTGGATAGATCTCAACCAAATTTCATATTTAGAGTATACTCATTCCGCGGAAGGTTTCGATATGCATATCATTTTAAAATCTTTGAATATACGGGGGGTTTATAGGAAAACCAGAATGGTTATACCACCATCACGTCGAAACGGCTGGATAGATCTCAACCAAACTTCATATTTAGAGTATACTCCTCCCGGGGAAGGTATCAATATGGATATCATTTAAAAATCTTTGAATACACGGGGGTTTATACGAAAACCAGAATGGTTTTTCCACCATCACATCGAAACGGCTGGATAGATCTCAACGAAATTTCATATTTAGAGTATACTCCTCCCGGGGAAGGTTTCCATATGCATATCATTTTAAAATCTTTGAATACACCGGGGGGTTTATAAGAAAACCAGAATGGTTTTTCCACCATCACATCGAAACGGCTGGATAGATCTCAACGAAATTTCATATTTAGAGTATACTCCTCCCGGGGAAGGTTTCCATATGCATATCATTTTAAAATCTTTGAATACACCGGGGGGTTTATAGGAAAACCAGAATGGTTTTTCCACCATCGCGTCGAAACGGCTAGATAGATCTCAACCAAACGTCATATTTCGAGTATACTCCTCCCGGGGAAGGTTTCGATATGCATATCATTTTAAAATCTTTGAATACACGGGGGTTTATAGGAAAACCGGAATGGTTTTTCCACCATCACGTCAAAACGGCTGGATAGATCTCAACCAAATTTCATATTTAGAGTATACTCATCCCGGGGAAGGTTTCGATATGCATATCATTTTAAAATCTTTGAATACACGGGGGTTTATAGGAAAACCAGAATGGTTTTTCCACCATCACGTCGAAACGGCTGGATAGATCTCAACCAAACTTCATGTTTAGAGTATACTCCGCCCGGGGAAGGTTTCGATATGCATATCATTTTAGAAACCTTGAATACACGGGGGTTATAGGAAAACCAGAATGGTTTTTCCAACATCACGTCGAAACGGCTCGATAGATCTCAACCAAATTTCATATTTAGAGTATACTCATCCCGGGGAAGGTTTCGATATGCATATCATTTTAAAATCTTTGAATAGACGTGGGTTTATAGGAAAACCAGAATGGTTTTTCCACCATCACGTCGAAACGGCTTGATAGATCTCAACTAAACTTCATATGTAGAGTATACTCATCCCGGGGAAGGTTTCAATATGCATATCATTTTAAAATCTTTGAATAGACGGGGGGTTTATAGAAAAATCAGAATGGTTTTCCTCCATTTTCTCTTATACTATTGATTTTCTGTAAACTTCGTTTACCGTACGTGAAACGTCTGTTCGTTATAAACAACTTTCGTTATGTTCATAATTTACCTTACTCTTTACATGACGGAGAAATTTACAATTTTCTGCTGGTACCATGCTCTGCATTGAGTGACCGACAGACCGACAACGAACCTACAGGTTGCCATGGCTACGTCTCTGACTGCATGCCAGCAGGGAAGTAACGTATTGCCATTTTCCTCATCATGCTTTTAAATTTGTGGTTGTTCCTTGGGTAGAAGGCAAGAGAGGCGTCAATCGGCCTATCTGCGGGATATTGGCGGAATATCGTTGGATGTTATAACCGCCTTCGAATAGATTAAGTAATAACACCATTAGTCATCTTCTTATTATTTGTTTACCTAGGAATCAATGGACCGAAATTTCTCCTCTGTTACCGCTTTATTATATCCATAACTCACACTAGCATAATTTATTGAGGGGCATTTGATTTTCCAATACATTAACTTGGCATTTACATATTTGTCGTTATCCGGCTGTCCTCAGTTATAATCCATTTTCTATTACTTTCAACTTTCTTAACTGTATTATTTTCTTCCTTAATTACACCGTATGTACGCGAGTGCTACAAACTACTGGATGTATTTCCACCAATACTCATATTTAGAATACACCTGTCCTTGATAGGTTTTAGGGCAAAATATTGTTTCTAAATCCCTGAACTGATTGGGGGTTTATACGAAACCGAAACAGTGATTTTGCACTTCCACAAAATATACACAACCAACGTTAATTTAAATCTACCTGCCTTGGTAGAAATTAATTTCTAAACCTATTTCCTCATGTGCATCATTTCGATACGAGGATTAATAAGGGAGATATCATTAACGGCCCGTTTTTTTTGTACAAGTCCCATCGGACTTAACTCACGAGCGGGTGCGTGTAAAGCGTATTCCTTGCAGCTTGAAAACTACTGAACACATTCGAACCAAAATTCATATTTAGCATCCACCTGTCCAAAGGTAGGTTTTAAACGTAAATAACATTTCATGTTCCGGAATGGACTGGCGGTTTATAGGGAACCGAAATGGTGATTTTACTCTTCCACAATATATACAGAACAAGACCAACCTGACTGGAAATCGACCAAACGTGATGGAATTCGACCTCTAAACCTTTTTTTCATGTGCATTTTTTCATCAGGAGGATTAATAAGGGAGATATCATGAATGGTCAGTTTTGCAGGTCAAGTCCAGCGGACATAGCCAAAAAGGTGTTTTACATGGAGCAGATTCCTTATCTATGTAAATCAAATCGTAACGACTGTGTGCCTCTACACTGACTATTTTGGCGAAATTTTCGTACAGCTTTCCGTTTAAGGGGTAATAATGACCATCTGCATAATTTTTGGTTTAGTTTCCTGAAAGTCCTAATTTTTACCCGCCTCGCCCAAAATCCAGATTGCGGCATAATCTGCCAGAAGGAAAAGAAGATAATTGAAATTTGACCAAGTTATATGTTTTAGCCTGTAACGAACGGAAAACATCCAAGATCATTAAATTTTTCACTTTTTATCCCCGAAGAATATCTAAATATGCAGGCAATTTTAATGATGATGCAGACCTTCGGAAATTCCTATCACATAACAGATTGCACAATCTCCGTTCAATTTGGAATGATCTACAACCTTAGTCTTATGACTTTTTGCCGTATCTGTATCCCTTTTACGTTTGATTTTTCTCTATTAATGGATGTTAAGTCAATTTGGAATTTTCACATGCATAATTCATACCTTCGATTACTTATATGAAATACAGAATCATCAAACTCTTCACGAAATTTGGCCCACCCAGTAGCCATATATGAGCCAAATGCTATGTACGTAGCTGTCACATAATTATCCGAAAAGTAATGTAATGTGAGATAATCTTACAAACACACTACCCTGTTCCACGTTTCTAACCCAATCTGACCCAAGAATAGACGACATATCATAGGACCAGCCATTTAGGCCACTAAATCCGGCGTGTCTTATGGTATAATCCTTTGTCGATATGACGTACGTTTAGTAGCAGTTAATCTGTAAATGAAGGTCTTCAATATTGTAAACACGCATATACTTTCGTATGTCGATCTATATATATTCACTGATGTCGATTTGTAGCGATCGAGAAAGGGTGGGTCTGCTATTGTAATCAGTACTCCCCACACCGACTTTGACTGGCAGTATGAAAGGGTTCCTTCTCCAACTCCTGTGTAACTGTCATTAGTAAGGAAGGTCTACAATTGTAATGAATAGTTCGCTTCTCGATTTGACTTGCAGAAGGCAAGTGAGCATGCAGTTTTGTTTAAAACTCACCTACCCGATTGTGTTTGGCAGTAGGCAAGGGTGCCCGCCATTATAAAGAAATGTCCTCATCTAAAATGTGACTGGCATTAGGCATAGTGGCCTGCTATTTTGATGGAAACTCACCAACTTGGTGTGACTGGCAGTAAGCTGGCTGGAAGTAGGAAAATGGGCCTGGCATTATAATGATAACTGCACAACTCAATTTCGAGTGATAGTAGGGTAATTGCCTGCCATTATAATAAAAACTGTAATCTGTGTGGAAGTAGGAAAGGGGGGCTGCCATTTTAACGAAAACTCCCCAAATCGATTCTGTCCGGATAGTAGGCAATGGGGCTTGCAATTATAATGTAAACTTCCCAACTCGATTGTGAATGGCAGTAGGCAAGTGAGCCTGCCCTTATATCACAAATCCATAACAAACACTTTACATTGGAAACAACGTACGGGGACCTCCCGATGCTCTTCCTCGGATAACGCTAAGAGACATGCAATTTTAAAACAATCTTATTTACTGCATGCACACTATTTACTTCGATATTCGAATACAATGTAGAATACCGTAGCGAAGCACGGGTACATTCGCTAGTATGAAATATATACATTCTCATTTATCTTTCTTGTTTCATTTGCGATTACTTTTGTAACAATTTGCTTTACGTCATGCCGTCTTATGGCGACGATGTGATAGGAACGGCTAAGGAGGGCGATTTCTAGACGTGAAAATGGAAAACGGCGTAAAACCATCTTCAGGGCTGCCGACAGTGGGGTCCGAACCCACTTTCAACCGGGAGATAGTGGGTTCGAATCCCTCTGTCGGCAGCCCTGAAGTTGGTGTTCCGTGGTTTCCCATTTTCACACCAGGCATATGCTGGGGATGTACCTTAGTTAAGGCCACGGCCGCTTCCTTCCCACTCCCAGGCCTTTCCTATCCCATCGTCGCCGTAAGACATATCTGTGTTGGTGCGACGTAAAACAAAAACAAAAACAAAACAAAAAACAAAAAAGAAAGTATCCCCGATCCAATGTCTGACGCTCCAGGACACTGCCCTTGAGGCGGTCGAGGTGGGATCCCTCGCTGAGTCCGGGGGAAAAACCAACCCTGGAGAGAAAATGGAAAGACAGATTATTATTATTATTATTATTATTATTATTATTATTATTATTATTATTATGATTATTATTATTATTGTCCACATCTGTGGCGTAGTGGACAATATAATAATAATTTATTATTATTATTATTATTATTATTATTATTATTATTATTATTATTATTATTATTATTATTATTATTATTATTGTCCACCTCTGTGGTATAGTGGTTAATGTGATTAGCTGCCACCCGCGGAAGCCCGGGTTCGATTCCCGGCTCTGGCACGCAATGTGAGGCGTGGTATGAGAGCTGGAACGGGGTCCACTAAGCCTTGGGAGGTCAATGGAGTAGAGGAGGGTTCGATTCCCTCCTCAGCCATCCTCGAAGTGGTTTTCCGTGGTTTCCCACTTCTCCTCCAGGCAAATGCCGGGATGGTACCTAACTGAAGGCCACGGCCGCTTCCTTCCCACTCCCAGACCTTCCCTATCCCATCGTCGCCATAAGACCTATCTGTGTCTGTGCGACGCAAAACAAAACAAAAAAGTATCCCCGACAGAAATTCTCATGCTCCAGGACACTGTCCTTGAGGCGGTACAGGTGGGATCCCCTCTGCGAACGAGGGAACACCCAACCCTGGAGGGTAAATTGATAGAAAGATTATTATTATTATTATTATTATTATTATTATTATTATTATTATTATTATTATTATTCTATTATTATTATTGTACTCCCATAACTACTTCTGTGGTTTTCTGCGACGTTAAGGCGCCGGTATTTTGTCCCACAGGAGTTCTTTCATGTGCCGGTACACCTGCCGACATGCGACTCTCGTATGTCAGCATCTTCAAGTACCGCCGAACAAGGTCGGAATTGAAACCGCAGACTTGAGCTGAGAAGGCCAGAGCTTTACCGTCTGAACTACTCTGCCCGGTACAGCATATAACCAATACCAATCAGTTCATACTCTTCATTAAAAAATGAAATAGTGTTTGGTTTTTAGTGCCGGGAGTGTCCGAGGACAAGTTCGGCTCACCAGATGCAGGTCTTTTGATTTGACACCCTTAGGCGACCTGCTCGTCGTGATGAGGATGAAATGATTATAAAGACGACACATACACCCAGCTCCAGTATCAGCAAAATTAACTGATTAAGATTAAAATTCCCGACCCTGTCGGGAATCGAACCTGGGACCCCTGCGACCAAAGGCCAGCACGGTTACCATTTAGTCATGGAGCCGGACGTACTCTTCCGTAATAAATGAAGCTACACGTATAACACAATGTAAGAGCATCGTATGTAATACATGTTTACATGCACTGGAATATACTTATTGCTTAAACTGTTTTTCTATTAATAATATTGCAAATGGATTTGCAATGGTATAGTTGGGGACAAAACATGACGACCTCAGTTCCTAGAAGCGAGCTGGAAACCAGTAATCAATCAGACCCTGCACCCTGCTGAGATAACGAGTTCTAAGTGATCCTTGTTTGTTTTGGAGAGGTTGCCAAACCACTTTCTTCCTCACTCTCTGTAGTATTTACCCTTTCTTCGTGTAAAGTGCAGTAGCCGATTTGGCAACTCTGGCTGCAGTAGAGGTAGTAAATCCTATAAGTCGCTAATAGACACCGAGCTGCCGCTGGAAAGTATTGGTGTGAGGCGAGGTCGTCATGATTTGTCCCCAACTATAAGGGAAGGTAAGGGAAAGTGGAAATATGGCGGACCAGATGAAAACACGAATTGAGAACGCTCTCAAAACGATAGTTAATATTACAGAAGCAGGTAGTGACTCTTACCAATTAATTGTTCCAACTTTGTCAGGAGTATGTTCCTATTGAGCATATCGAAAGCTTTAGAGAAGTCAACAAAGATTGCGTGGAGCTTTCCACCTGGTACTCTTAGTGCTTCCTCGATATCTTGTTTTAAACACTCCACCGC
This sequence comes from Anabrus simplex, assembly GCF_040414725.1. Taxonomy (NCBI): domain Eukaryota; kingdom Metazoa; phylum Arthropoda; class Insecta; order Orthoptera; family Tettigoniidae; genus Anabrus; species Anabrus simplex. The sequence goes on along the minus strand of NC_090265.1, from coordinate 90,485,560 downwards.
TTGCAGGGTAGATCTACCTCTTCTGAAACCAAACTGTTGCTCTGGTATATATTGATCCACAAGTGTTGTTAGCCTGTCAGTGAGAATTTTGGTCATTACCTTAAAAAGAGTGCATTAGAGTGCGATACCTCTGTACGAGTCTGGATCTCCCATGTCCCCTTTGCCCTTGTATACCATTTTGATGTAGGATCTCCTCCAGCTATCTGGTATTCTACCTCTCCGAAGACATTCGTTCATCAAATAAGACCACGTTTCTTTCAAAATTGGAGTCACCGTTTTTAAATGTTCGTAGTAAATCTGATCAGGTCCACAAGCCTTTCCATTTTCCATGCTGTGTATAGCGTTCTCGATATTCATTACAGTTACAGGCAAAAACTCACTTACATCTTCTAATTGTGTCTGTAGCGGTCGAGTATCTTTAACCTGAAGCACTTGACACATATGTTTTTCCCAGGTTTCTATTGGTATGTCCCTAGGGAATTTTGGTTTTCTTGGGTTCAGTATTTTATAAGGATGTCGTTTAGCAACTTCTATCTTCTTTATATCTAGCATTTCTTGGTACTCTTTCTTCTTTTGTTTTATTAGCTGCTTATAGAGCCTGCGAGAGAGTGTGTATATTTCAAGGTTTCCTGGAGACGGAGAATTCAAGGTAATGTGTAATTTATTCAGCGTTTCTTTCCTAGCAGCATAGCAGTCTGAGTCGAACCGGGGCTTTGCTTTCCGTTTGTATGGATCTGTATACTGTATAGCCTCCTGCATCTGGCGGTCTAATTCTAGAACAGCTTCGTCCAACATACCGTCCCTGATCAGTTCCTGTACTATTTCAAAATTTGCTTCTTGTATTTTGGCAGAGTCAAGTGTCCTTGTGGGGTAGAGTGCTGGCATTTTCTTTTTTCCATCTTGCAATAAAAGATTAAAGTTTGTTACTACTGGCAAATGTTTTCTAATAGCAATAGGGATGACCTGTTGGTGCGTTGGATGGATGTTTTGCAAGTTCGTAAATATAAGATCTATTGTACTCCTCCCGTTATATGCTACGTATGTAAACTGATTTCGCTGGTTGATTAATTTTAAGCCTTCTTCTTCCAAATATTCCATCACACACGTAGTTTTAAAATCTGGCTTGTCAATTCTACAATTCATATCACCAGCAAGTAACAATGGTTCATCTGGGTCCAACTTGTTTAAGATAGTACCTAATCCTTCTATTATGTCATTCACTGGGGAGTGTGGTTGGTAATATAGGCATGCTATGGAACATATTTTAGTTCTTATAAACAAGATGTGCTCTGAAGAGTGTATTACTTGAAAAGGCGAGAAATCGCATTTTAATAGGCACGTGATTCCACCTTTCGGTCTGCCTACATGCTCCTGGGAGGCGAAATTATGGATTGTATACATGCCTTTTGTGGACCATTCATATGTCAGCATTGTCTCAGTTAAGATAGCAATATCGTAAGTCATGAAGAAGTTATCAGGGAGCATATTGCTTGCATTTGTCAGGCCTTCTATATTCCAAAGTAATGTCCTAATTTGTATCTGTGTGGTGCATCTTGTGCATTCGCTTCCACTATTTGCAACATAATTACTGCTAGTCAAGTTTGATTCCCTCAGTTCTCCTACTCCGAAACCGATACTGTCTTACGAGCACTCCTTTAGGCCAGAAAGCGGGTGAGCTTGTTCGTTCTAGTTCATCGAACCGTATTCCAAAAGACTGTCCACATGATTTTCAGAAAAGGTGGAAGACCAGCAGTGACTGACAGAGTCCATTACAATGGTAAAGAACTAACAAGGGTTAGTCACTTCAAATACCTGGGAGTCATATTCCAAACCAGAGGTGATGTTTTCACAAAACACGTAGAGAATAGGACTATCTTGGCATTTAAAGCAGTGAATGAAATCAAAGATTTATGTAAGATGTCAGTTAAAGCAGCGATACAACTCTTCAATATTAAAGTTGTGCCTATAATCACCTATGGTCTACAACTCGTCTGGGAATACCTAAATATTAATAGTCTACGACGAATAGAGAAAGTCAAAGCCGCATACTACTTAAAGAGAGCTCTGGGGCTTTCGAAGTATACACTATCTCGACTTGTGTATGTTCTGACAAGGGAATCTTTCCTGATCGAAGAGCTACGCTTCAAGATGTCACTACCATCCACGACAAATTACGATCGACTACTTACGGAACTGAAGCAGAAAAGAGAAGACATTTGGTTAGATTTCTATGCAACAGATGCTATGACAACGCGGGGATGGATGGAAGCGAACTACGAATTAAGACATATTGTAATTAGATTGGCTGTTCGTGGCTTTCACTTTAAGCTTTGCAAAACCAAAACATTTCATGAACCTGAATTCGGATGCATGTGTAAATTGTGCGATCGTGAATGTGACAGATACCACGTCTTAACATGTCCGAATAGAGGAAAATCATTGACTAAATTCTGTTCAGAAGAATGAGACCTATGTGGAAATGTTAGAATTAATGTACTTACTTACATGGCCATTTGGCTGCAATAAAACTATTATTATATTACAGAAGCAGGTGGTTACCTTAAGAATGAGAAGAAAGAAGAGATACTAAAAGCGGTAAGCGATCTGAGAAACTGCTTTGATATATTAACTAATGTAGTGAAAGACAAGAACAACGAAATGATTGTTTCTGAAAGCGAGGTTATGGAATACCAAAGAGAAGACGTATCAGAGGGAGAAGACAGTTTGATTCCGAGACAACTAGCGCCATCTCATGGCCATAACCAAGAACCTGCAAGTAACTCCAACTGGCAGCTACTTCCATCTAGCGGCCACACCCAAGCAGGAGAAGGTAGCTCGACCTCGGAACAAATAGCTTCATCTCCCGGCCACAACCAAGAACCTACAAACAGCAACAACAAGCAACTTCAACCATCTGACGGCGGAATGCAAAGCTCGCATTTACTTGAACGGACAACCCAGCTCATTCAGCAAAAGAAAGCCGTGAACTATGAAACTACGGATCTAGCGGATTTAAAAGAAACCGTAAGATATATGATGGACTTCATAACGAATAAAATAAATATAATTATTGAAGAAAAAGTTACGCAGACCCTGAATAGAAATGCAGTGCTTACTCGCAAGGATAATGATGTACTCAATAACAAAACAGACGGAAGGGATAACGATCATAACTATAGAGGAGAAACAGAATGGACAACTGTAATAAATAAAAGAAACACACAAACCATCAGAGGGACAAGGGTTCAAGAAGATGATCTACAAGCTGCTGACAAAATGGCATGGCTTTACCTAGGCAATCTGAAAGGAAACGCAACAGAAGAGAAGGTTAAGAAGTACCTAGAGAAAAATGGAATTAAAGATAATATCCATTGCGAAGAACTTCACACACGAAGTGAAAACAAGGCCTTCAAAATAGGTTTCCCTTTCAAATTCCTTGAAGATGCTGTACGACCGGAATTCTGGCCAAATAGAACAATCGTAAGAAGATTTCGTTTTCGGAGAGCAAACCGTGCTGAAGGAGGAGAAGTACAATAAACATACACATATGCTCCTATGGAACATTGAAGGCATAAAAAACGCTCTGCCTCTCTTTCCAATAGAGACATTAAGCAACTACAACGCCATTATACTGACAGAAACATTCTTAACACAGGATTTCAACATTCAAGGATATTACGGAATCCATTCATTCGCTCGTCAGACCACAGGAAGACCATCAGGAGGGGTCTCCATCTTTCTCAAACCGAACTTAGGGAAAATAAAACAAATAATAAAAGAAGAAAACACAATTACCGTAAAGACCAGCCTACTATCAATCATTGGCATGTATGTTCAACCACATATGTCAACAGAGGACACAATCGAAAGAATAACAGAGGCCTTGTCACAAACGCAAACAGATGATAGAGTAATCTTCGCAGGCGACCTAAATGCAAGAATAGACAAACCAACCGTCAGAACAGAATTGATTAAAGAGGCTCTGGAAGAAGCCGGCTATGTCCTTGTTAACAGTCCCTACATGAAAACGTACATAGCCTCGAATGGAAGCAGCGCCATAGATTTAGTCTTTTACAGAGGTGCAGACATTAAGATATTCAGTCAAAACGCATTATGGACCTCAGCCATAGCTCCGATTAGGAAACATATACCAATCTCGACAGTCTTTGAAATTACTCATAAAGATCAATTGCCAATACAACCAAGTAAGAAAATATCCAGGAAATTAGATCCAGAGAAACTAAGACATATCGGTGATGAGATAGATAAAGCAAGGCTATTAGTTCAACGACATGAACTAACTGAAGCAGTGGAAATGTGTACAAGAACCCTTCAATCATGCCGAACTCACACGAAAGTAAGGAGATCACAACCATGGTTCAATAAAGACTGTTACAATGAACGGAAAAAGACCCTCCTGGCACTACATCGAGCGAAGAACACATCGAACCCGAGTCACCTGGCCCAATACGCCGAACAAAGAAGGAAATATAAATCACTAATAAAGAAAACAAGAACGGAGTACATTGAGGAAGACTCCAGGAGACGTACTGCAAACGCCCAAAATGACCCATTCCTAGTGCTTAAGAAACCATAAACTTCAGTAACAAATAATATCTCAATGGAGCCATGGGAAAACCATTTCAAAAGCATTCTCAACCTCCAACACCGATCAACAGCTTTTGAAGTAACTCCAGTAACAATGACGGGAAATCACATCCCCATAACGAGGCAGGAAATATATAATACAATAACAGCAACAAAAAATGGAAAGGCCCCCGGCCCAGACAGCATTTGCAGAGAACACCCCGAAGACTCTCTACCTGTCATGCTAAACTACTGCCTAGAACTATTCAACACATGCATGTACACTGGGGAAATTCCAGAGCAATGGAGATTGTCAACAATCAAAATAATATTTAAGGAGAAACTGACAATCCGGATTCATATCGAGGTATAGCCCTCGAAAATACATCATTCAAAATCTTCATGAAAATCTTAACAATCAGGCTTGCAGAAGAAATAGACTCCCAGATACCAGAAAATCAATTCGGCTTCCGAAAGGGAAGAAGCACACTACATGCCGTAAAATACCTAATAGAACAGGTCCAAGATACACTGAGGCATCCAGGAAAGAAATATTTTGTAGTCTTCGTAGACTATCGTAAGGCTTTTGACCTTGTTGATAGAGCAACACTCATCCGGAAACTCAATTACCTAATAGGAGCTACACATCCGATAGCAATCATAATCTCGAACATCCTCAAATATAACTATGTCCAAATATCAGACAATATAACCCTATCCAAAAACGTAACCCAAACAAACGGAGTCCTACAAGGTGACCCAACCAGCCCAATTTTATTCAACAGCAGACATCACAGAAATAATCACAGATACCTCAGTATTGCTTATACTTTACGCAGATGATATGGCAATAGGCTCAGAAAACATAGAAGAGCTCCAAGAGGTCCTCAATAGGCTCACATCATGGGCAGAAAGAAAGGGTTTGCAAATAAACCACAACAAAACTAAACAAATGACCTTTAGGAAAGGAGGAAAACATGCACCTAAAAATACAATAACCATGCACAACAAACCTCTGGAAGTAGTGCCGAAATTCAAGTACCTTGGAGTCACCCTCCAAACTACTCTAACATCCTACAATATCCACGTCAAAGAAAGAGCAGCCGCAGCAATAAAAGCCATCTACAACATTCAACAACCTCAACAAATATCATTGGGTACAGCAATGCTACTGTTCAGGACAGCCATATCACCAATAGCAACCAAGGGATTAGCATCACCTGGGAAAAACTCACACTCAGCGACCTGATGACAATAGAAAAAGTCAAGGCCCGATATCTCAAGAGAATACTAGGCATTGGGAAGTCAGCCCCTTCAAGGTTAACGTATGTTCTAACCAAGGAGGACTACTTCATTGACGATATCAAAACACAGTTTTGTCTACCAAACACCAAGCCCTACGAGAATGCACGCCAAATTTTAAACGAGAAAAGGAATGCTATTTGGTCCGACTTCTATTCCACGGACGCTATAATGACGGAAGAATGGAAGCAAGCAAATTACGAGCTACGGCACGTAATTACACGTTACGCCACTCATGGATTTCACCACAGATTCTGCCAAACCAAAACCTTCCACCAGCCGAACGAAGACTGTATATGTAACCTGTGCAACGATCATTGTGAAAGATACCATGCACAAAACTGCAAAATGAGGACAAACTCAATAATAAGAATGGCATTAGCATAGTTGACCATCTGTACAAAAACTGTTTTTGCACATTGTGCGCTTTTCATTTAATAATAATAATAATAGTATAATATGTGCCAATATTCAATCTACAGTATTCTATCCACCTGCACCTATTGCAAACTGAATGTCAGCATATCAAAATCTGTTGTTCATAACGTAACAAATAATGCGGCGATCTTGAAACGACTACAGCATTTGAATGACAAACGTAGGGGAACACATGCATCTGTAGAATTAGTAATGAAGTTTAAATTGTAATTCCTCCTAAGATCACCGTTATAACATTGCCCACATTAAAGCATTTGAAATTTCCGCCCGTGAATTCAATCGGAGGACTACCGGAGGTCTCCGGAGGACGAGCGAAAACAATTGCTCCGCTCCGCTCCTACCGTTCCCAGCTCTACAAGGCAGAAAACATTAACTGTATAATTGAACTATTTTAGTGTTATTATCACGAACAAGACAAAACAGAGTATCACTGGGGCTTACCACTCGGTTGCTGTGGACATGTGGAGTGCCATACGGGTTCAAAGCGTCATGTGGAATCGAGCGCTCTCGTGCGATTCCACGCTAATCCAGACACCGCTCGCACACGACTCTACGTGACAGACAAGCTAAATATTTGAAATATTTAATTATTACAATTATGCTGACAATAATGAAGATTTATAATTTAAACAAACTGTTTTACAGTATTTACGTTATAATTTGGAACATCCAATGTCTCAAATATGCTTTAATATTATGTAACTAGCACATATCTAGGGTATGTTAGCCGGGCGGCCTGTAAAACCGGCAGGGCGGTGCGCCCATTAAAAAGGGCCTAGCAGAGAACACTGTAATCATAAATTTCTCCGCTATTATTCATCTCAAGGTAAAAAGAATACCGTGAGGACTCGAAATTGCGTTTTGCACAGGTTTTATTATGTTTATAGTATTGATACAGAGAAATTAGAAGCTCTCTGTTTGGGCCCCCGTTATTTTACTATGCCGGTGTACACCCTGGCTATCGGCAATCCTATATACCAAGTGTCGAGAAATTATGTTGAGCTGTTTGCCTATGTTGACACAAACAAACAAACAAACAAACAAACAAACAAACAAACAAACAAACAAACAAACATAAAATCATGCAAAAGGGTTGACAGAGAAAATTTGAACAGAACAGATTGACGGATTATATATAAGTAATCCGAGATAAATGCGAAATTCGAGGCGAAATAATTGAAGTGTACAGACGCAATTATCATTTTCTTTATACAGAATAAACGCAATCTTAGAAATTATGACGCATGTTAATGACAGATACGGAATGTCGTATCATTAAAATATGTGCAGTGAGTGTGTATATGTTATTCATCCCAAGAGATTGGAATGCCTTAGGCATTTCAGAGAAATTATCTTATAGAGTGGTAGACATGCATATTTTCTGTCTGGAAATACATTTTCATCAGTTGCGTGACCAATTTTTCCATTTATGTAAACATAATAATACACTCAAAGCCGTGGGTAGTGTATTCAAACGACTGACGACAGCCTGTTAACATGAAGGAGAATTGTAGAGTGACGTCAAAGCTAGCGTGGAATGTGTGCTAATATTTATTTTATTATTGCGGAGAATAGTCTGCTTACGGCTTCGTGATCACCGTGTCTCCTAGATGGCAGTCATACTAGAGCGCAAGGACTCTTATCAGTGTGTTTCATTATCTCCTAATATTATTGATACCAGGCGAGTTGGCCCTGCGCTTAGGAGCGCGCAGCTGTAAGCTCGCATCCGGGAGATAGTGGGTTCGAATCCCACTGTCGGCAGCCCTGAAGATGGTTTCCCGTGGCTTCCCATTTTCACACCAGGAAAATGCTGGGGCTGTACCTTGATTAAGGCCACGGCCGCTTCCTTCCCACTCCTAGACCTTTCCTGTCCCATTGTTGCCATAAGACCTATCTGTGTCGGTACGACATAAAGCAACAAATATATATATATTGTTGATTTTTTTTTACCAAGTGGAGTGACTACGCGTGCTAACACGCTACGGCTATGGAGCGCATCTCTGCATTTGGGAGACAATTGGGTTCGAACCCCACCGTCGGCTGTCCCAAGAACAGTTTTCTGTGGTTTCCCATTTTCAATTCCAGAAAAATACCGGGACAGTTCCTATTCATAGGCCACAATCGATTCCTTCCACCTCCTTGCCTAATTCATTCACCATTATTCATTTCATCTTCATTAGTTCCTCAACTGAGGTTGGCGTTAGGAAGGGCATCCGGTCATAAAACACGCCACATCATTTCGTCTCACCTCATGGGTAAATGGTTAGCTTGCTGGTCTTTGATCACAGTGGTCCCGGGTTCGATTCCCGGCGGGGTCGGGAATTTTAACCATCATTGGTTAATTCCGCTGGCACGGGGGCTGGATATATGCGTCGTCTTCGTCATCATTTCATCCTCACCACGACGCGCAGGTCGCCTGCGGGAGTCAAATCAAAAGACCTGCACCTGGCGAGCCGAAGTCCGAGGACACATCCCGGCACTGAAAGCCATACGCCATTTCATTTCATTTCCGACCCCGTATCAGAAAACGGGACTAAGGGGGCAACGCGTCCACCTGTCACCCGGCGGCCCCGCGTTCGATTCCTGGCCTGGTCAGGGGTGTTTAATTGTAAAGTATTAATATCCCCGGCCTGGGAACTGGGTGTTTGTGTCGTCCTTAACGTTCCTTTCTTCACATTCAACACTCTACACTTCCTCATTTCCAATTACACGCAAGTTCATATCATATGGTGCAAATAGGGGCGAAAGATCTCTATAGGTCGACGCCCCGAACAAATAGCATTAAAGAGGTGGGTAGACGTACATATTGTTGAAGTTATTTTTATTGGTGTGTGCTTCTATTTCTACTTTTAATGCTTTCCTCTCCTTAGTTTGCAATTCTTGTTAGCTCTTTGGTCTTTTTTTGTTTCTGTTCTTATTGTCGTCTGTGCAACAAAAACATTCCAGTACTGAGAGAGTTGGCTACATGGCTCGCGCCGTGAAGCTATTAGCTTGCGTTCGTGCGATGATGGATTCGAATCCCACTATCGGGAGGTTTGAAGATGTCTTCTCGTGGTTTCCAATTTTTACACCAAACAGATGCCAAGACTGTACCATAATCAAGGCCAAGGTTCCTCCCTACCCCGTTCTAACCCATTCTTATCCAGTATTCATCGCTGGTGCGACGTTAAACCAACTACTGATCGAAAAACATGTAAAGAATTCAGTGTACTTACCTTCGAGTCTTCGAGGCTTTTTGTTCAACGCTCACTCCAGGCAGAATGAGTCTTGTGGGAGGACTAGGAAAATCAAAGTTTTTGAATATTTTAAAGGCTTTTTTCTTAGTGTTGATTTAACCAATTTGCCCCACGCTCACTTGATATGAATTATTAAATGTCATCACATGAAATACCCAAGTATTTATCCTAAACTTCGATCCAAATAGTGATTCTACACTATACCTTACCCAATATATAGATTAAGGGGTACAAGCACTGATGATCATTCCATTCTATTTCCATTTCCTACCACCATAATCTTCACTGAAACAGAAATAAAATTATATCAGACTGGCTGTTATCCGCGGCTTTGCTCGCGTGGATTTCGTACTTTGATAAAAGTAATCATTCCTCGCTACTGCACTAAGAGATTTTCTGAAACTTCCTAAGGCACAAAAGCTTACCGGAAAAGTGAGGTTCATTTACCCCAGTAGCTTTTTGAAAACCGCGTGTGGCATTGGATCTTGTGACATGGAACTGTCCATGTGAGAAACAGCCCACTCTCAAGTCGAAAAATAATACATTCTTTTAGGAAATTCCAAATAACAATTTCCATGTCTGTAACATCAGTTTTATTTCCCCATAAAAATAATTCAACCCAGTCTTCATTTTCTTCACACCTCTCCTCCCATTCCTTAAGTGGATCTTCCGAAAAAAAGAATATGCGTGTGTGTCTTCGGACACTCCCGGCACTAAAAGCCATACGCCATTTCATTTCATTTAGCGTAAACTGCTGTCGCCTAGCGACAGTCTGTCGATCAAGTCGATCCGATCTTGGTGCGGGTTTGCAATTAAATCTATATATATAAAATAAGAGTTTTGTCTGTACATTGCTCAGAATTTGAAAAGAGTGGTATTTCTGTATCGATCATGTCCACAGTAACAAGAAAATGCCGTTTTTACTTTTCCGTAATGTCTGACTGTCTGTCTGTCTGTCTGTCTGTCTGTCTGTCTGTCTGTCTGTCTGTCTGTCTGTCTGTCTGTCTGTCTGTCTGTCTGTCTGTCTGTCTGTCTGTCTGTCTGTCTGTCTGTCTGTACACGCATCACGAGAAAACGGCTGAAGAGAATTTAATAAAAATCGGTATGTAGAGTCGGGGGGTGAGCCGCTACAATCTAGGCTATAAATTATTTTATTCACGCTGAGTGAAATGGTAGTTTGGGGGAAGGCCTAAAATTCAATTCTCAAATATTTATATTATTAGTGGTCATATCGATGAATACTACACAACTAAAGTTATGTAGAATTAAATTTCCGATCATTTACGTCTTATGCATTTTTACCGTACCGGCTATGATAACAGAGATATTCATGAATTTGGATTTTTGTTGTTAAGTCCATATCAAGCCGAGCCCCGACAAAATGGGTAAACAGAATTTAATGAAAATCGGTATATAGAGTCGGGGAATAAGAAACTACAGTTTAAGCTATAAACAATGTTATTCACCCTGGGTGAAATGGTAGTTTAGGGGAAGGCATCTAAATTTCAATTTTTAAATACCTATGTTCTTGGTCCTATGGAAAAGTACTATATAACAAAAGTTATAGAGAATATAATTTCCGATCATTTATGTTTTATTCAGTTTTACCGTACCGACTATGATAAGAGTGGTATTTCAGAACCGGAAGACAATTAATAATGTGACGGCCTACAATATCAAAAGGGCGTAACACAGATCAACAATAACATTACACTGACCGTTGTTTGTTGTAATGTTCTTTGTCTCTTATGCTGACATTCAACTCCGATAGATGGGATTACTGCTGCGTACCGAGTATAACAGCCTAACTGAATATTGGCGGGAAATAGCTGAGGAGTTCAATAACTTTCTTCTTTAGCAAGCCAATCCTCTGGTTCATACATTTTCTGATACTGCTGATACGTAACACACTGGTTCATCATAGTATGCCAGCTATTCGATTCGATACCTACTCTGACGCGCTGTTTTGAATGAGCAGTGTGCGCACTTGTCAGAGGCTCAGTTAGTAGTAGTAGGAGTAGTAGTAAGAAGTGGTCTGGAATTACAGTTTAGCCCTATTCCAAATTATAGTACCAGAATTCACTAAATAACTCAAAATTCAATCTTGAAAAGAGCCGTTTCTTAGGAAAAGCTTCTTCCTCTTCACTTTCATTAAATCCACATTAATTTTATTCCAAATTAGCAGCGAAGATGTGGTTTCTTCTCTGGCTTGGAGGGAAAATTGCCTCCACGTCAGATAGTTCTTTCCTCCGCCAGTGTAGTGAACTGACATTTTCCGACTCATCGGGTACTCCCAGGAAGCCGATAAGTAAACGGGCATAGTTTTTGCCCTGGGACTATCCACTATTTGAACACCACCCCCAACCCCCCCGCCGAAAAAAGGACGAAGATTGTTCACGGATCACGGATGTTTAGCGTCTTGGTCATTCCAGCTCTGTAGCTTTGGACTGTTAGTTCGGCAGCATAGTACTGTTCATTAAAAGTGAAAAAATGTGTGGTTTTTCATTTGATCGAGTATTTCATATGAAGGCGTTGCTTTTAATCGCGCCATTTCTACCGACGTCATTGTAATGACCCATGTTCATTGCAGTTGGGAAAACCACTAAGAGAGTCTTTCTGAGAATCTATAAAGGCAGGCGGAGAGTGAGTGTCTGCCATTATAATGAAAACTCCCCAACCTGATTGTGACTGACGGTAGGCAAGGTGGCCTACCATTTCAATGAAAATTCCCTAACCCAGTCTTGATATGAGAAAAGACGTTGGTGACTTGCCCGTCGTGCTTCTAGGGCAACGTTAAGAGCTATGCAACTTAATACAATCTTGCTCACAACGTGTACACTACCTAGCCTAGAATTCTGTATAAAATTTTGAATTCCGTAGCGAAGCACGGGTACATCAGCTAGTTAATTACATAAAATTACTCATTATAAAAATACTACCCCTCGGATTTCGTTCAAATGAATTCCTAAACCCTCCCAAGAGTAATAAGAAAACATTGTGACATTTCGGTCTAGAAGGTTTTGAGTTCATTTGTGACATACAAACAAACATTCATTTATATATATACTAGAAAATATAACTCCGTTGAAGAGTAGAGCAGTTAGGTACGTAGATTATAGATATAGCATATAATAATTTTATCGTAATAGTTCTATCAGTCTGCACGATTTTTTGTTTTTCTTTCGAGAGTCAATATTAATATTCATTTCAGGAGTCGGACACACGGAGGGACTGAGAATAACTACTGTGCTGACCTCTTTGGGGCGGGTGCCATGTTTCCTCGATAGCATGTCCGAGAAGTTCCATTTCTTACAATAATAGTTATAACACACTTTTCAGCCCATTCTTTTTTCTGTTCAACTTCTCAATTACTCACGAATACTTGTATTAAATTTTTATTCATCGTATTTCCGAACAGGTTATTCTTTGTTTGTGCTTTTAGTGCACGTTTTTACAATTATACTATAATCATTTGTGTAAACTGCATGTATCGAAAATTAAGATCAAAACAATCAATACCATCTCCCGGCTCTATGATTTCCGAAATTATGGGAGGTGTGTATTATCTTAAATCTCCCGTTAACACTATGGTTGTGAGCTTTTCAATAACCCATCAGTGTAAATACATTTAGCCTTCTTTATTTGATTGAATATTAAAAAATACTGCAGTTAAGAACAGTGATGATGAATTTTATTTAGCGAATATCACAGGGATATACAAAATTATCCATACATAGATTTTATTACCATCCATTGATACCAACATTTTACAATTGAAACTCTTCACATCAACTGAACATGCGTCATTTTGTCGACTCACCGCACGTTTCTTCTTTCTTGTGAGATAGTGGGTAGAACTTCTTCACCATGCCTCCTTGACCTAACGCAGGAAGCTTTCGCAGAGGTGATGGCTCCTCCCCGCCATCACCCGTGGCGACCATCCAGTAAGTCGATGCGCTTTGTCGCCCCCGGAATCCTTTCGGACGCGCACCTCATCCCGCGTATTTGTTAATATCTCCGAAGTTTCAGTCGTTTCCGACACTTGGGACTGAATCCCCAAACAGAGAAATCCCCTGTTCTGAGGGCACTTGCCCCCCCCCCTGGAATTCTAAAGATGTTGATGTTCAATTGTTTAATATCATACCAGATTATTTCATAAACTGAAATTACTGACAGTCATCTAGCATATGTTATAACTGGAAGTTTCTGTAAACAATTTAATGTTGCTGACGTTATATTGGCTTTTATATTCAAGAAAATTGTTAATGTGCCCCTCCCCCCTGGAAAAGATCCTGCGGGCGCCCATGATAGTATGTTTCTGTCGTGTCTTATTGTTGACTGTGCACCGAATGTGTTGCGATTATGGAGCAGAATGAAGGCTTCTCCCAGTTCCATTATTTCCTACCAGAACTTAAAATTATAGGTATATTACACTAAGGAATAGGGTCGTAAGAAAATAGAACTCAGTTTCTCTCGTATATTATATTGTTTCCTTCCGGAGGATTGTTGAATTGGGCTGTGACACTTCTGCCCTCGCATTCTGTTCTGGACACTTTTTCCTTTAAGGATATCAAATACTGTAGTAAAGTTTCTACCTCAGTCCTGGAGATGGTGCATCACGCTCAATGATCAGTGACTACTATGTGTCGCATGTATGAGAAGCTGTCACTTTCTCATATATTAGCCTAATACGTTTTTGTGACAATAATGAGATTATACGTTTCCTTAGAAACAAATCCGACATGTCAAGCTTCCAAAAACTGAACCGTAATATCATTTCCAGTTATTCAGAGAACTTCCTTCGTGATATACAGGCCGTATCGAGGCTTTCATCCACCCGAGAGTCCACATGCATGTCCCATAAATTCTAAACACTACCTTTCATTGCTATATAAAATCTTCCCCCACGAGCTACATCTCACATTAGTATAACAGTTAACCTTTTTTAACTCTCCATCACATACTTTCACAATTTCTGTGAAGCTTATACAAGAACATGGCTCTTAACTTAGAGCGTGGGTTGGCGACCAGGGGGCCTTTTGATATATTACACAACTCTAAATCACAAAATAAATATAAATCTGGAGTATACAGATTCAAATGTAACAACTGTAGCTCCTCATACATCAGTCAAACTGGACGCAATTTTAATATCAGATACTCCGAATATATCAACGCCATTAAATACAACAGATTCTCTGTTATAGGACAACACATACAAGACTCCAAACATAATTTCATCAATATTGAAAAAGACATAAAAATACTTAAAATCATTAACAAACGCCCCCTTCTAAACACTACTGAAAATCGTTTTATTCACCTTGATCAATATTTCAACCCCAATTTCAATTTAAACGACTTATCTGTAAAACCCATTATTCTTTTCGACTTCCTAATCCTTCTTCTCAAAAATGCTAAATTTCTAAACACGAATTCAATTTCCCATGCCTTACACAGTTCCTACCCACGTTTTATATCTCCAATAATTCATCCTCCTAACCCACTCTAAACTACCCCACCTTTATTTCCTATCCTATCCTTTCCCATTTTCTTTTAACGTCCAGTTCTGTTAATCTTCTCTTATCTACTAATCCTCCTCCTTTATTACCTTATCCTATCTTTTCTTTTCACCTCTCCTCTCGAAAAAATATATTTTCCGAATTGAACTCTATACTATACTAGCTGACTACCTGGCGTAGACCGGTTGGTTTAGGATGTTTACTTTTAAGATTAGTATCACCAGTTAGTTAAGTTAAAGTGAATTTTTATAGAATTCCTTTTTGGGATATGGATTTTTACCATTTATTATATAGTTTTAGAGTTATCTAGATGTGTTTGATTTTAAGTTTTAAATGATTTCATTTTTGGGTAAAATTTTATCCTTGTGGAAGCTCAAATTGATTGGGAAGTATTTGATCCTTTCAAAACGATAATAGGTGATAACTTCATGTGTTTATCAGTCACGGTATAGATATGATCTACACGATTTCAACTGTCATTGAGACTCTCACCAATCAGCTTTGAGACCCCAAACGCAGTGGATTCACCACTAATCTCGGTCATTTTATACTATACACTACAAAACTCCTTTCAGTGCACCGTCCCAATGGAGGCTGAACGTCGACTTAAACGATATTCAGGGAGTCACAACAATGAATTCGACATTAATATCGGTTATTTTCTATTATTTTTTTAAATTTTTGACGGTTATTTTTACATTCATTTTCACCTCTGCTCAACCTCCATACCAATTGCGGTGAGGTATGACTTATCCATCCAGAGTGTCACAGTTCAACTCAATGAACTCGTAAACATTAATATCAGTCTTTTTCGTTTATCTTTATATTTCACCACCTCCACGAGGAGTGCTACTGGCGTTTTACCCAATAGTATTTTTTTTTTTCAGATAGTAAGTCATATATGTACCAATTTTGTATGAGGGCTATGTTGGAAGAAACATACACAGAACTACGCCCGGAGTATCAATATTCATCTCACTGCTCCACACTATTTTCGATTATTTTTACATCTCAGCCCTTCCCACCCCACCCTTAGCGTGCTAGGTCTACCATACGTCCTCGCAGTTTGCCTCACGACAGTAAGTCATAAATGTACCAATTTTGGCTGAAATCTCTCCCGTAGTCCAGAAAACTATGGATTCAACACTAATATCGGTCGTTTTTAGTTATAATTATATTTCGCCCCCATCTCTAGGGCTTCTAGGGGTGTCTTGCCCCTGCAGTATTTTTTACAGATAGTGTGATTTATTAAATAAATTTAGTATTGTACCAAGTTTAGTTGACACCTATGCTGGAACATGCATACAAACACCCAAAATCTCGGTCATTTGCACATTTTCTTTTCTTCACCCCTTCTCACAACCCTGCTTACTGGGGATCAACTTGGACTTAAACGACATCCGGAGTGTCACTATTCATTTCAGACATCCCGAAAAGTATGGATTCGACACTATTTTCGATTAATTTTATGTCTCATTCACCCCCGCCCCTCAAGGTCGCTGAACTCACTTCAATAGGGAACAGTACGAAATTCTTATCTCTTAATGCTGAACATGGACTTTTAAAATTCCGGAGTGTCACTATACATCTCAGCGACGCCGAACACTATACTGTAGATTCGTCACTATTTCCGATTAATTTTATATCTCATTACCCCTCGCCCCCCACCCCAAAGGGTTATGAACTTTGAATTTAAAAAATTCCGGAGTGCCACTATTCAGAATATAGGTATTGTGACTCACTCGATACACCCGATAAAATTAAATTAACTTAGTCATAGGAAGCGCCCAACAGAATTCCACAGATCTAGACCTTTATTTTATACAGATTTTTTTCACAATAGAAATTATAGTATTATTTTCACAAAGAGTGAAAAATATTTCAGGAGGGGGTCCGATTACAGATGTGTGAAATGTAGTCTTTGAAGGGTAAGAACTCTGATGAGAACCTCAGTGTTATCCGGAAAAAAATGTTGCTAATGGTTTAACATCGCACTAACACCTTGAACGCTTTCGGCGACACAAGAATGGGAAAGAGCTAGGATTGTGAAGGAACTTGCCTTGGCCTTAATTAAGGTACAGCCTAGTGTGAAAATGGGAAACCACGGAAAACTATATTCAGTGCTGTCGACGGTGGGATTCGAACCCAACACCTCCCGAATGTAAACTCACAGTTACGCGACCCTAGCCGCACGACCAACTCACTCGGTACATCCGACAAAATTAAATTAATCACATGAAGTGCCCAACAGAATTCCACAGACCTAGACCTATAATTTATACAGTTTTATCACAATACTACCACAGTACGAGGAATTCAAACTAAGGGTATTACTTTTTTTCTTCCTTTCTTTCTTTCTTAATCAGTTTACCCTCCTGGGTCGGTTTTTCCCTCTGACTCAGCGAGGAATCCCACCTCTACCACTTCAAGGGCAGTATCCTGGCGCGTGAGACATTGGGTCGGGGGATACAACTGGAGAGAATGACCAGTATCTCGCCCAGGCGGGCGCACCTGCTATGCTGAACAGGGGCCTTACGGAAGGATGGGAAGATTGGAAGGGATAGACAAGGAAGAGGGAAGGAAGCGGCCGTGGCCTTAAGTTAGGTACCATCCCGGCATTGGCCTGGAGGAGAAGTGGGAAACCACGGAAAACCACTTCCAGGACGGCTGAGGTGGGAATCGAACCCACTTCTACTCATTTGACCTCCCGAGGCTGAGTGGACCTCGTTCCAGTCCTCGTACCACCTTTTCGAATTTCGTGGCAGACCCGGGAATCGAACCCGGTCCTCCGGGGGGTGGCAGCTAATCACACTAACCACTACACCACAGAGGCGTACGAGTATTACTGTCCAGATCAAAAATCTCATTTACATTGGGTAGCAATCGGGCTGCAGCCGTCTTGGCGATAAACTAGCTTTAATGTCACAAATCCGTCACCCTCCACAATGATGAAGATACCGAGAAGTATTATTGATATAAACTTTAGGCTATGTTTCGTTCTTACATACATAGAAAATATGTATAGTCTATTGGTTAGTATGTCTAACAAAATATTTGCTGATGTTGAAGTCCATACGTTTTATTCAACTCCATTACATCCCTTTTGCTTCCGTAACAGTCTCCGTAACATCGGTGTAGTGATTAGTGTGATTAGCTGCCGGAGGCCCAGGTTCGATTGCCGGCTCTGCCACGAAATTTTAAATGTAGTACGGGGGCTAGAACTGGGTCCACTCAGCCTCGAGATGTCAAATGAGTAGAAGGGGTTCGATTCCCACTTCTCCTCCAGGCAAATGCCGGTATGGTATCTAAATTAAGGCCACGCCCGCTTCCTTCCGTCTTCCTTGTCTATCCCTTCCAATCTTCGCATCCCTCACAAGGCCCCTGTTCAGCATAGAGGGTGAGACCACCTGGACCAGGTACTTGTCCTCCTTCCCAGTTGTATCCTCCGATCCAAAGTATCATGCTCCAGTCACTGCCCTTGAGGCAGTAAGTTTAGAGGTGGGATCCGTCGCAGAATCCGAGAGAAAAACCAACCCTGGAGGGTAAACGGATGAAGAAAGAAACAGTCTCTATACTAGCTGAATAGGTTAGAAGATATTTACGTCATCGACTAAGAACTACAAAACTTATATTTATCATTCGTCTCGGATGAATTAGGAAATCAGTACATTAATTCGTTGCTACACTCAGCATAAGGTGACATATTCGCGTGGAAGGAGAGTTACAATAAGGTAACAAAGTCGAAGATGTGGATATAACCTGGACAATTTGTTTAACCAATCTCGAAAAATTTCGTTAATTTAATTTTCACCTTGAGTACAAGACGTCTGTGCACGTATCGTTGGCGTTGACCGAAACCGCTCACCGCCACTTGAACATTGATCCCAACCAGTACTCGACAGATGACGTCATTCAGTACATGAGCTTCTCATATTGCTACACGCTCAACAGGTTTAGTGCTGACACTGATAACTAACTGCTGTGTAGTTAAGTCCAGTTACACAGAACAGCGAAGTTATTCTTAACATTAGACAAGCCGCTTAACTGTTCATATTCTGTAAAGGTTTGAGGGAGCTGGTGATGCACGGAATGGACATGAACTTATAAGTTACAATTTAACACCGAGGCTAATGAGACCCTTCATGTAGTGTTAGTCTACGTTATATACAATTTATTTATTTATTCTTCTTCTTCTTCTTCTTCTTCGTTTAGGCCTACGATGGACCACGTGGTTCTTAACTCTGGTGAGCTCTTTTCTTCCTCTTAGCCCAGTAATACAATTTATTTATTTATTTATTTATTTATTTATTTATTTATTTATTTATTTATTTATTTATTTATTTATTTATTTATTTATTTATTTACCCTCCAGGGGTGGTTTCTCCTCGGACTTAGGGAGGGATTCCACCTCTACCACCTCAGGGGCAGTGTCTTGGAGCGTGAAACTGTAGGTGGGGGATATAACTGGGAAGTAAGATCAGTACCTCGCTCAGGCGGCCTCACCTGCTATGCTGAACAGGAGCCTTGTAGGGGGATGGGAAGACTGGAAGGGTCAGAGAAGGAAGAGAAAGAAAGCGGCCCTGGCCTTAAGTTAGATACTATTCCGACATTTGCCTGGAGGAGAAGTGGGAAACCAAGGAAAACCACTTCAAGGATGGCTAAAGTGGGAATCGAACCACCTCTACTCATTTTACCTCCCGAGGCTGAGTGTACCCCATTCCAGACCTCGTACAACTTTTCAAATTTCGTGGTAGAGCCGGGAATCGAACCCGGGCCCCGGTGTTGGAAGCTAATCACACTAGCCACTACACCACAGAGGCGTACATTTATTTATTTATTTATTTATTTATTTATTTATTTATTTATTTATTTATTTATTTATTGATAATAATAGCAAAACATATATCTACATTTACATAAATACCCATAATATAACATCTACATTTTGCAGCCACTTCATAAGTTTTCAAGAAGTCCTCTATAAAACCTGAAAATTTGAATTAATCGTATTGTGCTACAACTGTATAAAAATGGGCTTAGGTAGGTCTATATGGAATTCTACTGAGTGCTTTCTATGACTAAGTTAATTTAATTTTATCGGGTGACACTGAGTTTGTCACCAGAATTATTACCCCTCATACGTTTGGTCATACGTTTTATTCAACTCCATTAAGGTGCGTACACAGTTGCGAGCATCTTGCAAGCCGAGCGGCTCGCGAGCACTTCTTGAGCCATTTGCTCGCAGGATCAGTCTGTGAATTCCATACAAAGATGTCTGCCATTACCAGAAGAACTTCCGGATCGTCAAATGAAGTTGCCGTACATTTTCGTAGGTGATAGTGAATTTGCACTCAGCGAAAATGTTATGTAGCCATACCCGTGAGATCATGCCTCTGGAACTTACAAGAGAATCTTCAACTATCGATTGAGCAGAGCTCGACGAGTAGTGGAATATCAAGTTGAGTGTTTCGAGTTTTAAGAAAACGAATGCTTTTGGAGCCCCCTAAAGCTGAAATCATTGTTATGTCTGTAGTAGTTTTGCATAATTACCTGAGGATTCATTCCCCTAACTTATACACAACATCCGGTTCACTAAACCTTTAAGCGAACGGAGAGATTATTGAAGGAACATGGAGACACAATGAAGAGATGACTTTCCATGAGACAGCTACGAAATGTTTCTATGATATCTTCTGCTTACGTAAACAAAATTGGAGATGAAATAGCTAACTATTGCACGAAAGAAGGAGCTCTGCCATGGCAAAATACGTACGCTTGAAAAAGATAAAGAAAAGGAAAAATACGCCCTGTGTTTAGCGTCTGTCTTGGTTTATATCTTTCATTGAGGAACCAAAGCTTCATACGCAAACCATCGGCTTTTGTAAATTTCCGTAGCTCCTTTAAAGAAAAAAGAAAAAAATCGTGCAAAATATGTATGATTGAATACGGTATTGTATAAGTACTACCTATTGAATTGCAACATGTGTTCACTTTTGATATTTATTGGTTATTATATCATTACTTGTTTACAACAATTGTTGCTTTAAAAAGATAATAAATGAATACATCAAATACAAAAAGGAAGTTGAAGCTTCATTTTATTTAAACACGAGAAACCTTTTCCAGCAGTGCGACTGCTTTTCTCTTTGCTCCTTTCCCTCCGGTGTGATCCCAACAAACAAATAATTTTCTTCTCACATTCATCCGAGGTCGTCCAATTGTTGTACCAATATCCCGCCATGCATCCTCTTTGTCAAGTGATCGCCACTTTTCGGGTCCCATAAAACAGAATGAGTGCGATACATGTCTATTTTGCCCGGTGCCATTTCTTGATGGATACAGTACTTTTGTATCCATCCCTTGGCACAGGCCAGAGTAAAGTGTAGCTTTCACCGAAGTCCCAGTCTCATCCATGGCTGTGACAATATGGAAGCTGCACGACTAGTGCATCTTAGTGTTATGAAAGGTGTTGCTCATAGGGTCAGTCGTGCTGCAATAGCACTTTCTAACCCAGTGAGGAAAACAATGGCGAACTACCTCACTCCTCGTCTTGCCTAGTACGCCTCATTTTGGTGCTGCCATTGGTTTTTGCGGTTTCCTTATAACCGCATAACCTTTGGTGATGCTGTTTGAGGATCCAACCACCTCTGGGCTGATGACCTAACAGACAGACACAAGTGTCTATTAAAGTAAGCACATCTTCATCCGACCAGGCCGCCATGCTCGCGGGATGCTCACTTTGCCGTACTCACTTGCGAGCACGTTCCTTGGCCGTCCACACTAAGCGCGAGCATCCCTTTGTGCTCGCCTAGAAAACCAACTCCAGTCGGCTCGCAGTGGGCGGCTCACAACATGCTCGCTCAGTACCCCGTACACACTTGCGAGCATGAGCCGCTCAAAGGACGAGTTCGACAGCCGTAGTGGAAGGACGTGTTCCTCCCGCTCGCTCTCTCTCTCCTTGCCAGGCGCTCTGTACTTTCCCAGTACTAGTCAGGCAGCTGTACTTGTTAGTACACCTTCGAAAGAGCATTGTCTGAGCTGAGCACTTCTCAGTGCTCGCTCTTTCTCTTTCAGAGTTTGTTACAGGAGGACCAGGATGGACAACCAGGCGGATACGATGACGACCCAGGAACGGGCGGTGGCGATCGGGCACTTGCTCCGAGATCTCTTCACCGGCATGACACCGACACCGGAGAGCAACACGGAGCCGCAGACGCTGGAACCTGTGCCGGAGACCCCGGCACCCGAGCCGGAGCTGCCACAGGAGGACCCGGAGATCGAGGTGGAGACGGAGCCTTACAGGGACGGGTGTGACCCCCCTAACGGCTTCTTCTTCTCCGAAGGCTACACCGACCCGGCGCACGAAGCGCTGCTCGTGTACTACAGGCCGGGGCGCCCTGTAACTTCTGAACGGAGCCTCGTCCTGGACAGAATGCGGCGCCCTCGCCGAGGAGGCAGGATCATCTCGACAACCATGGCCGTCGAGAGCTTCCTACCAGGAGGCCTCATCATCAGGCATCACGACCAGGAGCGGATGCGCGACGCAGAGAGGGAGCTTTCTTCTCTGTTCCAGGTCATCCGTCTACCAGGGAGGGACGGAGTGCCAGGGATGAACACCGGCGCAGTCAGGGCCGCGACGGAGACCAGGGAGACGCCGAGGAGGCTAAGGAATAGGGCGGTTAATACCGACCTAGTCCTGGCCACACAGCCGGCGACCAGCGACGCCACCACGGAGGTGGGGCATGACGCCCCCTGGCGTCGCGACTGTGCGACTTCTGTGGAGGAGGACGCCCCCTGGCGTTCTGAGGTTGCTGTCCAGGCCCAGCCTGACAGCACGTCTGTCGAGCTGCAGACCTCGATGTGCGCCCCACAGGACAGGGAACGCAGTCAAGCGTTAGCACCGACCGACGCCGCCGCCGCCAGCCAGGAGAAGGAAGAAGACGGCGACGCAGCGGAACCATCAGCTACCCTGGGGTCACCAGGCCGGGAGGAGCGTCACCAGGACGAGGCCTCTTCCCCTGCCGAGAAGACACGCCCGGGAAGAAGAAGAAGACGACGCCGGACCACGAAGCAGAAGGCGACGCCGGCCCACCAGGAGAAGGCCGCCCAGCCGCAACCCAAGACTGCTCCCAGGACAGCAGTCAACCGAGGAGCCAATCAGGAGAGGACCTCAGCGGGTAGCGGCAGTCAGGTAAGAGTAAAACGTCCCCCTCAACAGCTCTTGCAGTGTTTCCGCTGTCTGAGGTGGGGCCACCGTCAAGTTAGCTGTGGACTCCAAGTCAAGTGCAACCACTGTGGTGGTGATCACCACTACACGGCCTGCGCAACACTTAAGGAGGCGCCGGTGTGCGCCAACTGCGCGGGGGGCCACCCGGCCTCCCACCGCAGTTGCCCAGTCTACAGGGCCATGGCGCGGGCAGAGAGGAGGGAGGCCCGGCGCCATGACCCACCCCATTCCAGGAGGCCCCCGCCTCGGCGGGCTTGGCCTCATTCTCCGGGATCGGAGACTGAGTACGAGGTACCCCAAGGAGGTGGAGCCGTGCGACAGGCCCTAGTGGTACTTGACGCATGGCTCCGCAGCCGGCAAGGACCGCGCTAGTCCCAGCAGTGCCCAGACGGACTGATCCCCAGGCGATGGAATGGCGAGGAATTGGTTTATGTTTTGTGCATGTTACCTGTTCCTAACTAACACAACCTCTGGTCTTTTTCCAGCCCACATCCTTGCATGTGCTATCAAAAGATGTCAGGTTTTACATGTAGGCTCTTTCTTCTTTCTGCCTATGTGGTTTTTCCCTGACCCTTCAATACCATACCTTAACACTATCCAACCAATACAAACTTTGCCGTGGTAGCGAGTCTGACTCGGAAACCGGCAGATACTCCTTGTATCACTTCCCACTCCTCCCTGCTATCTCTTTCTTCTTCTTAGAAATAATAGCATGTCGGAGGCCATGTAGATTGAGTCGTTGGTCACGCGGGGGGAGCGGGCTTCGGGGGCCCCCCCGAAAAAAAAAAAAAAAAAAAAAGAGCCGCTCAGCTCGCAAGATGCTCGCGCTCAGTACCCCGTACACACTTGCGAGCATGAGCCGCTCAGCTCGCAAGATGCTCGCGCTCAGTACCCCGTACACACTTGCGAGCATGAGCCGCTCAGCTCGCAAGATGCTCGCGCTCAGTACCCCGTACACACTTGCGAGCATGAGCCGCTCAGCTCGCAAAATGCTCGCGCTCAGTACCCCGTACACACTTGCGAGCATGAGCCGCTCAGCTCGCAAGATGCTCGCGCTCAGTACCCCGTACACACTTGCGAGCATGAGCCGCTCAGCTCGCAAGATGCTCGCGCTCAGTACCCCGTACACACTTGCGAGCATGAGCCACTCAGCTCACAAGATGCTCGCGCTCAGTACCCCGTACACACTTGCGAGCATGAGCCGCTCAGCTCGCAAGATGCTCGCGCTCAGTACCCCGTACACACTTGCGAGCATGAGCCGCTCAGCTCACAACATGCTCGCTCAGTACCCCGTACACACTTGCGAGCATGAGCCGCTCAGCTCGCAAGATGCTCGCAAGTGTGCACGCGCCTTTACATCCCCCTTCTTCTGCAATGCCACATAGGGCATGATTGGTTCGGATTCTATTGAGGGCAACCCAGGTTCTCTGTAGTAGATCACAAAAGTGTTGGACATTCAACAGCGATTGCCATTCTTGTGAGGTCCTAAAACACATACCAATTTCCTCTAAGTTGCCTCTTTGTAAGTAAGTAAGTAAGTAAGTAAGTAAGTAAGTAAGTAAGTAAGTAAGTAAGTAAGTAAGTAAGTAAGTAAGTAAGTAAGTAAGTAATTCGTCTTTATTCGTGGTGAATTTAGGGTTAAAGGCCCTCTCTTACACATAATCACAACATAAAAATTATGCAATTAGTCTCTGCAATAAAAATCTTGCGCTGTTTAGACTACTAGGCATAGATAGATAGATAAAGCCTTTATTTTCTGTGGCGAAGTTAGGCCTCTTGGCCCTTTCTTACACTTAACCACACACATATTGTTATTATTCCATAATCATATTAAACCAATATTTAATTTATTGTGCAATAATATATCATTTTCACACACAATCACTCGTTCCACTCATACAGGTGCTGTACCCTGCTGGAAGCACTTAACGAGTATCTATACTTTAGTCGCTGGAATCCTACATGGATGGGAAGAATCCTATTTAATTATATTTTACAATAATCTTGCAACTGATAGTTTAGTCTTCTCAAACAGGGGAGTTTCATGTGACACAGTATAGGCAGCCAGTAGAGGGGGACCCATTTAACAGTCTCATAGTCTGGTTCGGCTATACCACTTTGTTTCACCTTAGGAACTGTTCAGTCAGACTGATTACCAATACTATGGTGAGAAATATACTGGACTCCAAGCTGACGTAGGAGGGTGGGTGCAGAAGCTCCCCATGTGGAATCAGCCAGTTATGTGATACGCTCTTTATGGTTCTTAAGTTAGCAGCGCTAATACTTATATGTTTGTTGTTAATTCAACGTACCTGGGATTGGTGTTGTGGAGGAGGGGAGTACCCTTGAGTGTAACATCAAGTTTAGCATATGCTTGTCTATTGCCTATGTGGAAAAAGCAAGTGTCTCTTTTACTGGTGCTTGATGTTAAGCATCACTTCCTGAAGTTCTCCATCCGAATTTCAATATTTGTATTTAAGTTTGCCTCTATCGCAATCTCATAAGAGTGTTGAGTAACTTATGCCGGATCATCAGCATAAGAAATATTTCCGTAGATGATGTCAGGCATATACAGGCGTAGGGACTTGGCGACCACTGCAGTCAGCCTCCCGAGTATTGGTGGGTAAGCCACAGATCTAGCTGTCATGAGGAAATGCTTGTCAGGCACTGACCATCTAGTGTAAAACGAAACACATGCTCAAAGATCCACGACAGGGCCAGCAAGCCATTGGATAGCGGCTTTTATCGCTTTCAAACGTAGAAAGTGCCTCGGATCGAAGTTATTACCTAATGTGACACAATCTTTGAGCAGATCTATCAGGCATGATGACCAGCATGGTTCCGATGATAGACAGATATGCAAAAAGAGAAAAGTACGAATTGGGACCATGAATATATTGACCCTAACTGGTAAGACCGAAGAACTCATAGATATGATGCAAAGGAGAAACATATCTATATTGGGTCTGACCAAAACGAAATGGAGAAAGACAGGTAGCAAGGTTATCAGAGGTGGCTACAGATTATATTGGTGTGGACTGGAAAAGGAGGCCAAAAATAGCATGGGATTTTTACTGACAAAAGATATGGATGCCGTGTCAAACGTTTCCTACAAGAACGACAGGATCATAAAATTATCTATACAATAAGAGTCAACTAATTACGTGATTGTACAAGTGTACGCTCCACACACTGGATGCAGTGCTGATGATAAAGAAAAATTTCTTCAATTCTTAGATGATGTAATCGATTAAGGAAACCTTATCATTATTGGATACCTAAATGCACAAGATGTAGCAAACAGACAAGGCTGTGAGGATATCGTAGGGCCACATGGGTTTGGAAACAGAAATGCAGAAGGTGAACACCTGATTGATCTTTGTAGAAGAAATGGCATAATCATCAAGAACACCTTCTTCAGAAAACGGTAGAGCTACAAAATAACAAGGTCATTTCCAGCAAAAGTATGAACGGCGACCATAGATTGCTTATCATGGACTTGGGCCATATGACAAATGAAATTCTGAAGAAAAAAACGAAAAAACGAAAAATATAGACATGGAAACTAGAAAAAGCTCAGTTCCAGGAGAATATCAGAAAACCTACCACGGGGAGAAACAACGAAAGATGCATTTGTGAGAGAAGCTAAAGAACTCTGTGGGTTAACAGGATCAACCAAGAAAAAAAAATAGACACCTCGGTGGAACGATAGTCAAAACAGCCATTAAAGCAACAAACCAAGAAAAAGAGATGCTAGATAAAGAAAAACAAAAACTATCCAAGACCAAGTAAGCCAAGATGTTAATAGACTACAGGAACTTTATACAGCAAAGAAACTCATAGTTACGAGGGTAGTAAGAGAAGGAAATAGCATGGAATGAGTTTTTGGATAAGTTAGAATTAGACAACAGAGAAAATAGGAAATTATTGTACAGTGTAGCCAAGAAAAGAAGGTGTGAACAAGAGGATATAACGGCAATAGAAGGGGACAACGGAACTTTAGTGGGAGAATAAGATGAAATAGGGAATGAATTTAAGACCTTTTTTGATAATCTCTTAAATGGAGTAGCGAGCACTACAGCAGACAGTGAGGAACCTTGTAGTAGTAACGAGGAAAGTAGAAGCATAGAATCCCCAGTTACATGGCTGGAGATAGAAAAGTCCATGAAAAGTATGAGGAAAGGAAAATCAGTTCGAATGGATGAGTTAAGTACAGATATATTGCGAGCAGCAGGAACTCCAGCAGTCCAGTGGTTATATAGACTCCTTAACACAGTATGGCAGAAACACACTATTCCAGAAGACTGGAAGAAGGGTGTAATCGTACCTCTTTTCAAGAAGGGGAGTAGACGAATATGCACCAATTACCGTGGAATTACTCTGCTCTCTCATAGTCTAAAACTTCTGGAAAATATCACAGAGAGTAGATTAAGGGAAATTGTAGAATCTTTATTAGAAGAGAAACAATGTGGTTTTAGGCCTGGAAGAACAACTACAAACCTTATCTTTGCTGTCAGGATGTTAGTGAAAAAGCACTGGGAGAAAAAAGGAAACCACTTATTCTACTATTCCTAGACATCGAAAAGGCTTATGATAGCGAACCTAGAGAGCATGTCTTGAAATGCCTAAAAGAGCTGGGACTTCGGGACAGTTTTGTTGCAGAAGTGAAGTTGCTGTATGATAAAACCAGAAGTTGTTTGCAAGTGGGTTGCGGGCTGTCCAAATGGTTTGAAACGAAGAGAAGAGTACAGCAAGGCAGTGCTTTGTCACCCCTCTTATGTATCACTGTGATGGATGCCATAATAAAGGCTCTAAAAATGAAGGAGCAGCAGGACTTGCCATCTTTCATCTTCGCAGACGACGTGGTGGTCTGGGACGAAACCGAAAATGATGTGGAGAAAAAGCTGCAGAAATGGAGTCAAGAGTTTAAGAGGTATGATTTAAATATCAACAGAACTAAGAAGGTGATGATGAAGTTATAGAGGGGAGATGACAAACCACAAATCAGAATAAATGACACAAAACTGGACAGTGTTCCAACGTATAAGTACTTGGGTAGTCTGTCTGTTAGGTCATCAGCCCAGAGGTTGGTTGGATCCTCAAATAGCACCACCAAAAGTTATGCGGTTATAAGGAAATGCTAGAAACCAATGGCAACACCAAAATGAAGCGTACTAGGCAAGATGAGGAGTGAGGTAGTTTGCCATTGCTTTCCTCACTGGGTCAGAAAGTACTATTGTAGCACGACTGACACTATGAGCAGCACCTTTCATAACACTCAGATGCAATAGTCATGCTCTGAATGTCATTACTCAGCACTACCCATACCCCAGCAACTTCCGTATTGTCACAGCCATGGATATTGACCGGGACTTCGGTGGAAGCTACACTTTACTCTGGCCTGTGCCAATAGATGGATGCAAAAGTACTGTATCCATCAAGAAAAGACAGCAGGCAGACTTGGATAGTATAGTATCAAAATACAACTTTGCAATGTATGAGGTGGACGGTCTAATTAGCAAAGCAACTCAATTTTACCACCAAGTAAGACAACTGATGTGGGATAAACAAGTACCATTAAAAGCAAAGATGGCAATATACAGTATAAGTTATATTATACACCCATCCTCACGTATAGCTTGGAAACTAGCAAGTTCACGAGAAAAGACAACTCAAAACTTCAAGCTGCAGAAGTGATGTTCCTACGCACCATGATACAGAAGACCTGGAAGGACAAATTCAGGAATGAAACAGTCCGAGAGGAGGTGGGAATAGGAGACTCCCTACTACAGAGAATTCAGAAAGCTAGACTGAATTAGTTTGGCCATGTAAGAAGGATTAGTGCAAGCAGGACTGCAAAAAGAGAATATGAAAGAGAAGTAAAAGGAAAAAGACCAGTTGGCAGACCCGATATCTAAATACAAACATAACAGAGGAAATTCGGAGCTAACCAAACAGATACACTGACTGACAGAGCAAATGCAACACCAAGAAGGAGTGGTCAGAACTTTATGCCAATTGCAGGGTAGACTGACGTCACTGAGGTATGCTCATGATGTGAAATGCGCCGCTGTGCTGCGCACGTAGCGAACGATAAATGGGACACGGCGTTGGCGAATGGCCCACTTCGTACCGTGATTTCTCAGCCGACAGTCATTGTAGAACGTGTTGTCGTGTGCCACAGGACACGTGTATAGCTAAGAATGCCAGGCCGCCGTCAACGGAGGCATTTCCAGCAGACAGACGACTTTACGAGGAGTATGGTGATCGGGCTGAGAAGGGCAGGTTGGTCGCTTCGTCAAATCGCAGCCGATACCCATAGGGATGTGTCCACGGTGCAGCGCCTGCGGCGAAGATGGTTGGCGCAGGGACATGTGGCACGTGCGAGGGGTCCAGGCGCAGCCCGAGTGACGTCAGCACGCGAGGATCGGCGCATCCGCCGCCAAGCGGTGGCAGCCCCGCACGCCACGTCAACCGCCATTCTTCAGCATGTGCAAGACACCCTGGCTGTTCCAATATCGACCAGAACAATTTCCCGTCGATTGGTTGAAGGAGGCCTGCACTCCCGGCGTTTGCTTAGAAGACTACCATTGACTCCACAGCATAGACGTGCACGCCTGGCATGGTGCCGGGCTAGAGCGACTTGGATGAGGGAATGGCGGAACGTCGTGTTCTCCGATGAGTCACGCTTCTGTTCTGTCAGTGATAGTCACCGCAGACGAGTGTGGCGTCGGCGTGGAGAAAGGTCAAATCCGGCAGTAACTGTGGAGCGCCCTACCGCTAGGCAACGCGGCATCATGGTTTGGGGCGCTATTGCGTATGATTCCACGTCACCTCTAGTGCGTATTCAAGGCACGTTAAATGCCCACCGCTACGTGCAGCATGTGCTGCGGCCGGTGGCACTCCCGTACCTTCAGGGGCTGCCCAATGCTCTGTTTCAGCAGGATAATGCCCGCCCACACACTGCTCGCATCTCCCAACAGGCTCTACGAGGTGTACAGATGCTTCCGTGGCCAGCGTACTCTCCGGATCTCTCACCAATCGAACACGTGTGGGATCTCATTGGACGCCGTTTGCAAACTCTGCCCCAGCCTCGTACGGACGACCAACTGTGGCAAATGGTTGACAGAGAATGGAGAACCATCCCTCAGGACACCATCCGCACTCTTATTGACTCTGTACCTCGACGTGTTTCTGCGTGCATCGCCGCTCGCGGTGGTCCTACATCCTACTGAGTCGATGCCGTGCGCATTGTGTAACCTGCATATCGGTTTGAAATAAACATCAATTATTCGTCCGTGCCGTCTCTGGTTTTTCCCCAACTTTCATCCCTTTCGAACCACTCCTTCTTGGTGTAGCATTTGCTCTGTCAGTCAGTGTATAAGCGACATACAAACTAATTTATTGATGCGTAATCTCAAGTATTACAATAATAATAATCTTCTTCTTCTTTCTTTCTTTCTACGTTAGAGTCTTCTAGGGACCACGTGACAATTTCAATGCTTCATCCCCTGTTGTTCCTCCTTCTTCCTCCAATACTCCTTCATCTGTGCTCACTATGTCTCCTTTTCTTCTCCTCGGACGATTTTGAGCCCGTTTTCTTTCCCTTGGAATCCTTCCATTTTTTACACTTTCTTTCCAAAAATCTCTCTCTCTGTTGCTTTTTTTTTCTTCCCTTAGCCTATATTATCTATATATTAAAAAATTTATGAAAACTAAAGTCAGTCAGTCCGGCCATTCTATCTGGTCGATTTCCTTCATTCCTTTTTTAACTGAAGGGTATTCATGCACAGATTTGTCATCAGGTACTATAAATCACTTAAATTCCGCCTTCCCCAAATTAATTTATTTTTACAAGTTTTCGTCTCTTTTAAGCAATCATATCTTTGGTTATATCTCAGGTTCGGAGTTCGTTTCGGCTTAAGAACACTCAGTGGATCAAACTCTTTCATTTCAGCTCTTAACTATTCAAATTGGTTGATTCTGAGGAAAGTTTTGAGTGCACATTTTTTTTTTTTTTTTTTTGCAAGTGGCTTTAGGTCGCACCGACACAGATAGGTCTTTTGGCGACGACGGGATTGGAAAGGCCTAGGAGTTGGAAGGAAGCGGCCGTGACCTTAATTAAAGTACAGTATTTGTCTGGTGTGAAAATGGGAAGCCACCGAAAACCATTTTCAGGGCTGCCGACAATGGGATTCGAACCCACTACCTCCCGGATACACGCTCACAGCCACGCGCCTCTAACCGCATGGCCGACTCGCCCGGTGAATGCACATTCAATCTGACGTCTCATTTCTTCAACATTTTGTATCTTTGAAGCAATCATATATTTCGTTCTAATTGAGGTACGCAGTTCGTTTTGGTCTAAAAACACTCAGTGGATTAACCGCTTTTTTTTTTTTTTTGAGGTAATAACAACTTAAACTGGTAGATTCTGAGAAAAGTTATGAGCACATTTGTCTCCATGATGAAGATCTTTGAAGGACAGTTCGGCGCGTAGTGTTGTTCCAAGGAATGCTTAATTCAACATCTTTGTGTGATGTATTTTCAAGTGTTTTGTTGACATAATATTACATTCTATTACCACAGCAGATCATATGCTTTATTTCATTAACTCGAAACTTTGCAAATACATCCGTGAGGATAGTAACGAACAACACCATACTTTGTACATTGCTGGCAGAGCCAGCGGGAATTATTATTATTATTATTATTATTATTATTATTATTATTATTATTATTATTATTATTATTATTATTATTATTATTTTATCTCTGTGCTATATCATATAGTTGTAAATTAAGTCATTTAATTCTATCTTACCGGCTTACTTGTAGGCTATAATTCTTTCAAGAAACTTGTATAAACGACTTCTATACATTCTCAACACCACTTGAATGCAAGTTGACAACGGTTATGTTTTTAATCTCCATTGGACAGAACATATCAAGAACTAACCAGTGTTTTTTAACGTGTGAATTTTAATGTATCCGTGTATAATTTGTCTTACGATTATGGATAAAGATGTGCCGATGGGACGAAACATGTTCCATTTTATTAAAATATTATTATTCTATAAAGAATAAAACCAGGTGTGGAATTCATCATCATCATCATCATCTGTTTACCCTCCAGGTTCGGTTTTTCCCTCGGACTTAGCGAGGGATCCCACCTCTACCGCCTAAAGGGCAGTGTCCTGGAGCTTCAGACTCTTGGTCGGGGATACAACTGGGGAGTACGACCAGAACCTCGCCCAGGCGGCCTCACCTGCTATGCGGAACAGGGGCATTGTGGAGGGATGGGAAGATTGGAAGGGATAGGCAAGGAAGAGGGAAGGAAGCGGCCGTGGACTTAAGTTAGGTACCATCCCGGCATTCGCCTGGAGGAGAAGTGGGAAACCACGGAAAACCACTTCCAGGATGGCTGAGGTGGGAATCGAACCCACCTCTACTCAGTTGACCTCCCGAGGCTGAGTGGACCCCGTTCCAGCCCTCGTACCACTTTTCAAATTTCGTGGCAGAGCCGGGAATCGAACCCGGGCCTCCAGGGGTGGCAGCTAATCACGCTAACCACTACACCACAGAGGCGGACAAAAGTGGAATTTTTACCTGAAATACCATAACGCTGTTAAGGTTGTAATACGGGCTTCTTCTTGTTTGAGTCATCAGTCCATAAACTGGTTTGATGTAGCCTTCCATGACACCCGATCCTTTGCTAACCTTTTCATTTCTACATAACTGCTGCATATTACATCTGCTGTAATCTACTTTTCACACTCATACCTTGGTCTACCCCTACCATTCTTACCGCCTACACTTCCCCAAATAAAAGTGAACAAATCCTGGGTGTCTTAAGATGTGTCCCATCATTCCATCTCTTCTTCTCGTGAAATGTAGCAAAATCGATCTGCTCTCACCAATTCGATTCAGTATCTCGTCATTCAAGATACGCTCTATCCATCTCACCTTCGGCATTCTTCTGTAACACCACATTTTTCTATTCTCTTTCTTTCTGAGGAAGTTATCGTCCATGTTTGACTTAATACCGGCGGCTTAAATATGAAATTTATCTCTTATAATTATTTGACATTATATCTTAGCCTCGTGAGAACATTTGAAAAGTAATGTTGTTCGAAATGATAGTGATATGTGTGTAGTACACTGATATTGATAGAAATGTGATCCTTCGTGTCGACCTTATCATCGTCCGGTAGCCTGGGCGTCAAGCAGTTATACACTTGCGAAAGCTATTTTTAAAATACTGCTCGCTAACAGGCATTCCTTGACGATCAAAATACACAATAGCTTCTCAGAATTATGAGAGAGCTCTTTAAAACTTTCGGAGCTATTACACATTAGATTCTGTCTTCAGTCATGATGCTCAGATCTGTGTGCAATTTAACTTCTTTGGGCTAAGCGTCTCAGATGTAGAAGTGCTCGGTCGAGACTGCATGATATCGAGGTCTCTTGTTATTAAAACCTATGTCCAGCTCCAAGGTTGAATGGTTAACACATGCTGGCTTTTGGTCCAAGAGGTCCCGAGTTCGATTCCCGGCTAGAACAGGAATTTTAATTTTAACCTGGCTCGGGGACTGGATGTTTATGATGTCTTCAACGTTAAAAATCATCTTAAGTAGGACCTCATCCTGACAGACATACAGGTCCCCTATAAGACTCTCCGGAGACCATACGCCATTATTATTACTATTATTATTTCCGCCTCTGCGGTGTAGTGGTTAGCATGATTAAAGGGACCAATTTCGATTCCCGGCTCTGCCATGAAATTTAAAAAGTGGTAAAAGGGTTGGAGCTGGGTCCACTTAGCATCGGGAGGTCAACTGAGTAGAGAGGGGTTAGTTTCCATGGTTTCTCACTTCTGCTACGGGCAAATGCCGGCGTGGTACCTAACTTATGGCCAAGGCCATTTCCTTCCCTCTTCCTTGTCTACCCATTCCAATATTCCCACCCCCCACTAGGCCCCTGTTCAGCATAACAGGTAAGGCCGCCTGGGCGAGATACTGGTCCTCCTTCCCAGTTGTATCACCCCAACCCAAAGTCTCACACTCCAGGACACTGCCCCTGAGGCGGTAGAAGTGGGATCCATCACTGAGTCCGAGGGACAAACCAACCCTAGAGGGTAAACAGATTAATAAAATAGAGAAGAAGATCAATGCATATAAATTAAGCCATAATTTACCCAAACAAATGGTAGAAAAGCATGTTTTTGGTCATGTAATAATATATTAACCCATTATCCAGGTATTGTTCATATGTTTATGCCGATAATGCCAAATGATTTTGTTTGTGTCTGGTTAATTTGAATTTCTTTCCTTAGAATATTTGACTGTTAAATGAAGTTCGAGGGTATTGGGTTTCGCGAACAGTAAGTAGTCAAAATAGAAAGAACAAAATATGTCAGAAATATCAGGTTACTGATGATCTTCTAAACAAATTTTGGAGAATATTTAATTTTTTAGGACATATTTCCAAATGTGTATGTTATATTCAGGTGTCCGTAGGGCTCATGCATATTTCCAGGTATTTTACGTCACAGAAATCTAGTCCCTACTAATGATTAATAATAATGATAATAATAATAATAATAATAATAATAATAATAATAATAATAATAATAATAATATTGCCCTCCTCTGTGGTATAGTGGTTAGCCTGAATAGCTGCCACCCCTGGGGGCCCGAATTTGATTCCCGGCTCTGCCACTAAATTTGAGAAGTGGTACGAGGGCTGGAACGGGGTCCACTCAGCTTCGGGACGTCAACTGAGTAGAGAGGGTTAGATTCCCAACTCAGCCATCCTGGAAGTGGTTTTCCGTGGTTTCCCACTTCTCCTCCAGGTAAATGCCGGCATGGTACCTAACTCAAGGCCACGGTCGCTACCTTCCCTCTTCCTTGTCTATCCCTTCCAATCTTCCCATCCCCGCACAAGGACCCTGTTCAGCGTAGCAGGTGAGGCCGCCTGGGCAAGATAATGGTCCTTCTCCCCAGTTGTATCCCCCGACCCAAATTCGCATGCTCTAGGACACTACCCTTGAGGCGGTAGGGGTGGGATCCCTCGCTGAGTCCGAGGGAAATACCAACCCTGGAGGGTAAACAGATTAAGAAAGAAAGAAAGAAAGAAAGAAGGAAAGAAGGAAAGAAGGAAAGAAATAATAATAATAATAATAATAATAATAATAATAATAATAATAATAATAATAATAATTTGGTGTGACTGTTACAGTTGAGCTTAAACGACTAGTAAGACAGCTTGCCCAATGAGTGTGAATGGTGTCTGTCGTGGAGTGCATTGAAACCCGGGTGTTGGTGTAGTGGTGAGGAGTGCAATACACGAGTTGCAAGCATGTTTTGAGCGGAACAAATATCAAGCTTCAGAGACATAAAAATTAATTTTCTTCTTCTTAATCTGTTTACCCCCCCCCCCCCCCCCCAGGGTTGGTTCTTCCTTCGGACTCAGCGAGGGATCCCACCTCTACTGCCTCAGTGTCCTGGAGCGTCAGACATTGGGTCGGGGGATAAAACTGGGGAGGAGGACCAGTACATCGCCCAGGTGGCCTCACCTGCTATGCCGAACAGGGGCCTTGTGGGGGGATTGGAAGATCGGAAAGGGATAGACAAGGAAGAAGGAAGGAGGCGGCCATGGCCCTAAGTTAGGTACCATCCCGGCATTTGCCTGGAGGAGAAGTGGGAAACCACGGAAAACTTCGAGGATGTCTGAGGAGGGAATCTACTCAGTTGACCTCCCGAGGCTGAGTGGACCCCGTTCCAGCCCTCGTACCACTTTTCAAATTTCGTGGCAGAGCCGGGAATCGAACTCGGACCTCTGGGGGTGGCAGCTAAACACACTAACCACTACACCACAGAGGCGGACAAAAATTAATTATACACGTTTATAATCCCATCCGGGCTGGGATAGAACCCGGAACCATATGTTCCGATGACCTTCAACTACAGAGTAATAATAGTAACTAGCTGTGGTGCCATCGGTTGACAGTTTCATTATTTTTGCACGAATGTAGAAAACGTACCTTTATCATCCATTCAGCAATAGCGGAAGAGAGTTACTGAAGAAGAGGCTGAGCACATTTCAACCAGTAATGAACAAGCTGGGGTGAGTGGCTCAGACGGTAGAACCACTGGCCTTCGAAGCCCAACCTGACAAGTTCGATTCCAGCTCAGTCCATTGGTATTTGAAAGCGTTCATATTCGCCAACAACTTGCCAGAAGATTTACTAGTGTATTAACAAAATTCGTCCGCCTCTGTGGTGTTGTGGTTAGCGTGATTAGCTGCCACCCCCGGAGGCCCGGGTTCGATTCCCGACTCGGCCACGAAATTTGAAAAGTGGTACGAGGGCTGGAACGGGGTCCACTCAGCCTCGGGAGGTCAACTGAGTAGAGGTGGGTTCGATTCCCACCTCAGCCATCCTGGAAGTGGTTTTCCGTGGTTTCCCACTTCTCCTCCAGGCGAATGCCGGGATGGTACCTAACTTAAGGCCACGGCCGCTTCCTTCCCTCTTCCTTGCCTATCCCTTCCAATCTTCCCATCCCTCCACAAGGCCCCTGTTCCGCATAGCAGGTGAGGCCGCCTGGGCGAGGTACTGGTCATACTCCCCAGTTGTATCCCTCGACCAAGAGTCTGAAGCTCCAGGACACTGCCCTTGAGGCGGTAGAGGTGGGATCCCTCGCTCAGTCCGAGGGAAAAACCGAACCTGGAGGGTAAACAGATGATGATGATGATGATTAACAAAATTCTGTGAGACTAAAATTTCGCACCTCGGTGCTCCGAAAACCACAAATATAGTTGTTGCAACCTGCAACCAATAATGTGATATTATTATTATTATTATTATTATTATTATTATTATTATTATTATGTTTTCTGAGTTGCCAAACAGTTCTCATCCTTTCTCCGTGGATCCTTTTTCGTTCTTCTGTCCACTTCGCTCCAGTCTTCTTTTTCACTTCGTTCTCTGGTTGCACTTTCCATCCTTTAATTTTTATTATTATTATTATTATTATTATTATTATTATTATTATTATTATTATTATTATTATTATTATTATTATTATTATTCGTTTAAACCGCTCAAAGGGGCGTTGGAACTTGCCAGTTGGCCGCATGGTATCCCTTTCTTATCCTTCCAAAATCTCTGCATGAATTTGCTACATGTCTGGCTCCTTGGTTGAATGGTCAGTGCAGTGCTCTTCGGTTCAAAGGGACGCTCGTTCGATTCCCGGCCAGGTCGGAGATTTTAACACGAAATGGTTAACTCCTTTGGCTCGGGGACTGGGTGTTTGTGCTGTCCCCAAGATCCTTGCAACTCACACACCACACATAACACCATCCTCCATCACAATAACACGCAGTTACCTACTCACCGGACGAACGGGCCGTGCGGTTAGGAGCACGCAGCTGTGAGCTTGTATCCTGGAGATAGTAGGTTCGAACCCCACTGTCGGCAGCCCTGAATATGGTTTTCCATGGTTTCCCATTTTCACATCAGGCAAATGCTGGGGCTGTACCTTAATTAAGACCACGGACGCTTCCTTCCCACTCCTAGCCCTTTCCTATCCCAACGTCGCCATGAGACTTATCTGTGTCGGTGCGACGTAAAGCAACTAGCAAAAGACGGTACCTATGCATGGTAGATGCCGCCCACCCTCATCGGAGGGTCTGCCTTACAAGGGCTGCACCCGGCTAGAGATAGCCACACGAAATTGTTATAAATTCGCTACATTGTTTCTTGCGTTCTTCCAATCATTTCTCACCATTTTTAATGTCTCCGTAAATCTGTGGATGGTACAAAGTCTTCATGATCTTATGATGTGCTCTGTGATGTTCATTTCTTGCAGGTCTTCCGTTGTTTATCCTGGTATTCTGTTTGCTTATTAATAATTATTTTTCAGTGAATCTATTCTTTTCTATTCAGTAGATACGTCCACAGAATTTTAAACCTCTCGAGCGTGCGATATTAATGAATCTGTCTGTTAGGCTGTAAAGTTCTACAGTTATCCTCTTGATTCAGAGGCCTTTTTTCGTGGCAAGCCGCATATTTTTCCGAGAATATTCCGTTCTTTTTTTCATTTCTGTGATTTTATAATGAACTCCTAACGTTATGATTTACTATGCCCACAAGGTTTCTGGCAGGAGAACGGTTTTGAAGTCCGTTGGTAATTTAGGGTGTCCAAATATGCGAGCCTCGTGTCGGAAAATTTACCAGCATGTAAAATATTTTCTGCTGTATTCTTTTACGTCGCATCGACACAGAGAGGTCATATGGCGACGATGGAATAGGAAAGGGGTAGGAGTAGAAAGGAAGGGGCCGTTGCCTTATTTAAGGCATAGCCCCAGCATTAGTCTGGTTGGAAAATGGGAAACCACGGAAAACTATCTTCAGTGCTGCCGACAGTGGCGTTCAATCCCACTACCTCCCAAATGCAAACTCACAGCTGCGCGCCCCTCTTCGCACGGCCAACTCACTCGGTACCATGTAAAGAGATCCTGCGGGTCCGGTACCTCGACGTCGCTGAAAGCAATGGAAGTAGTTAGTGAGACCAATAATGTTATTAATATCTCTGTGCTACAGCGCTAACTATTACACGTAGACTAATATATTTGCATGCTTAAACACATATTGATGTCAAGTGATCCGTCCTTCAGTCTAAAAGCCAACGATGGGTGCTAAGAAATGACATCATTTTCGTTAATTGTCCTTCGTGACCTTGTATAAGAACATGAGACTTACATAGAGAATTCTTGTTATTTGAACTCCTCACACAGTGATCTCAAGAAACAACTTGTTGGTTACTGAAGAACGACATCTTTCCTGTCATAGGGCTTCTAGGAATACAGATAGGATATAAGGACAGTATAAATATCGACACGGTATACGCAAGTGGTCAGTAGCAGAGAATGACGCCGAAGGTAAGGGTGAGCATTTATTATTTTTATTATTATTATTATTATTATTATTATTATTATTATTATTATTATTATTATTATTATTATTATTATTATTATTATTATTATTATTATTATTATCATCATCATCATCATTTGGCCTTCTGAGGACCGTGTTAATTCGTATCAGCTTTGTTTCTTCTGGTCTTTCTCCTTGTCCAGTATTCTTTCACTCTCATATTTTACAACTTTCTTCGCACTTCTGGCCATGATGATTTTGTTCTGAGCCTAGTTCTGTCCTGAAAACCTGTGCAAGCCTGATTTTTTAATATTTTGAAAGCACTCTCTTGTATATCTGTAGTTCCTGTATTCCCATTTCTTCAAGATCCCCTTGTATCTCTTGGATCCAGAGTACTTTGGTTGTCTTGTTCACGGAAGAATTGTATTATTTGCAGTGTTCCCCTGGTCCGTTCTCAGGAATGTCCGAAGAATACGCTCCTTCTTTTCCGTACGATGTCTGAGATTTTCTCTGTCTTGATATACAGTTCTTGATTAGCTCGCCTTCTAAATTGACTGTCCACTCTTCTTCTTCTTCCTCCTCTGCTTCTTCTTCTTCTTCGTCTTCTTCTTATTATTATTACTGGTTCGAATGGGCCTACTTTGGACCACGCTTGTTCAACTGTTGTGCCTTGATCTCTGCGCAGTATTGAAGCGTTTTATGCCGGTCATGGGGTACCTTTCTTCCGTTTTTTTTTTTTTTTTAATTCATAAAGTTCCTTCAGGGTATGTCGTACAGACCGTCTGTTTTGAGATCTGATATTCTCAGTTCTTTAATGTCCTTCTCAGCTTCTGTCATCCAAGTTGTACGAATCTTCTTGTTCTGCCACAGGATGAACAGGTGATTTGGGAGGCAGTTTTACTATACGGCCATAGTGAGCTCCTCTCCTTTTCCTAGCACAATCAGAGAGCCTCTCTATATGTTCGTAGAGCTTAAAATTATGACGCATATGAAATTCCTCATTATTATTATTATTATTATTATTATTATTATTATTATTATTATTATTATTATTATTATTATTATTATTATTACTACTACTACTAAAGTTTGTTTCGGACCATAAGAGACCCATTAAAATACTAGTAACATAATTCTGGAAGCTTTTTCTTTTTTTCTTTTTTTTTCTTTTTTAGCAGCCCAGAATCGCTGCATTCCTTCTCTTCTTTCCTCCGCCGATCGGCTGTTCGGCCTGCGTTCTTTATGAAACCATTGATACCGATCTGGATAGCTGCAGTCGCTTAAGTGCGGCCAGTATCTAGTATTCGGGAGATAGTAGGTTCGAGCCCCACTGTCAGCAGCTCTGAAGATGGTTTTCCGTGGTTTCCCATTTTCACACCAGGCAAAGGCCATGGCCGCTTCCTTCCCACTCCTAGCCGTTTCCTGTCCCATCGTCACCATAAGACCTATCTGTGTCGGAGCGACGTAAAAAAAAAAACCTTGAAGTTGTTACTTTTCAGTTTGTACTATGCTTGATCTGAGATGTCTG
This sequence comes from Anabrus simplex, assembly GCF_040414725.1. NCBI lineage: Eukaryota > Metazoa > Arthropoda > Insecta > Orthoptera > Tettigoniidae > Anabrus > Anabrus simplex. The sequence continues at coordinate 90,444,783 of NC_090265.1, read as the reverse complement.
TTCGCTCTAGTCCATCCGTCCTGAAGTCATTTCCAAGCTGAAATCACATATCCCAAACTTTAAGTCCACTGTCCGTTTTTTTAAAATGTTTGTCTACAACTGTTCGTCTATTCTATCTTCCGCTCTGTTCTGTTCTGTTCTGTTCTGTTCTGTTCTGTTCTGTTCTGTTCTGTTCTGTTCTGTTCTGTTCTGTTCTGTTCTGTTCTGTTCTGTTCTGTTCTGTTCTGTTCTGTTCTGCTCTGTTCTGTTCTGTTCTGTTCTGTCCTGTCCTGTCCTGTGTGTTTTCCATTATTAATGTACTAGAAAGAGTTGAAGAAAACGTGTTCTACACGGAAGAAATGCGTTTTCGGACCCATATCCATATAACATCCTGTCTTCCTCTATGTGCGAGGAATGTGTCCTGAATGTTTAGCCAGAAAATTTTCGTAACAATCAATCAATCAATCAATCAATCAATCAATCAATCAATCAATCAATCAATCAATCAATCAATCAATCAATCGATCGATCAATCGATCAATCAATCAATCAATCATCAGTGATCTTCACTTAGGAATATCACCCAGGTGGCCAATTGCCTTTCAGTTGTTTACCTCAAAATTACATTTATTTGCAATTATTTACCTAGATTTTTCCTGAGAACTTGGACATTTTTCGAACGTTTTCCTCGATAATGTATTCCAATCCCTTACTCCTCGTCCTATAAATGAATATTTGCCCCAATATACCCTCTTGAATTCCAACTTTATCTTCATAGTATGATCTTTCCTACTTTTAAAAACCCCACTCAAGCATTTTCTTGTACTTATGTCATTCCACATGAACTCTCCACTGACAGATCGAAACATACCACATAGTTGAGGATCTCGTCTCCATACTCCCAAGTTTTCCCGGTCCAAACTTTGCAACATTTTAGTAACACTACTCCTTTGTCGGAAATCACCCAGAACATATCGTGCTGCTTTCCTTCGATTTTTTTTCCAGTTCTCTTATCAAGGAGTCCTGCTGAGGGTCCCATACACTAGAGCCATACTCTAACTGCGGTCTTACCAGAGACTTATATGCCCTCTCCTTTACATCCTTACTACAACCCCTAAATACCGTAAAAACCATGCGAAGAGATCTGTAACCTTTGTTTGCAATCATATTTATGTGACTAACCCAATGAAGATAATTTCTTATATTAACACTTAAGAACTTGCATTGTTCCCCATGAGGTACTATCACCTCATCAACACAATAATTAAAACTGAGAGGACTTGGTGAAACGTACTACTTGACTTTTTATCCCATTTACATTCATACCATTGTCTGATGTCCATCTCACAAAATTGTTGAAGTCTTGTTGCAGTCACTTACAATCCTACAACTCATTTACTACTCTACACAGTAAAACATCATCCGAAAATATCCTTATCTGTGATTCCATATCTTTAATCGTATAATTTATATATATAAGGAAACATAAAGGTCCAATAATAGTGCCCTGTAGGACCCTCGCCGTAATCATTACAGGATCAGATAACACTTCACCTACTCTAATTCTCTGAGTTTTATTTTCTAGAAATGTTTTGTCTAGTCCATTTGCCCTCATTTTCGTCAGTAATCTTCCATGATTTGCCCTATCAAATCCTTGTCTTGGTCAATAGCGATACAGTCCATTTGACCTCCTGAATATAAAATACAGTATCTGCTATATCTTTCTGGAATCCTATAATTTTAGCTCCACTGGAATAAACTTTCCTAAAGCCGAAATGAGTTTCTTTCAAACCAGTCAGTAATTTCACAAACGCGTCAATTTAATCAGAAAGAATGTTTTCCCAGAGCTCACAAGGAGCACATGTCACGCTGACTAGCCTTTAATTTTCGGCTTTATGTTTTTCACCCTTTCCCTTGTACACTGGGGCTACTATGGCAACTCTCCATTCATCTGGTTTAGCTCCTTCATGCAAACAGTATTCAAATATTTCAGATATGACAATGTAAACCAACCTGCAGCCTTTAACATATCCCATCAAATCTTATCAACCCCAGCTGCCTTTCTAGCTTTCAACTTTTGTATATGTTTATAAATATCTTTATTATCATAGGTAAATTTCAGTATTTCGCCATTATTAGCCGCCTCCTCTATCAGTACATTATATTTATGTCCAACTAGGCCCTACCGTCCTCAGCTACCGTGCGCACGGATTTTAATGTGATACCATCTGACTGCCTGCTCGCCTAAGTTCCATTTTAGTCTAGGCCTACTAAATTTGTCCAAACTAGAACTCAGAGAATTAGAGTAGGTGAAATAGATTGCTGAACATATACCGTCTTACTAATAAACGGTGTATAACTTTTATACAAGGTTTATACGCCGTTTATGTGAAATTCGTTACTAATAAACCGTGTATAAGCCTCCTGTGTATACATCTGTTATAGTTATTCATTGGATTGCTTATACAGACCAGGACCCTTGTATAAGCGTTGTATAGCAGCGAGTAGCGGAAAAAAAACGAGTGAGCAGTTTATTTTCGTGGTATTTATTGTCTACAGTAATATAATCGTGGTGAAATATTCGACTTATCCATTTAACATTGAAAGAATGGACGATAACGTTGATGATCTTCACGATATTTTAAACATAGAAGACATACACCGTTCAGAGGTTATGGACGCTAGACATCTTCGTAAAGTAAAACACTTTAAAGAGACGGAATGGCAATGAATAACTATAAAATAAATTATGGTTGGGCGTATTTTTGTGTAATAATGTGTTACTGCTTAATAGACTTTTGATATTGCGAGTTTATTATACATCATCTGCCCTACAAAGATCCTTCTCAAATTTGAGTACCTATAAAATGGGACATATTCCTCGAGATAAAAAATGGCATAACTTGAAAACCATACGTAATATGATTTCCATACTTTGTAGTTGAATATCCAGAAATATGATGTATAAATGCCTAATAGAAACTTTTTTGGTCAAACCTTTCTTTTAAGCTACAAAACTGTTTTTCCTTTCTCCTAAAAAGTAAGGATTTTGGAATGTGAAACCTTTTCAACTCGCCGATTCAATTACAATTGCTTATGTTTTCCGTACTACCCCAGTTGGGAGCTTTTGATCTTAGCTTTTCCATTTCTTTTTTGGCGTTCATTACACAAGCAAGCTGAAGAAATGTTGATATCAATATAAGTCAATTTCCAGCTGTCTCATGGAATGACAATGAGTAACTAAGTTATAAAAGAAATGATGGTTGGGCGTATGTTTGTGTAATAATGTATTAGGCCTCCTGCTTAATAGACTTTTGAAGTTGCGAGTTTATTATACATTATCTGGCCCTACAAAGATCTTTCTCAAATTTGAGTACCGGTACCTATAAAATGGGACACATTGCTCGAGATAAAAAATGGCATAACTTGAAAACCATACGGTACGTAATATGATTTCCATACTTTGTAGTTGAATACGCAGAAATATGATGTATAAATGCCTAATAGAAACTTTTTTGATCAAACCTTTCGTTTAGCTACAAAACAGGTTTTCCTTTCTCCTGAAAATTAAGGATTTTGGAATGTGTACCCTTTTCAACTCGCCGATTCAATTACAATTGCTTGTGTTTTCCGTACTATCCCAGTTAGGAGCTATTGATCTTTTCTTAAGCCTTCCCATTTCTTTTTCTGGCGTTCAAGACACAAGCAAGCTGAAGAAATGTTTATATCAGTATAAGCCAATTTCCAGCTGTCTCACTTAGTGTTGCCACTGCCTTTTCGATATGCCGTGCTACTGTGCGACTTTCCGGAAAGTTTTGCTCGTAGATAACCAGCAGAAGCGATCATAAAGGCGGTGAACGTGCAAAATACGCCAGTGAACTGCAGGAAGAGATTCCTACGCCTTGGAACGAGTGTATACGTGCTGTATAGTAATGCAATGCGTATACCTCGTTTATTAGTAAGAAAAATGTAAAACGCTTATACAGGGTTTATTCACTGTTTAACTAAACAAGAGTTAAACGACTGTATAAGGACTTTTTATTAGTAAGACGGATAATGATTAAGAGGGGTTCTCACAAGGTGGTGTTATTGGACCTCTGTGTTTTCTTATATATATGAATAACCTGAGTGAGGAACTGGAATCACAGATAATGGCTCTTTGTGGATAATGTTATGCAGTATGGAGTAATTAACAAGTTACAGGATTGTGAACGACTGAAGAAAGATCTCGACAAAGTTGCGAGATGGACAGCAGGCAATGGTAAGATGGTTAACGGCGTGAGAAGTCAGGCTGTAAATTTCACAAATAGATGAAGTTTTAATTCCTGTGTTGATGGGATGACAGTAAGTATCTAGGCGTTAATATGAGGAGAGATCTACATTGGAGTAATCACTTAATGAGGACTGTAAATACTGTAAATAGGGGTTACAGATCTTTTCATTTGGTTATGAGAGTATTTAGGGGTAGTAGTAGGGATGTAAAGAAGAAGGCGTAAGTCACTGGTGTGACCCCAGTTAGAGTATGGTTCTAGTGTACGAGACCCTCACCAGGATTACTTGATACGAGAACTGGAAAAAGATCCAAAGAGAAGCAGCACGATTTGTTCTGTGTGATTTCGGACAAAAGAGTAGTGTTACGAAAATATAGACGAAAATGTAGCAAACCTCGGACTGTGAAGACTTGGAAGTAAGGTGACGAGCTGCTCGACTAAGCGGAATATTTCGAACTGTCAGTGAAGAGCTGACATTAGTAGATGAATGAGCTTGAGTGGAGATTTTAAGAGTAGAAAGTATCATAAAATGAAGATAAAGTTTGAATTCAAGAGGAAACATTGGGGCAATTATTCCTTTATAGGAAGAGGCGTTAGGGATTCGAATAATTTACCAAGGGAAATGTTCGATTAATTTCCAAATTTTTTGCAATTATACAAGAAAGCACAAGGTAAACAACAAATAGAGAATCTGCCACCTGGATGACCGCTCTAAAAGCAGGTCAGTATTGATTGATTGATTGATTGATTGATTGATTGATTGATTGATTGATTGATTGATTGATTGATTGATTGATTGATTGATTGATTGATTGATTGATTGATTGATTGATTACTAGACCTTTCCACTTATTAAGCCATATAAGTGAATTTTCACCAAATTAATTAAACAGTACGAAATATCGTAATCTCCTAGGTACATTTTAGATGCTCAGTTTTATTCTCAATTCATCCTCGGCATTAAAATTCTTAGGTTTCTCTTATGCCTTTTCTTCCTTGTTAGTATAGTCTATATGTATGAAATGGTAAAAGTATTATTGTAATCTCTTAGATGTTGAGTTGTTATTCTTATTCTTATTCTTATATCCTCAGTAGGAAAATGTATCTTACGTTTTTTATGTATTCTTTTTATTAGATTGTGTATATTAACTGATACATTTAAACTAAAGTGGTAGTTAGTTACAGCCAAAGGGACCTCTGGTCCTACTTGTAATTAACTTTAAATAAGTATATTTCTATTTCTAGACGACAGAATAAACCGAATCCTACTCGCGGGCGTCTATGGCTAAGTTTTAATCAAGTTTGTCGGATAAACAGGAAATGTGTCGCCAAAGATACATTAAATGCCGACATCGTACAACATGGAGCATCGAAATGACATTCCTCCCCTCCCCCCCCCCCCCCTGTGCCGGGTTTGAACCCGCGACCTTGGGATCCGGAGGCCGACACTCGAACATTGACCCACAGAGAGAGATAAATAGTCACAAACAGTATTTAATAGTCTACGCACGTACTTTCTGAAAACTGTTTAATGTAATTTTCAGGTAGAAATATATAGGGTCTATCATATTGAAAATAGTTAGAATCGAATGTTTAAATGAAGAAAAGTATATTGTTATTTCATATATGACTTTATTTTACAAGGACTTTCATAAGAGATAGTATAATTGGAATCAAACGATTCAAAGAGCTAGTTGAAAATGAAGGATTGGATAAATCAGAGAAACTTGTAGACTGAATACTGAAAGGCATAACGCTCAATAATGAAGACAGATGTGCGTATGTAAAATGTTAATAGTAGTAATAATGTTAAGCCTGCGTGGCTCAGGCGGCAGCACGCCGGCATCTCACTGCTGGGTTCCGAGGTTCAAACCCCAGTCACTCCACGTGAGATTTGTGCCGGACAAAGCGGAGGCGGGACAGGTTTCTCTCCGGGTACTCCGGTTTTCCTTGTTATCTTTCATTCCAGCAACACTCTCCAATATCATTTCATCTGTCAGTCATTAATCATTGCCCCAGAGGAGTGCGACAGGCTTCGGCAGCCGGCATAATTCCTATCCTCGCCGCTAGATGGGAGCTTCACTCATTCCATTCCTGACCCGGTCAAATGACTGAAAAAAGGCTGTGGATTTTAATTTTCATGTTAGATCACTAAATCAATCAATCAATCAATCAATCAATCAATCAATCAATCAATCAATCAATCAATCAATCAATCAATCAATCAATCAATCAATCAATCCCCACTGATCCACCCAAGTGGCAGATTCCCCATCAGTTATGTATCTAGTCTTCCCTAAATTTTTTCAAAGAAGTTAGAAATGTATCAAACATCTCCCTTCGTAAATTATTCCAATCCCTTATTTTTCTTCCTGTAAAGGGATATTAGTCCAAATTTTTCCTCTTGAATTCCAACATTGTCTTCCTATTATGATCTTTCCTGCTTTCAAAAACTCCGCTCAAGAATATTCGTCTACTAATGTCATTTCACGCCATCTCACCACTGACAGTTCCGAACATACCGCTCAGTCGTACAGCTCGTCTCCGTACTCCCAAGTCTTCCTAGCCAAAACTTTCGCAATATTTTCGTAACACTCCTCTTTTGTCGGAAATCGCCCAGAATAAATCGTGTTGCTTTCCTTTGGATCTTTCCCAGTTCTCGAATCAAGTAATTCTGAAGTGGTTCCCATACATTGGGACCATACTCTAAATGGGGCCTCACCAGTGACTCATACACATTATCGTTTTCATTCTTACTACGACCATTAAATACCCTTATAACCATATGAAGACATTTGTCATTGACTCGATTTTACTTACCCTACAACTATCGCAGGAGAACAGTAACTGAAGAGTCCGGCTTCATGGCTAAATGGTTAGTGTGCTGGCCTTTGGTCACAGGGGTCTCGGGTTCGATTCCCGGCAGGATCGGGAATTATAACCATTATTGGTTAATTCCGCTGACACGGGGTTTGGGTGTATGTGTCGTTTCCATCATCATTTCATCCTGATCACGACGTGCAGGTCGCCTGCGGGAGTAAAATGAAAAGACCTGCACCTGCCGAAACAAACTTGTCCTTGGGCACTCCCAGTACTAAAAGCCATACGCCATTTCATTTCATTCATTTCAGTACCTGAAGAGATCCAACTTCTCTACTTGTGTATTTCCTACCTATCATTTAATGCTCTTAGGTTTCTTCCCAACCGTCGTCATTTTAGTCTTGAAAAAGCTTTTAATTATATTTGCTGATTTTTTCCAAATTCCATTGCAAGTTTTCAACGCAGTCTGCCATTAAGGCCAAGTCATAGCTCAAACTTCCCACTACACACCCAGCTGAATCCCTCCCTACTATTGTACACCTTTGAGTAATCCACGACTGTACACTATGAATAATAAGAATGAAATATTAAGGCCTTGCCTAACAGCTGCAACCACTTTCAGCCAAGAACCAATTCTCATTATGGCCCGGCTTTCTGCATAAAACCCCGATTCCATAATCCCTCAATATGACCAACTTTTTTTTCCCCCTTTGGTACTCTGTCTTATGCATTCTCAACTTCTACAAAACATAAGTACACAGTTCAACAAAATTATGGGAACATGTTTTCTAACGTCTGGTATGTGAATGTTAATTTGGTGGATGGGGTTCCAATGGTCGTACAGCATACCTTGAGACCTTAGCTACTCAGGGTATATCAAATCGAAGTTAAACTCCATCTGTAGGCGTAGCTATGCATTAAACTGTCAGGTGACCCCTTAAAACAAAGTGAATAGCGGTGCGTCCGTGTGTCGTTGTGAGGTACACAGACTACTGCGATCATTTGAGCACGTTGTACGTAAAACAGCGTACCACATGAGACATCTTAACGAGGTTCAAGTCACAAGGACCGTCACTTTGATCCAGGAAGGATGGACTTTTCGTCGTGTTGCTGTGAATCTCAATGTATCTCCGTCATTTATTAAACGCCTGTGGAATCTCTACAATGAGACAGGCCAGTTCACAAGGAGGGTTGAACCAGGCCGAAGACGCATAACAACCCCACAGGATGACCGATGTCTGGCCATCTGTGCGTTGCGGCGTCGTTCAGCAACTGCGAGAGAACTGCAACAAGACCTCAGGAGGATCACTAGAGTCACGGTGTCTGACCAGACAGTAAGGAACAGGTTAAGAAAAGTGCCCTTACGACCCAGACGTCCTGTTCGAGTGCCCCGTTTAACGCAGCAACATCGCGTAGCTCGCCTTTTCTTTGCCCGTACCCACGTCAAATGGCAACTTCGCCAATGGAGACCTGTGTTGTACAAAGACGAGTCCAGATTTCCCCTGACACAGCGTGATGGACGTCAACGTGTATGGAGACGCCGTGGTGAGCAGTACATGCCAAATGTTGTCCAGGAAGGCGACCGATTCGGACAAGGTTCTGTGATGGTGTGGGGTGGCATCAGTATTGATGGCCGTACGGATCTTGTCGTCGTCCGTGGTAATCTTACCGCTGCGGGGTACACCGAGCAGATACTGCTACAGCATGTGTTGGTTGCTGCATACGGTGTTGGTCCTGAATTCGTACTCATGCACGACAATGCCAGGGCTCATGTAGCGCACATCACCAGAGCTGTCTTGCAAGAACTGGACATTCAAGAGATGGAATGGCCAGTAGTGAGTCGCGACCTTAATCCTATCGATCATGTATGGGATAGGTTTGACAGAAGTGTTCGTGGGCGTCCTGTTCCACCACAGACTCTCCAAGATTCTCTCTAATTGAGCCTGATACTGCAACGTGTCCTCCGTCGACTTATACGGAGCATGCCACGTAGGTGCCAAGCTGTGACAAATGCCCGTAGAGGACACACACCATACTGACGCTCTCGAACTGTGATAAAAATCCACCCTGGAGGACTGTTATCACTTTGTTTTTGCCCCTATTTGGACATTTCCGTTTGTGTTCTGAAAATGAACGCGAATCCATCGATGTTCTTTTGTATACTTATAGGGTAAAGAATAAAGGTTTAGTTGGTAATATTATCTGGGTGTGAGGTATCGTTTTTTGGAGCATGACAAACGTTCAAAAACATGTTTCCCTAATTTTTTGAACTGTGTATAACTGTCCATTCCTCCTGTCGCAATCAATTGACGCATACTGAAAATCTGGTCCTGATAACCCATATATGGTCTATAACCGCAATGTTTTCATGCAATTTACTCCTCAAATTTGACTGCACACACGTTTGTAAATTGCATGTAAACACCTCGCCTGGTTTACTGATTTCTTTTCAGTTCTCGCACTGAAGTTATCGTGAACCACTGAGTCGGCTGCTTTCAAGGATTAACTAATAGGATAGATGTGTGTAGTATGTGCGCATAGGACGTAAAACTACCAGAAACGGAATTTATAATGGAACAGTTATGATATGTTCTACATTTCTTTCTTTATGTACTCACAGATACTGCCCTATCTCACGACCCTGCTCATCGTGCTGGCTGTTGTAGTAGCAGTGCCTGGACCACCCCCAAGGTAAGTGCAGTTTACGTAAAGAAAATCTGAAAATTCTGAGTTGTCTGATGGCTAACAGAGTTTAGAAATCAAATAATTTATTTGAGGTTTATAGTTCATTCCAAGCTATGTGTTACGTGTTAAGTGTCATACTTTCATCGCGTGTACACCAGCTATGCATCCCCTCCCCTCCCTCCCACACCATCTCACATCACTATCATCCTCTGGTTTTCTCCACATATTTTATTTCCATTCTTCAGCTCTGTTCGATTCTATACCGGTGTCTTTCGTTTCATTTTACTTTATTAGTTTCTATTTATTTCTTTGTCTGATGTCCTGTGTGTGTTTCCCTTCTTTTTCTTAATGCTATTTGTTCGTGGTGACGACCTCTAAAGATCTTTCGCAACTACTCGCAAAATATGTTATGAACCTGCCTGTAATTGTAATTGCGGAAGTGTAAAGTGTTGATGTGAGGAAAGGAACGTTAAGGACGACACAAACACCCAGTCCCCTGGCCAGGGATTTTAATCATTTACAATTAAGAATCCCTGACCCAGCCGGGAATCAAACCCGGGGCCGCGGGGCGACAGGCGGACGCATTGCCCCCTACGCCACGGGGCCGGACTGTCCGATCTGTTACTTCTCACGCATACATTGTGTGATAGACCATCTTATGAAAATGAAAACCTACTACCTGTTCTCCAGTCAGTGACCGGGTCAGGGATGGAATGAATGAAGCCGCCATCTTGTGGCGAGGATGGGAATTGTGCAGGCAATGATTAATGGCTGACAGATGAAATTAGAGTGCGGAGTGTTGCTCGAATGTTAGATGACAGGGAAAACCGAAGTACCCGGAGAAAAACCTGTCCCGCCTCCGCTTTGTCCAGCATAAATCTCACAAGGAGTGATCGGGATTTGAACCACAGAACCCAAGGTGAGAGGCCGACGCGCTGCTACCTAAGCCGCTGAGGCTCTGATAGAACATCTTAACTAGGGCTTAATGTTGTCGTCAGCTCCCGCTTGGAGCGCTGTGCCAGCATACAGCGAGCCACCTGGTGACGAATGAGCGTACCACTACAGCTCCAACGGTAAAGTATTCTTAAATTCAAACCCTCGTTATTGGAGAAGTCTTCCTCGTGGACAGTCAAGATTTTCTTCTGAAGACGTGGAGCAAAGTTCTCTGTAAAACGTAAAGAGTTTCACCTTGTTTTCTTGACACGGTATAAGCCCAAAAGCTCATATTATGTCTGTAATAATAATAATAATAATAATAATAATAATAATAATAATAATAATAATAATAATAATAATAATAATAATAATAATAATATCCGCCTCTGTGGTGTAGTGGTTAGTGTGATTAGCTGCCACCCCCGGAACCCCGGGTTCGATTCCCGGCTCTGCCACGAAATTTGAAAAGTGGTACGAGGGCTGGAACGGGGTCTACTCAGCCTCGGGATGTCAACTGAGTAGAGGTGGTTTCGATTCCTACCTCAGCCATCCTGGAAGTGGTTTTCCTTGGTTTCCCACTTCTCCTCCAGGCAAATGCCGGGATGGTACCTAACTTAAGGCCACGGCCGCTTCCTTCCCTCTTCCTTGTCTATCCCTTCCAATCCCCTCATCGTCCACTAAGGCCCCTGTTCAGCATAGCAGGTGAGGCCGCCTGAGCGAGGTACTGGTCATCCTCCCCAGTTGTATCCCCCGACCTAGAGTCTGAAGATCTAGGACACTGCCCTTGAGGCGGCAGAGGTAGGATCCCTCGCTTAGTCCGAGGGAAAAACCAACCCTGGAGGATAAGCAGATTAAGAAGAAGAATAGACTCAGGCAAATCACATGACACGAACAGAATCATAACTCATTTTGGGGACATCCATCGCGTTCATAAATGCAAATACCTGGGTGAAATTCTCACTCCCAATGGAAATAAAGAGGAGGTATTAAAAGAGAGGGTGGAGGCTTACAGAGATGACCTCCTGACTATGCCTACCACCCTTGTCATGGTTCCTGCTCCAAAACGGAACTCGGTTCTGACCACTTTGTGGTAATGTTTTAATTTGGCTTGAATGGAGATGGAGCAGAAACACTGGCAAGGGTGGTAGGCTCAAACCTTTCTTTTTAAAGAATTCTTTCTAAAAAATCTTGGGTCCAAAGAAGTCGCAAAATGACCAACACACTTTCCGGTTGAGATCGAACCAGGAACTCTATAAAACCATGGAAATCAAAGTTTTATTGTTCTCCTTTGACAGACTTTCAATACGGAAAAATGAGGATAGTCTCTTGCAATACATAAAGTTAAGACGACGATGAGAAATAGGACATCGACCTTTTATGGACACATTAAAAGGATGGATCAAAAATGTTGGTCAACAGAATACTCCTTCTACAAGGAAAGTGGCCGGGCTGAATGGCTCAGGCGGTTGAGGTGCTGGCCTTCAGACCCCAACTTGGCAGGTTCGATCCTGGCTCAGTGTGGTGGTATTTTATGGTGCTCAAATACGTCAACCTCGTGTCGATAGATGTACTGGCAAGTAAAAGAACTGCGGGACTAAATTTTGGCACTTATGCGTCTACGAAAGCCGTTAAATGTACAGTAGTTAGTGGGACGTACAGCCAATAGCATTATTACAAGAAAAGTGGAAAAAACAGTCTGGTTGGCTTGCGCAGGTGCACAAGGACCTAGTGGAAGTGGGTGTCAAGGAGGAAGAGATACAGGACAGAACAACATTTTAACGGAACATCTCCGCGAAGGGTGAGAAAGGAGAAGACAAAGCCCTAAGGATCTTTGGCGACAGTGCAAAGAGAAGGGCGTTTCTGCTTGATAGAATGGGCAGGTAGATTGTGTAAATGTGGCCCACGTATGGTCGCATCGATGAATGAATGAATGAATGAATGAATGAATGAATGAAATAATAATAAAACACATTTTAAATGGTTTTCTTGCAAATGAATGTTCGTATTATTTTTGTATCTTCCTTTCTTAATCTGTTTACCCACCAGGGTCGGTTTTCTCTCGGACTCAACGAGGTATCCCACCTCTAACGCCTCAAGGGCAGTGTCCTGGAGCTCTAGACTTTGGGTCGAGGGATACAACTGGGGAGGATGAACAGTACCTCATCCAGGCTGCCTCACCTGCTATGCTGAACAGGAGCCTTGTGGAGGGATGGGAAGATTGGAAAGGACAGGCAAGGAAGTGGGAAGGAAGTGGCCATGGCCTTAAGTTAGGTACCATCCCGGCATTAGCCTGGAGCAGATGTGGGAAACCACGGAAAACCACTTCCAGGATGGCTGAGGTGGGAGTCGAACCCACCTCTGCTCATTTGACCTCCCGAGGCTGAGTGGACCCCTTCCCAGCCTTCGTACCACTTTTCAAATTTCGTGGCAGAGCTGGCAATCGAACCCGGTTCTCCGGGGGTGGCAGTTAGTTGCAGATAGGTCTTATGGCGACGATGGGACAGGGAAGGGCTAGGAGTGGGAAGGAAGCGGCCGTGGCCTTAATTAAAGTACATCCCCAGCATTTGCCTGGTATGAAAATGGGAAACCACGGAAAACCATTTTCAGGGCTGCCGACAGTGGGGCTCGAACCTACTATCTCCCGAATACTGGATACTGGCCGCATTTAAGCGACTGCAGCTATCGAGCTCGGTGGTATAGCTTTTAAACGTATGGAAAGATCATAATATGATGATGAAGTTGGAACTGAAGACGACAAACTAGGGGAAATATTCGTTTACAGGACGGGGAATAAGAGGTTGGGACAATTTATCAAGTTCGTTGGAAGCATTAAATAAAAGGTTAGGAAAACAACTGATAGGGAATCTGCCACCTGGAAGACAGTCCCAGATGCAGATCATTGATGACTTACTGAATCCTAAAACTGTCGGGGATGAAGATGATGATGAGGAACAAGAATTGGACGATAAAGACTGTACAGGAAAGATCGTTTAAAATAATCTGTTACAAGACTAAAGCACTAGCGGACTAAGCTGAAACCCAAATTTTACAGGGTATGGCCCATAGCGATCAGAATTGACATGGTGTTCTAAGTAATTGCAGTAGTGAACGGGTTTATATTGCTATTTTCCAACAAATTTGGTGAATATTTCTCAGTGGATTTTTAAGAATGAGAGAAAGTAATCGTCTGTTCATATCTTTAAAACGAATATGTGTTCTTCTTAATTCACATCAACAAGTACTTTTCCGGCTCCATGGCTAAATGGTTAGCGTGCTGGCCTTTGGTCACAGTAGTCCCGGGTTCTATTCCCGGCAGGGTCGGGAATTGTAACCATAATTAGTTAATTCCACTGGCACGGGGCTGGGTGCATGTGTCGTCTTCATCATCATTTCATCCTCATCACGACGCGCAGGTCGCCTACGGGAGTCAAATCTAAAGACCTGCACCTGGCGAGCCGAACTCTTCCTCAGACACTCCCGGCACTAAAAGCCATACGTCATTTTAGCAAATACTTGTGGAAATCAGGTTAATTGTAATGTATTCAGGACAAGCGTACTGGTAGTGAACACACAGATTGTCTATGTATGTCATTCTAGTACATTGAGCACCTACCGGTATAAATGCCTGGTAAATATAGCATTCCTACAACTAATATACGTTTTAAGACACTTCCCAGTCTAGGAGCGTTCCCTGGAAAGAAGTTTCGTATCGTGCCAATAAATTTATTGACAGGGGTCTGTCGTATTTTAACACAAATACCGAACGATTGCATTATAATTCAGTTCCATAATCTTGAATAGAGGAGGTGAGCACTCAATCAACTACATTACACAGTTTTCCGTTTAGTAAATATTTCTGTCACATTGTTCTCATCATATCATTTTTGTTTTCCACAAAATTACATAACTTTATTTTACTTATATTCATGATAATAAACTTCCTCGAATGTTTCAGGAGAGATGAACCACCTCCGCGTTCTAGACAGCCTCTCACAAGACCGGCGCCTCCTCCTCGTCCTCCTCCTCAACCTCATAGAAGAACGAGGGATGTCAAACCCGTGGACGACACTTTCGACATCAAACAGCCCGTGGGTACCCAGACACCACCTCTTGGGTAAGATTCAAGACTTATTCTAATAAATGTATACCTACAAATGGAAGTCAAATTTAGTGACGTGTAAAGATTAAAAGTGAAAATGAACATCAATTAATTCGGCACTTCTAGACACCCTAGAAACTTAAAACTTGGAACCAGAGAAACCTATGCCCCAAAATCTGTTGTTGTCGCTGGGTTTTTTTCCTAATTGTTTTACGTCGCACCGACACAGACAAGTCTATGTAGGGTTACTGTAATATTTCCTTCTCAAACTAGACCAAATCAAACCAAACCACATGGCGCAACAGCCCCGAAGGGCAGTGGCCTACCAAGCGACTGCTGCTCAGGCCGAAGGCCTGCAGATTATGAGTGGTCGTGTGGTCATCACGACGAATCCTCTCGACCGTTATTTTTTGGCTTTCTAGACCGGGACTGGGCGAGTTGGCCGTGCGGTTAGGAGCGCGCGGCTGTGGGCTTGCATCCGGGAGATAGTGGGTTCGAATCCCACTGTCGGCAGCTCTGAAGATGGTTTTCCGTGGCCTTATTTAAGGTACAGCCCTAGCAATTGCATGGAGTGAAAATAGGAAACCACGGAGAACCATCGTCAAGTCTGCCGACAGTGAGGTTCGAACGCACTTTCTCATGAATGCAAGCTGATAGTTCCTATTCTCGAAGCATCCAGAAGATACTAGAATCACATCAGTAGGTATATAAAAGGAGGGTCGCCGCTATCCAATAACTGTAGAGTGAGTGTAGTAGTGGTGGACTGTAGTAGTAAATTGAAAATAATAAAATAGGAACATTCTAGTTTCACCTTCCAGAAAATGCACGGAGACACCAGACCAAAACACAATACGGGGAGAGGCCATCACATCCCTTAGGCCGGCCGCGAGGTCACCTGCCTGACTCACTCATTCCTTTCAGGACCGAAAGAGCTTTCCAGGCGGCTGGCAGCCGCACGAGCACGTAACAAGGTTTTCCCGGACAAGTGGATATCGCTATCTCGCTTTTCGAGACTACAGTTTCTTTACCCGATTGAGTACCCTCATTTTTCGAGGGTTGGAAAAAAAATCCTCGGTTTCCTTGAGTTGTTTTGTCCTTAAGACAGCAATTATCACCATGCTAATTATTTTCAGAAGTGACATTATGGTGTTATATATGAAAATCCACAGCCTGTTTCCAGTCATTCGACCGAGTTAGGAATGGAATGAATAAAGCCCCATCTAGCGGCGAGGATAGGAAGTGTGCCGTCTGCAGAAGCATGTCGCACTCCTCTCTGGGTCAATGATTAATGGCTGGCGGTTGAAATGAAATTATATTGGAAAGTGTTGCTGGAATGAAAGATGTCTGGGAAAACAGAAGTAGCCGGAGAAAAACCTGTCCCGCCTCTGCTTTGTCCAGCGCAAATCTCACATGGAGTGACCGTAATTTGAAGCACGGAGCCTAGCGGTCAGAGGCCGGCGCCAGTTTTACACGCGAGTATAAAATTTTTGGTACGGTGTTCACCAATCCAAAGCGAACTTTATTCTGTCCAAGACTTTTCTTAGTGGAAGGGTGTATTGGTGTCACGTCCTAGAAACTACGTTTTCGGTTTTCGGAGACATTGATATGCCAGAAGTTTGTCCCGCAGTTCTTATACTTCCAATTAACCCACCCACATGAGACTGGCGTATTTGAGTACCTTCAAGGACAACCGGATGGTGGTGATGGTGGTTGTGATTGTTGTTTAAGAGAAAGTACAACTGGGTAAACACGCGTTCTTCTCACTAATGGGAAGGAAAATAGAAGGAGCCGCCACTTCGACGAATGAATGTACTAACAATATATATATATATATGAAATTGCCACGAAGGATGTGAAAATGAAAGACTTCCTAGGCCCCGCAAACCTGACACCATCGGGGTCGGAAGGGAACAAAAGTTAACTAAGGGAGGTCAGATAGAAAAGTGAAAATGAGGAGCCTGACACAAGTACACAAGAACCTCATTAAACCGGATTAAGTGAGACCGACACTGATCCAGATTATCGAAAATCCGGATAATCCGAAAAACTAAAGAAAAATACAGTACGTGTTTTATAATCTATTAACATAAGTTGTACAGTAATATTTTTTTTCCAATTGTACAAAAAAATATAAGAACACGTTTCTTACATTTACGACTCTGTTTTATGCACTAAAATAATGTGTGAGTCTTTTTTTCTGTTTTACATTTGTATAGCGTTTGCGCGCAGCACGATCACGAAGACGTTTTACTAATATCATTTCTGCGGATGTGGTTTCAGTCAAGGATTCTAAATAGGCCATCAGTTTGTCAAGCTGCATTGTTGCCTCTCCATGAGTTATTGCTTCTTCTGATGGAGCGCCAGTTTCATTTTCGAATTCGCCGTCAGTGAATTAATAGTGCGTTGCATTTAGAAGAGCGTGGGTTCGAATTCCACCTCGGTCGTCCTGGGAATAGTTTTCCACGGTTTCCCATTCTCAATTCCAAGCGACCGCCGGGACGGTACCTTTGATAGACAGTGGCCGAATTACTTCCAATTCCTGTCCTTCAATAAGAGTCGACGCCGTAAAAGAAATTCTGCACAAGTACATTTGTTTAATTTTCGATCCGGATAAACCGCAGATCCGGATTAATGAGGGCCGGATAAGCGAGGTTCTTGTGTAAGTGGAAGCACTGCCAGACTCAGCTAGGCGAACCATGGTCATTAACCAACACTCTCAAGTTGAGAACTCCTAGTGCCCCGTTTATTCGCCTCTTACGACAGGACGAGGATATTCTACCGCCGCACCCACGGGGGGAATACATCACCGGACTGATCCGGGATCGAGCCTGCCAGTATGGCTAAGAAAGCCAACATGTCTATCGTCTGAGCCACAAAATAGTTATGTATTTCGTGCATTGGCCATAAAAGGTACAAAACTTTTAATAGAAATAGTTATGGAGTCTACTTGGTCCGGCTCCTTGGCTGAATTGTCAACCTTCGGTTCAGAGGGCCCGGGTTCGATTCCCAGCTGTACCGCGGTACTTTAACTGCGTATGGTGAATTCTTCTTGCTCGGGGAGTAGGTTCTTGTGTTTTTCTGAGTACATAATATGTCCTTTTATTCAACCACATATCGAGCTAGTTGGCCGTTGGTCCCGCAGCTGTGAGCTTGCATTCGGGAGATAGTGGGTTCGAACCCCCACTGTCGGCAGCCCTGATGACTGTTTTCTCATTTTCACACCAGGCAAATCCTTGGACTGTACTTTAATTAAGGCCACGGGCGATTTATTCACACTCCTAGCCCTGTCTTTTCACATCGTCGCCATAAGACCTATCTGTGTCGGTGCGACGTAAAATTAATTGTAAAAAAAAAAAAAAAAGAACTATCAACCACCATGTGAACACGCAATAGTTATTACACGCCCATACAGATTTGGCGTCAGGAACGGCATGCAGTTGTTATAGAAATTGAGAAAAAGTAAAGAATTAAGGTTGAAGGTTATGGAGCCGTCGTGCTAGCAGAAAAAAGAAGGAATTCCGTAGTGAAGTATGCCCATCCTCTTTTTTGCCTAACACATGGCCGTCGCACGGTACACATCGAATATGTGGAGGCTGTTATGCCACTGTACACTGCACAGTGGAATCGTGGCACCTACTTCGAAGAGCGGGTGGGGAAAAGGGGAAGATTTGTGGTTGCGGCTAAGTCAGAGAGAGAGAGAGAGAGAGAGAAAGAGGGCGCAAGTGGTTTCCCAGTTTACAGTAAGATTATTAACGAAAAAGCATATTGAGTTATTTATTTATATTTCTGAACGGCGAACTCCTCTTTCAGAACATCGCTGAAATGCGTCCCGTGTTCGATGAATTTGTGAGGCTATTATCTCTAAACGCAACAGGCATACCACAGCACTTGGAACTATAACTCCTATATTAAGTGTAATATTCGGCAACGATATATTTTACGCAGAGAGGTATCTGTCTGAATTTGATCGTTCCTTTCCCTCGCTGAATTTCCCTCGACTTAATCGAGAAGCAGTCAAAGTGTTATCGATGTTTGGGTCCACTTAAGAATGTAAACGACTTTTCTCCGTCCTCAAAGATACGAAACCAAGACTTCGATCGGGTCTAGCCTGAAAAACATTTTTGGGTCTTTCATGAGTCGAACAATATTGTTCTTGATATCACTGACATCATTGCAAGACGACGAAAAGAAATATAAATAACTGCTATGTTATAGTTTTAATATTGAAAATGCACAATGTACGAAATAGATAACGCCTACCTGCAGTCGACTGGGCACCATTAGCCACTACATAGCATAATGTGTGACGACTGGAAGGGTGACAGGGATAAAGAGGTGGTGTGATAATGAGCAGTGGTGTGTCGCGGATGCAGAGTGGGCCGTTTGGGGCTTGTTCGTGGCCCGATAGCTCTGGACTCCGACCATCCAATCGAGCAGAGTAGGGGTAGCCACGGCTCTACTGTGGCTCTACGCCTCTGTATTCGTAAGGCGGAGAGGGACTGGTCCCCACCATCGGCTGTCCTGAGAATGGTTTTCCGTTCTCCTGCAGTAAGGCGAGTGCCGGGACAGTTCGTAGTATAGGCCACGGCCACCAACCCTGTCACCATCTCCCCACACCTCCTTCGCCGCAACAAATCTCGTGGCCTGAGAGACGGCGTCACCATCTAGTAGGCCCGCCTACCCCTTCAGGGGAGGAATGAAAACATTTTAGTAGTAGCCATGGTGGCGTACTTTGCTAAACTCTCTTGAATATTCGGGATATTTTTCCGAAGCTTAGCACTTATCGTTAACGGTTACAACTGGAACGATTATCCAGCAGTATCTGTTAAAACCGCCTGCTACATTTCGTGATGGATGCCGTACTTTTCCATCTATTTTTGGCACAGCCCAGAGTAAAGTATAGCTTCCACCGAAGTCCCAGTCTCATCTATGGCTGTGTCAATAATGCTGAGTTACGACATTCAGAACACGACCATTGTGTCTGTTTGTTACAAAAGGTGTTGCTCACAGGGTCAGTCGTGCTGGAAATGCACTTTCTGATTCAATGAGGAAAGCAATGGCAAACTACCTCACTCCTCATCTTGCATTGTACGCCTCATTTTGGCACTGCCATCGTGTTTTGCTGTTTCTCTTTGGTGGTGTTTTTTGAGGATCCAACCAGCCTCTGGGCTGATGACCTGACAAACAGACGTCTGTTAAAATAACCACTCGTACAAGGTGGTGCGGTATACACCTAAACGGTTCGCTGTACTAGGGAAGTACAATATATGTAACGACGGCAAGGTAAATTCAAATAGGCTAACAAGGAAACTCTTCCGACAGTAAGTCTCCGATCTGACTGAGATTTGGTACAACTACTTTACCAGGAATGCTTTATTCAGCCATATCAGAATTAGATGCCAAGTCGTATATTTAGCACCTGCTTTGGGGTGTCAAAGTTCGCTCATTTAAACACCGCATAGACAAGAGTGAGCGGTGGGAAGCAGGTAGAGGCGGGCCGGCCGGTCAGAACATTTGTCACGCTCTCACTCTTTCTCTCTCGCACACACATTACTTCGCCACCTCTGTATGTCCTTTTACGAGAGTTTAATCCTGATGTAAACATGGAATGTCCACGCCTCCGCCAAAGAATGAGTTGTGATTCGCTGAGCGTGTAGTACCGACCTCCACCCCGTCAACGTCTCGTGTTCGGACGTACAGGGCTGTGCATCACATAGGACAACAGTGCGAAGATCTGAACTTCTAAATAAACGACTAAATCTGGATTCTGTTCACTTAGTTAATTGAACACACTCACAATGCAGTGCCTATGGTCACTTCTGAGCGGTTTTCCTCTTTTGTGCTTCACTACACGCGATGGTCCTACCTCTTGCTCCATTTCTCTCACTATGAATACTGACTGCTGCTGCAAGATCCAACACATCTCCACGCTGTACAGCTTGGGACTTTCCCTCACTACGAGAAGTCTTCCTGTATTACACCACGCCTTGTGCCTTCATTTCCCGTTATTTAATCACTATTTTATTAAAACAAAGTCCGGCTCCATGGCTAAATGGTTAGCGTGCTGGCCTTTGGTCACAGGGGTCCCGGGTTCGATTCCCGGCAGGGTCGGGAATTTTAACCTTAATTGGTTAATTTCGCTGGCACAGGGGCTGGGTGTACGTGTCGTCTTCATCATCATTTCATCCTCATCACGACGCGCAGGTCGCCTACGGGAGTCACATCGAAAGACCTGCATCTGGCGAGCCGAACTTGTCCTCGGACACTCCCGGCACTAAAAGCCATACGCCATTTCATTTTTCATTTCATTAAAACAAAACCATATCTATATACCGGTACATATGACAACCATATTTTAATTTGATTACGTGCTATTCCAAACTCTCTAAATGTAATAAATTAAAATAAAATAACATTAATGCGACGTACTACTTTTCTTCGAGCTCACATATAGTCGAGTGAATGCGACGGTTGCTTCTCCAATCAACTACGTCCATATCCACGTGGATAGGCAAGGTGCTCCGTCTATGTGTTTACATCAGGATTAAACTCTCGTGAAAAGTGGTAAACCTGCTTCCCACCGCTCACTCCTGTCTATGCGGTGCTTAAATGAGCCAACTTTGACACCCCAAAACAGGTGGTAAATATACGACTGGGCATCTAATTCTGATATGGCTGAATAAAGCATAACGCATTGTACCAAATCTCAAACAGATCGGAGACTTACAGTTGGAAGGGTTTCCTTAACGTTCATTATTTCGTAGTACATATAAGTTATTACATTGTACACTCGAAATCTTTAGTATCTTGTGGCCAGAAATATTAATTTCAGGCAATAAATTAGTACAGCCCTCAGAACCACCAAGTACCTGCTTGCACACTCTCTCTCATTGGTTACATTCATTAGACGTGTTAACACATGCACACATCTGAAGAGTGAGGGGAGGTGGAGGAAACGGAAGTACGAGGATATCTAGCGTGAACGAAACACACGCGGAGGGGAAGACACTTGCTTCCCCGCCTGCCCACACGTCCCACTGGCTCGACAATGAAGGGAGAGGGTAATGAAGGACGGAACCACACGCCTTCTTCAAGGCTTCTTTTTTCTTTTTTTGCTTGTTTCTTTACGTCGCACCGAAACAGATAGGTCTTATGGCGACGATGGGAAAGGAAAGGGCTGGGAGTGGGAAGGAAGCGGCCGTGGCCTTAATTAACGTACAGCCCCAGCATTTGCCTGGTGTGAAAATGGGAAACCACTGAAAACCATCTTCAGGGCTGCCGACAGTGGGGTTCCCTCCTTCAAGGCAACGGACGTAATGTGTATGTCAACTCACTGAGGGTCAAATTCTCCAGTTTCTTTGTAATTCTTGTGTGCGAGGTCTGGCTGAAATGTTAGCGGTCTCGACTATGACTTCATTATCAAATGGCATCGCGCTCAACAACTGTAACAAAGAATGACCCTTATTTTTGTCAATATAGGCCCTGTTAAATACTACTAATACTAATAATAATAAAAGTAATTGTACCGGGCGGTACACCTCTACGCCTCACATTTAAATCTTGCGCCAATTAGAACTCCTCTACAGGAGAAACACAGAACTTGGAACTAGATCTACATAAACTTTTCCTCAGAAGATGTCACCTCCTTAATTTTGTGATTGTGAAGTTTCCAGTACTGTATAAAATTCTACGCGTTTTGTTTACCATTTATCAAGAAGTTGGACTCTCTGCAACAGATGTCACTACAACAACTATGATCATGCACCCTGGTGCGAAGTGAAAGAACTTTATTTGAAGAAATTTTGTATTCATAAGTTTGTTCTTTACTAAATTATGTTTATTCATTTTTGGGTTGGCAATATTGATCTTTTCTTTCCGCCAGTTTTGAATTCAGCCAATCTCTAATTTCTGTAATTAATTTTCGGCCTATTACAGGCTTCTTCTTCGATTTGGTCTGTAACTTTACGCTAGCCAATAAAAGTAAGAAGGTGTGGCTTGATTATTCATGAAAGGTCTCGAACTTTCCCGGAGGGTTTATAAACTGTGGATTTTCATGGCTCTTGGCCACTTGATCAACATCTAAGTGTGTGTATGTGAAGCAGGAGGCGGAAGGTGCCTATTTCATCAGGCAGCAGTTCTTCAGCAAGGTAATGGCCGTTTAACATCTTTATTTCTTGCTAGCTCCGCAGTTTAACCCGAGGGATAGGTCCGAAACTTTAATATGTAATCTACTTCTCTAAAATGTAAGTTCTGCCGGCTAATGTGATAATTTCCTAAAATCTGTAACTGTAATTCGGGGATAGAGAGTGATTTACCCTCTCGAACTCCCCTTCATATTGGTTTGAGGTGACTACGTTTTGTAACTGGTTTTCTTCCTTTCCTTAATGTCTTAAATTATTCTTATACGAGTCACCTCCATAGTTTGGGAATAACCCCTGTGTCATCGGCCTAGTGCCCTTTAGGTTTTAAGAAGTTACATCGAGGAGTGCAAACATTCGCCTCCTTTCATTTTGTGTTCGGGCCATTTATTTAACTGTTATTTCTTTTACACGAAGGCCCTGTAGGTTGGGTACGAAATACCCCCGTTCCATTTTTGTAAGTTGTGCCTTGATGGCAAGTAATTGTAAGGTTCTGATATCGCCTTGAATAGGCTTGAAAAACTGAGAGCGTGTCAGCTCTTTTCTAGTGTTGTAAAAGTGCCTCTGGGAGGCTTGAAGTTAAAAATTGGGAGCAAGTGCTCCATGTATTGAGGGGTGTTCTGCCCTTACATAAAATGGTGATCTTTGTAAATCTGTGTAGCTCAGGAATTGTTAAGTGAGGACTTGAAGCCCAAGTTCTGTTTATAACACCAATCTTGTCTTTACTAGACTTATTTTTGCTACCGATACCTGTGACATTGTTACTTGTTGGTTTTGTTTTAAAAAAGAAAAAATATAACCTTTGTTACAGTTTTAAATTAACTTTGATTTTGTAGTTAGACCCATTCACCCCGGCACCTTCTTTCACCTCTGCGTTCCACAGATACCCCGGAACAATAATGATAATTGTTATCCTCAGAAACCAAAGTAAAAATAACCTGCCATTAAATAATTATGATTATCAGACACGAAACGGCGTTTGAAAACCCGTTCCTTTGGAGTTATTGTCAGCGCTGATCAAACAATTAAATGCCATTTATTGGGGTGGGATTACATCGTGCACACTTCACACTTCATCGCAATTAAACTACAGTTAATTAATTGTTTTCCTTGAATAGGAAAAGCTAGTATAGCCAGAGTGTTTAACTATAGAAACATCTTAATCCGTTCCCGAAAAAATGGAGTTGGGAGTGACCTCTGAGTGCGCAACGTCGCAAGCCACACCTCCTAGAAGACATGTGACGTCTTGGTTTACCTCTCCGTCATCCTCAGGGTTGGGCAAAATCTTCGCACAAACGTTACCCGTTTCCTTTTCCACCCGGAATTCTTGTAATAGCGATTGTATAACCAACGTATAGTTAATCCATGAAGAAATGTGTGAAGTTCGATCAGTCTAAAAACAAAAATAATCCCACATGTATGAATGTTCTGTCCACAGCCGGAAGACTGGTTGGATCCTCAACCGATCCACTATTAACTGTCACAGATGGCGTAAGTATCACTGACGAGGCGTGATACTGGTTTCCATGACAAGTGTTTTGTGACATATCACACAAAGTAATATGTGTAATGCTCTGTGGCATTTCTTATTTACATGAGTATGTAATTTATAAAACTCTCTGTTTCACTGGCGCATCGCATATCCTCTGTTATTACGTATCCTAGATATTTGAGGTTTAACACTTGCTCCATGAAATATAAATGTCAAATGTAACATAAAATATTTCCATTATGTCAAACACAGAATTTCTATATAAATTATAACACTACAACATAAAAAAATATACACACAATTATACAAAAATGGCATGTTTCGTTCTACAAGAATATCCTCAGATGTGTATTTACAATCTATACTGAAATTGTGTGTTTGACATGTTAGAAAGGTTTTATGTTACATTTAACTAGGTGGACACTCGAAAGTATGACTTCATTCTTAACTAATGTAATATAAATGTCATTTTCTTATGTTGACTGCAGTATAGCTGGCGTGCGGCCCATACCTCTGAATCCAGGACCAGATGGCAAGAGACCGGTAAGAAGTCCTCAGAGGAACATGGACCGGCCTCGGCCTCCTTTTGGTCCACCTGGTCCCCCGGCACGACCATCACCCAGACCCCCAGTTCGACCAGAACCAGGCAGACCTAACAACGGGTATAGACCACTTCCACCGCCCCAAAGACCACCTCCAGGAAGACCGCAACCACCAAGGCCACCCGTTCGGCCTAATCCTGGCCGACCGCAGAATTTCTTCTAAGATTAAAATACTTTACACCTAGCTTTGTAAGATACAATTTCAATAAAATTACGTAGACGATCCGTTGGTATTTATTTATTTATTTATTTATTTATTTATTTATTTATTTATTTATTTATTTATTTATTTATTTATCCTACCAGTTTACCGGGCGAGTTGTCGTGCGGTTAGGGGCGCACAGCTGTGAGCTTGCATCCCGGAGATAGTGAGTTCGAACCCCACGGTTGGCAGCACTGAAGATGGTTTTCCGTGGTTCCCATTATTACACCAGGCAAATGCTGGGGCTGTACCTTAATTACGACCACGGCCGCTTTCTTCCCACTCCTAGCCCTTTCCTATCCCATCGTTGCCATAAAACCTATCTGTGTCGGTGCGACGTAAAGCAAATTCTAAAAATTCTTCCTGCATAGTGGGTTCGAACCTCACTATCGGCAGACCTGAAGATGGTTTCCAGGGGTTTCCCATTTTCACACCGGACAAATGTTGGGGCTGTACTTTAATTAAGTCCACCGTCACGGCCGCTTCCTTCCTACTCCTAGGCCTTTCCCATCCCATTGTAACCGTAGGACCTATCTGTGTCGGTGTGACGTAAAACACATTGTAAAAAATTTAAAAATAAAAAATTAAAAAATCAATTGAGAAGTTACCTAAGGAAACTGAATGTCAGGTATGGAACTACGAGCAGGAACAAATGTACCATTGTTAGGACCGATATGCTTGGCGACAAAACATGATGGCCTCATTTCCTGGAAGCGAGCTGGAAGCCAACAGTCAATCACACCTTGCACACTGCTGAGTTAACGAGTTCAACGGGCCCATTCACATTCGAGCGGGTTGGCGAGCCGGTCCACAAAATAAATCCCCGCCTCATACCTAACTGGCTCGACTGTTACCATACACAATAGATCACTCAATGTTAAGGAAACAGTATTACACTTATGCCAACAGGGTTGCCCTATCGAACGGTTCTGCTCAACAGCAACACGGGGAAACGGTGAAACTCAATATTTAATTTCTAGATGAAAGGGGAAGGAAACTATTATGAAAATTATTAATTTTATGAACTCAAGGGCACGAGGATTTTATAGGGAGCTAATTTTGGTTTGTATAGCAATTTGGAAAATCGGCTGTACATACATTTATGAAACTCAGTACTTTAGTGCAAAATAAAAGGAGAAAGAAACTAAGCTTCAAATTACTTTTAGGAACTCAAGGCAACGAGGGGTTAGAGAATCTCATTTTATTTTGACAGGAATACGGGAAAATGGCGGCAAAAATAAAATGCGCTTAAGAAACAACAGCTAAATAAGAAAACCAGGGATAGATAAAAATCATAGCTAATTTCTGTATCAGTGCAAGTCATGCCGTGATGTATCACAGCACACCAGAGCATCGAAATATTCAGTAACAACTGCTTTGCAGTACAACAGTACAAAAACACACACACAAATAAATAGTTGACTTCTCTTCAATAGTGATAAGCTACCGATGATTCACAGCGTGATAGATTACGCGTTACATGTACCACAGAAATTCAGAAGGAAAACGAAGAAAGGCAACAAAGCGATGGCTGTTCCTGCCATAGTGCTTCCTCCCTACGAATGCATTTATGAAATAGAGAATGTTAAGTAGTTGTTCTAATAACTCAGAGCAAAAAAATGCTTTTCTTTCTTTCATAATAAAATATAAAATTCGTTATACACTGACTGACAGAGCAAATGCAACACCAAGAAGGAGTGGTTTGAAAGGGATGAAAGTTGGGGAAAAACAGAGACAGCACGGACGAATAATTGATGTTTATTTCAAACCGATATGCAGGTTACACAATGCGCACGCCATCGACTCAGTAGGATGTAGGACCACCGCGAGCGGCGATGCACGCAGAAACACGTCGAGGTACAGAGTCAATAAGAGTGCGGATGGTGTCCTGAGGGATGGTTCTCCATTTTCTGTCAACCATTTGCCACAGTTGGTCGTCCGTACGAGGCTGGGGCAGAGTTTGCAAACGGCGTCCAATGAGATCCCACACGTGTTCGATTGGTGAGAGATCCGGAGAGTACGCTGGCCACGGAAGCATCTGTACACCTCGTAGAGCCTGTTGGGAGATGCGAGCAGTGTGTGGGCGGGCATTATCCTGCTGAAACAGAGCATTGGGCAGCCCCTGAAGGTACGGGAGTGCCACCGGCCGCAGCACATGCTGCACGTAGCGGTGGGCATTTAACGTGCCTTGAATACGCACTAGAGGTGACGTGGAATCATACGCAATAGCGCCCCAAACCATGATGCCGCGTTGTCTAGCGGTAGGGCGCTCCACAGTTACTGCCGGATTTGACCTTTCTCCACGCCGACGCCACACTCGTCTGCGGTGACTATCACTGACAGAACAGAAGCGTGACTCATCGGAGAACACGACGTTCCGCCATTCCCTCATCCAAGTCGCTCTAGCCCGGCACCATGCCAGGCGTGCACGTCTATGCTGTGGAGTCAATGGTAGTCTTCTGAGCGGACGCCGGGAGTGCAGGCCTCCTTCCACCAATCGACGGGAAATTGTTCTGGTCGATATTGGAACAGCCAGGGTGTCTTGCACATGCTGAAGAATGGCGGTTGACGTGGCGTGCGGGGCTGCCACCGCTTGGCGGCGGATGCACCGATCCTCGCGTGCTGACGTCACTCGGGCTGCACCTGGACCCCTCGCACGTGCCACATGTCCCTGCGCCAACCATCTTCGCCACAGGCGCTGCACCGTGGACACATCCCTATGGGTATCGGCTGCGATTTGACGAAGCGACCAACCTGCCCTTCTCAGCCCGATCACCATACCCCTCGTAAAGTCGTCTGTCTGCTGGAAATGCCTCCGTTGACGACCGCCTGGCATTCTTAGCTATACACGTGTCCTGTGGCACACGACAACACGTTCCACAATGACTGTCGGCTGAGAAATCACGGTACGAAGTGGGCCATTCGCCAACGCCGTGTCCCATTTATCGTTCGCTACGTGCGCAGCACAGCGGCGCATTTCACATCATGAGCATACCTCAGTGACGTCAGTCTACCCTGCAATTGGCATAAAGTTCTGACCACTCCTTCTTGGTGTTGCATTTGCTCTGTCAGTCAGTGTAATATTCCTTAATCACGAGGAATTACGGGTGCCTAAGAGGGGGTGTGCTCACTCCTTGTAGGTCCATAAGAGCAATACTGTTTTCCTAACATGGAATGATCTATAGCGAACCGGTTAGAGCACTGCTCCACCAGTCTGTAAATATACCCCAATCTGGGAAGTTAGCTACGACATGAACATAGTATGTGCTTTACCTAGGTCTTCAATGACCCAAGGAAAACATTTTAAAGTGACTGTAGCTGGTGCAGCATTATCGTGCGTTGATGAAGTGAAGAAGAAGGAACGTGTATGTATGAATGAAGGAATGGTTGAAAGATAAACCACGACTTTCTCATGAGAACTCTGCTCGTGCAAGAGCCTGCAGATTAAAAGAACTTGCTGCGGATGGACAACAACAATTTTTCCTAATTGTTGGAGTTGATTCGGCCAAACATTGAGAAACAAGAAGCTCACATGGGACTCAGTGCTGAATAACGGTTAATTGTTGAAACATTGCGATTTCTAGCGACAGGGAGAATTTAAGAAGACATGAAATTTAGCAGTGTAATATCTCTTCAGCTATTAGGAAAAAAGGCCTCGCCCGGCACATTTCAATAAATTCTTCCCAGTGCTTGAAGAATGAAAACCTACAACCTGTTTTCCAGTCATTGACTGGGTCAGGGATGCGGTGAGGATGGGATTTGTGCTGGCTGTTGAAGCCTTTCACACTCCTCTGGGGCAATGATTAATGACTGACAGATGAAATGAAATGATATTGGAGAGTGGAGCTGGAATGAAAGATGACAGGGAAAACCGGAGTACCCGGAGAAAAACCTGTCCCGCCTCCGCTTTGTCCTGCACAAATCTCACATTGAGTGATCGGGATTTGAACCACGGAACCCAGCGGTGAGAGGCCGACGCGCTGCCGCCAGGGCCCCGGAGGGTACTTCCCAGAACTGCTTATATCCACAAAAGGCGTGTTGTTATTCGAGGTAATTGACTTCAGTAATTAACTCACTCAGAAACTCTTGAAAACTAATTGAAGCTACAGACAAAAGCACGGCGGGCCGGTCCGGTTCACCGGGTTATTTGTAGAACCGCCAACACGGACACAACCTCGAGCCCAACCACGAACCATCCTCCATACACATTCGAGCAGGTCAGTACGACCGAGGTCACGGACCGGTTGGCGAAGCCGCTCGAATCTGAATGGCCCCATAAGTGAACCTTGTTTAGTGGGGAGAGCTTGCTAAACCACTCTCTTCAGTCTTTACCCTTTCTTCGTGTCGAGTGCAGTAGACGATTTGACAACTCAGGCTACAGAAGACGTAGTAAATTCTGTAAGCCGCTAGTAGACAGCGGGCTGCCGCTGGAGGGTAGTGGTGTGAGGCAAGGTCGTCATGTTTTGTCCCCCAGTATACTTTGGATGTTACCTGCTGTGGATGGGGGACGCAGACGAAGAATACACCCAAGGGCCTGTCGTAAGAGGCGACTAAAAGGGGCGACCAAGGGATGATTGTATTACAACCATGAAATTACTTGTGATTAGTACCATCACGCGGAGAACACCATAGGTCACCTTTACTTGGGAGTAGTGCCACTATATTAGGTACACAATATGCTTGTGGCTAATAGCAGCAGAGAGTGGTTAACTGTGGGTTTCCAGTACCCGTGATTAGTAACATTGTGAGAAACACCACTGGTCTGGACATTGCGTGTTATTAGTATCCACTGTATGAGGAACACCATAGGTCTGCGTTACTTGTCCTACTTACAATACTTGTGAGTAGTACCATAATGTGTGGAACACCATAAGTCTACGCAACATGACAAATACCACGGTTCTACTTTACTAGCGATAAGTACCACTATGAGGGGCCGTTGACCTGGATTTTGGACTCTTTTTTGCTAGTTGCTTTACGTTGCACCGACACAGATAGGTCTTATGGCGACGATGTGACAGGAAAGCCCCAGGAGTTGGAAGGAAGCGGCCGTGGCCTTAATTAAGATACAGCCCCAGCATTTTCCTGGTTTGAAAATGGGAAAACCGGGCGAGTTGGCCGTGCGCGTAGAGGCGCGCGGCTGTGAGCTTGCATCCGGGAGATAGGGCAGCCCTGAAGATGGTTTCCCGTGGTTTCCCATTTTCACACCAGGCAAATGCTGGGGCTGTACCTTAATTAAGGCCACTGCCGCTTCCTTTCAACTCCTAGGCCTTTCCTATTCCATCGTCGCCATAAGACCTATCTGTGTCGGTGCGACGTAAAGCAAATAGCAAGAAGAAGAAAAAATGGGAAACCACGGAAAACCATCTTCAGGGCTGCCGACAGTGAGATTCGAACCCACTATCTCCCGGATGCAATCTCACAGCCGCGTGCCCCTGACCGCACGGCCAGCTCACCTGGTTTGGACTCTTTTAGACAACAAGCACCCTCGATTCAGGACTGTGCTTTAGAAGCAGTCCCTTGGTCGGTAATACTATTGTTTATGATAGTTTCTGGGTCTGATCCACTGATTGTTTTAAATTCATATCCATCTATTCATTCTTCATCACATTTTTTTTTCTGGTCAGTGGATGATTTTGAACTTTTAAATTGTCATTACATTTTGTACCTTTAGGGGCCTATGACCTAGATGTTAGGTCCCTTTATACAACAAACATCATCATCATCATCATCATCATCATCATCATCATCATCATCATCATCATCATCATCATCAACTTTGGATGTTAATTCTCCCAGGTTGGTAATATAATATGAGAAACCGAATCAAGCTGAACAAAACTCATGTTTATGCATTCAGCATTCCGTAAGAAAGAAGTGAACTCTCCGGCGAAATTGTCCATTTATCGCTCTGCTTCAACCCGACCTTGGTGCAAGACAGTAGAATCTGGGTGGACTAAGGATAACGTATTTATAAGCTAAAAGTAAGGGATATGAATGTAGTGGCAACTCACCCGCCCCACATCGGTACGAATATCATCCACGAAATTTCCTGCCTATCGGAAAAGCTACTAAAAGTGGGACCAGGGGTTCTCAGCTTGGGAGCATGGGATCCCTTAGCTAACTCTAGCCAAGCTGAGTGGCTCTGGCGGTTAAGGAGCTGTCTTTCTGAGCACAAGTTGGCACGTTCGATGTTGGTTCAGCTCGTTGGTATTTGAAGGTGATCAAATACGTCAGCCTCGTGTCGGTAGATTTACTGGCACGTAAAGAACTCCTGCGGGACAAAATTCGGCCACCTCAGCGTCTCCGAAAATCGTAAAATGTGTTAGGAGGACGTGAAAACAATTACATTATTATTACCTACGTCTGGAATTGCTTCCACTTACATTTTTCTTATTGGTTTTTACATACCGCTGACTATCCTTTTACGATTTTCGGACACGCCGAGGTGCCAGAATTTAGTTCCACAGGATTTCTTGTATGTGCCAGTAAATCTACCGACACGAGGCTGACGTATTTGAGCACCTTCAGATACCACCTGTCTGAGCCAGGATCAAGCCTGACTAGCTGAGGCTAGAAGGCCACCGCCTCAGCAGTCTGAGCCACTAAGTCCGGCTGGTGTACAAGAGGGAGGGGAAGGAAAGGGAGGAGTTGTAGAAGACAGGTGGTCTAATGTTCAAAGGGGAAGGAGATTGCAGGCTAAGGGCTCTATTCAGGATCAGAATTCAGGACAGGTGTCTGTGCGAAATCGGTACGAGTCACTCCAGGTAGAACCACAGAGGGAAGATGAGGGACAGGGAACTGTTGCTGAGATG
Source organism: Anabrus simplex (assembly GCF_040414725.1). Classification (NCBI taxonomy): domain Eukaryota; kingdom Metazoa; phylum Arthropoda; class Insecta; order Orthoptera; family Tettigoniidae; genus Anabrus; species Anabrus simplex. The sequence goes on along the minus strand of NC_090265.1, from coordinate 90,412,744 downwards.
CGTGGAAGTAGGAGGAAGGGAAAAGGTAGGAAAGGAAAATGTAGAGTAGAGGATAGGAAAAGACAGGTGGAACAGGGTCATGAGAAGGAGAAAAGGGAGGAGGAAGTAGCTTCTGCAGCAGTGAGAGAAGATAGGGCTGACCAGGAGGGGAGGGGATCAGATGAGGTGGGGAGGGTTGAGGCTCTGGTCATGGGGGATTCCATCGTTAGACACGTGGGGAAAGTGTGTGGAGGAAAAGGAACCAGGGTAGAATGTTATCCAGGAATTAGGTTGAGGCAGATGTTGAGGAAAGTAGAAGAGAGGGAGGAGGGGAAGGAGAAGGTGGTAGTGTTTCACGTTGGTACCAACAACGTAAGGCAAGCTGATATAAGTACCAACATAGTTGGAGATGTGTGGGATCTGGTAAATGCAGCACGCGTGAAGTTTAAGAAAGCGGAGATTGTTATTAGTGGAATACTGTGTAGGAGGGATACTGACTGGAGGGTGATTGGGGATTTAAATGAGACTATGGAGTGGGTATGTGGGAAACTGGGAGTGAAATTTCTAGATCCTAATGGGTGGGTAGGAGATAGGGATCTGCGCTCAGATGGCCTTCATTTAAACCGCAGTGGTACATATAAGTTAGGAAATTTGTTTGGAAGGGTAATAGCGAGGTACATTCAGGGAAACGGGATGGCCTAGGGAGCGGTGATAAGGGAACAGGGAACTGGAAATCAAGTAGGGATGACACAAAATTGTTAGTGTTGAACTGTAGAAGTATTGTAAAGAAAGGAATAGAATTAAGTAATTTAATAGATATATATTTACCAGATATTGTAATAGGAGTTGAATCATGGGTGAGAAATGATATAATGGATGCAAAAATTTTCTCACGGCACTGGAGTGTGTATCGTAGAGATAGGATAGGAAGGGTGGGAGGGGGAGTCTTCATTCTGGTGAAAGAAGAATTTGCAAGCTATGAAAAAGTTAAAGATGAGACACATGAAATTCTAGGTGTAAGGCTCATTTCTAAAGATAATAGGCAACTTGATATATTTGGAGTGTACAGATCGGGAAAGGGTAGCACTGACGCGGATTCGGAATTATTTGATAGGATAGTCAGCTATGTGGGAAACGACATGGAAAGAAATGTGATTGTAGCGGGAGATCTGAATTTGCCAGATGTAAATTGGGAAGGAAATGCGAACGACAGGAAGCATGACCAACAAATGGCAAATAAGTTAATATGGGAAGGACAACTGATTCAGATAGTGATGGAACCAACCAGAGGGAAAAATATCCTGGATGTGGTGCTGATAAAACCAGATGAGCTCTATAGGGAAACTGAAGTAGTAGATGGTATTAGTGATCATGAAGCTGTTTTTGTCGTAGTTAAAAATAAATGTGATAGAAAGGAAGGTCTTAAAAGTAGGACTGTTAGGCAGTACCAGATGGCTGATAAAGGAGGCATGAGGCAGTTTCTAAAAAGTAACTATGATCGGTGGAAAACGGTAAATAAAAATGTAAACCGACTCTGGGATGGGTTTAAAGAAATTGTTGAGGAATGAGAAAACAGGTTTGTACCTTTAAGGGTGGTAAGGAATGGTAAAGACCCACCTTATTATAATAGAGAAATAAAGAGACTAAGAAGGAGGTGCAGACTGGAAAGAAATAGAAATGGCTGTGGAAGTAAGGAGAAATTGAAGGAACTTACTAGAAAATTGAATCTAGCAAAGAAGGCAGCTAAGGATAACATGATGGCAAGCATAATTGGCAGTCATACAAATTTTAGTGAAAAATGGAAGGGTATGTATAGGTATTTTAAGGCAGAAACAGGTTCCAAGAAGGACATTCCAGGAATAATTAATGAACAAGGGGAGTGTGTATGTGAAGATCTTCAAAAGGCAGAAGTATTCAGTCAGCAGTATGTAAAGATTGTTGGTTTCAAGGATAATGTCGAGATAGAGGAGGAGACTAAGGCCAAAGAAGTAATAAAATTTACATATGATAACAATGACATTTACAATAAGATACAAAAGTTGAAAACTAGAAAAGCGGCTGGAATTGATCAGATTTCTGGGGATATACTAAAGACAATGGGTTGGGATATAGTACCATATCTGAAGTACTTATTTGATTATTGTTTGGTCGGAGGAGCTATACCAGATGAATGGAGAGTTGCTATAGTAGCCCCTGTGTATAAAGGAAAGGGTGATAGACATAAAGCTGAAAATTACAGGCCAGTAAGTTTGACATGCATTGTATGTAAGCTATGGGAAGGCATTCTTTCTGATTATATTAGACATGTTTGTGAAATTAATAACTGGTTCGATAGAAGGCAATTCGGTTTTAGGAAACATTATTCCACTGAAGCTCAACTTGTAGGATTCCAGCAAGATATAGCAGATATCTTGGATTCTGGAGGTCAAATGGACTGTATCGCGATTGACCTGTCTAAAGCATTTGATAGGGTGGATCATGGGAGACTACTGGCAAAAATGAGTGCAATTGGACTAGACAAAAGAGTGACTGAATGGGTTGCTATATTTCTAGAAAATAGATCTCAGAGAGTTAGAGTGGGTGAAGTTTTGTCTGACCCTGTAATAGTTGAGAGGGGAGTTCCTCAGGGCAGTGTTATCGGACCTTTATGTTTTCTTATATATATAAATGATATGAGTAAAGGAGTGGAATCGGAGGTAAGGCTTTTTGCGGATGATGTTATTCTCTATAGAGTGATAAATAAGTTACAAGATTGTGAGCAACTGCAACGTGACCTCGATAATGTTGTGAGATGGACAGCAGGCAATGGTATGTTGATAAACGGGGTTAAAAGTCAGGTTGTGAGTTTCACAAATAGGAAAAGTCCTCTCAGTTTTAATTACTGCGTTGATGGGGTGAAAGTTCCTTTTGGGGATCATTGTAAGTATCTAGGTGTTAATATAAGGAAAGATCTTCATTGGGGTAATCACATAAATGGGATTGTAAATAAAGGGTACGGATCTCTGCACATGGTTATGAGGGTGTTTAGGGGTTGTAGTAAGGATGTAAAGGAGAGTGCATATAAGTCTCTGGTAAGACCCCAACTAGAGTATGGTTCCAGTGTATGGGACCCTCACCAGGATTACCTGATTCAAGAACTGGAAAAAATCCAAAGAAAAGCAGCTCGATTTGTTCTGAGTGATTTCCGACAAAAGAGCAGCGTTACAAAAATGTTGCAATGTTTGGGTTGGGAAGAATTGAGAGAAAGAAGAAGAGCTGCTCGACTAAGTGGTATGTTCCGAGCTGTCAGCGGAGAGATGGCGTGGAATGACATTAGTAGACGAATAAGTTTGAATGGCGTTTATAAAAGTAGGAATGATCACAATATGAAAATAAAGTTGGAATTCAAGAGGACAAACTGGGGCAAATATTCATTTATAGGAAGGGGAGTTAGGGATTGGAATAACTTACCAAGGGAGATGTTAAATAAATTTCCAGTCTCTTTGAAATCATTTCGGAAAAGGCTAGGAAAGCAACAGATAGGGAATCTGCCACCTGGGCGACTGCCCTAAATGCAGATCAGTATTGATTGATTGATTGATTGCTGCTTCCACTTACTATACTTGAGTCTGGCTCCTCAAATATTTCCCATCTACCCTTTGATCAACACTTGTTTCTTCCTGACCCTGATGGATTAGGTTTTCGTAGCCTAGGGAGTCTTTCGTTATCACGCCATGGCCCTTCATTTTCCTTTTTTTGTTTCTTACCTTCGTTTTTCAAATTGTCGGACCTCTTCCATTTTCTCTCTCTATCTCTGATTAGTGTTAATAGAGGATGTTTTCCCAGTTTGTATTTTCTCTTAAAACAATAATCATCACCACCATCACAACAACAACAGCTGAGAAGAAGGGGTGGGTATTGTGTATTCACATCGAGGAGATAACAGCCAAATTAGGAATGAGAGTGATGGACGATGCTGTGCTTATAAATCGTTTCGATGGTACGGTCGTGGTTGGCGAGTGGAAGAGGATAGGTTGCCGAAGAGAATACTCGACTCGGCGATGGGGTATAAGTGAAGCAGAGGGAGACGAGTACAAAGATGGGTAGAGTAGATTTTATAATAATTTAAATATTGATTAGCTGCCACCCACTGAAGTCCGAGTTCGATTCCCGGCTCTGCCACGAAATTTGAAAAGGGTACCAGGACCGGAAATGCGTCTATTCAGCCTCGGGAGGTCAACTGAGTAGAGGGGGTTCGATTCCCACCTCAGCCATCCTCGAAGTAGTTTTCTGTGGTTTCCCACTTCTCATCCAGATAAATGCCGGGATCGTGCCTAACATAAGGCCACGATCGCTTCCTTTCCTACAACCTTCTCATCACCCAGAAGGCCACTGTTCAGCATAGCAGGTGAGGCCTCCCCAGTTGTATCCCCGACCAAACGTCTCAAGATCCAGGACACTGCCCATGAGGCGGTAGAGGTGGGATCCCTCGCTGAGTCCGGAGGAAAAAGCCCATACTGAACGGTAAACGAATGAAACAAAATTAGATAAATAACATTAAATAAATATAGGACTAGGTCATGCCTTTGCTGGCAAGATGTAGTGTTTACAGTGCACTATGTCTTCTGGTATGGGCTAGAATAAAATTGTTACTTTCATTGACCTGTCTCAGTCTTATACTTGGCTTTGACAATATGAAAGTGGCTGAGGTATGAGTGTCGCTAGTATTGCCATTCCTTATGCAGCCAGTCCCTGCTATGAATGGTGTGAAAATGTCGCTCATAGGGTTGGTTGGTGCACGCATTTCAGTGGGCTTGGCAGACTGATGTGCAATAGCAACTTCTGGCTCAGTGAGGAAAGCAACGGGAAACTACCTCATTTCCCTAGTACGCCTCTTCAGTGACACCTAGGCCATCTATGACAGCTAATGGTGAACCTGTTGAGGATCCAACCAGCCTTCGAGCTCAATACCCAACATACACAGGACTAGGTCGTGTGAAACTAAATGAATCCACGGAATTCGTTGCCTTTTTTAAAATATTAGTTGTTTAAAGAAACACTAACATAGAAATGACCGGGCGAATTGGCCGTGCGGTTAGAGGCGCGCTTCTGTGAGCTTGCATCCGGGAGATAGTGGGTTCGAACCCCACTGTCGGCAGTCATGAATATGGTTTTCCGTGGTTTCCCATTTTCACACCAGGAAAATGCTGGGCCGCTTCCTTCCACTCCTAGTCCTTTCCTATCCCATCGTTGCCATAAGACCTATCTGTGTCGGTGCGACGTAAAGCCAATTGTAAAAAAAAACATAGAAATACTTTTAGCTACAGTGAGACAGAAAAGGGAGAAGACTGAAAAAGAGAAATGGTCTTATTGAAAGAACGGCCCCAATATTTGCATGGTGTGAAAATTGAAAACTACAGAAAGTTACAGAATCTTCTGGACTGCGAGAGTGGGGATCGAACCCACCAACTCTCGAATGCAAATTAAATGCTGCAAGGCCCGAACCTCGCAGCCAGCGTACTGCGTAAAAGGAGCTTGTTGCAAATGGATGATTGCGCAGGGGCTTAGTTCATTCAAAGGGGATTTATACACTGAACGATAAAGGCGTTACAGATTATACCGAAGAGTATTTATCTGCAGTAATACAAACATAGCTCCAGAATTTATGTAGAGAGAATCTGGAGTTCGAGTTGTATTTATTGTAACTATTTAGTGAATAACGTTCTTTCTTCATTCTTTAGTCTATTAACCGTCCAGGGTTAGTTCTACCCGCGGACTCAGAGAGGATGGTCCCAACTCTAACACCACATGGGCAGTGTCACTGAACATGAGATTTTTGGTAAGGGATACAACTGAAGAGGAAGACCGGTACCTCGCCAGGCGGCTTCACCTGCTATACTGAACAGGGGCCTTGTGGGGAATGAAAAAATTAGAAGGAATAAACAAAGAAGAGGGAAGGAAGTGGCCGTGGTCTTAAGTTAGGCACCATCCAGGCATTTGTCTGGAGAAGAAGTGGGAAACTACGGAAAACCACTTCGAGGATGGCTGATGTGAGAGTCGAACCCCCCTCTACTCACTTGATCTCCCGAGGCTGAGTGGACCGCGTTCCAGTCTTCATGTCACTTTTCAAATTTCATGACAGAGCCGGGAATCGAACCCGGGCCTCCGGGTTGGCAGAAAATCACAATAACCACTACATTACAGAGATGGACACTAGTAAATTTAATTTAATTAATCAAATATAATAAAAGTGCATAAATATGAAACAAACAAATTCATAGACAGGCTTATTCATAATCTACACAGAGGACAAAACATTCAGCGTGGAATTACAGTGATATTTTTTTTTCACATTTGAACATTTTGGGTCTTATTCTCTCAATACGTTGGCTATAGATTTCATCAAAGTAATACAGTTACGTCCTGCTGATTGTGTGGTCTTGATGAAATGTATTATTGAAGTTGTTTCAGTGATGAGCTAATCAGATGAGTTTATATAACAACAAGTGCCTGTAGGTACACTTTCTCCGTCCCGTTAAACTGCACGCCTTCTAGAAGGAACTTGAAGTAATGTAATGCATGATACTTGGACCTTCAACCATTAGATGTCCCTACCATCGGCATAAATGCTCCCTATGGCGGGAGTAAGGACAATTAATATTTTAAGCGAATTTCAGTCTTCAAAGTTTGTAAACCTTAAGTTTTTGTAGATTTTTTTTAATGTATTAAAGTTGTCAACACTCCTACTGCTTCCTTCTTCGTTAGTTATTAACCAATCAGGAATTTCGGGAATATTCTCTCTTGCCAGTTAAAACTGGGGGTGTGTACAGGCATCCAGCATATCTGTAAAAAGTTCTGGAAACTTCCGCTCGGAAATGCTATAAAAGCTGGGTGCTTTAGGGCCATATTGTCATCTTCATCGCTCCGGTCTAGTGAACGTGGCGCGTTATTTGGAGGCAGGTGCTGCAGGTCGACTTTCGGAAGGCCTAACAACTCAAGATAGTGGCAGAAATTCCTTAACATGTGATAGCTCCAGGCAGAAGGTATGAGAGGAAGGTTTCAACCTTATTTTCTTAAAGTAAAGTTCTAAAGTCATAGTTTAAATGTAGATTTTCGGCAAGTTTGAGGACTCTGCACAAATCCCCGCTGGGAAACATGTAATCTAAGGGAACAAAGTGTGATTACAGTCTATTGATTCCCATTCAACTTGAAAGCTCTGAATTCCTAACTCAACCGAGCTCGATAGCTGCAGTCGCTTAAGTGCGGCCAGTGTCCAGTATTCGGGAGATAGTGGGTTCGAATCCCACTGTCGGCAGCCCTGAAGATAGCTTTCCGTGGTTTCCCATTTTCACACCAGGCGAATGCTGGTGCTGTACCTTAATTAAGGCCACGGCCGATTCCTTCCCACTCCTAGAACTTTCCTTTCCCATCGTCGCCATAAGACCTGTCTGTGTCGGAGCGACGTAAAACAACTTTAAAAAGAAATCATTCTTAACTCATTTTTAGCACTTAATATTTCTCATTTTAGTCACCCCTCTGTAGTATAGGCTTAGCCTCTGCAACTTGGGGTCATAAGCCTATTTAGGGTTTTAAGAGGTTTTCCTAACAGAAGTGCAAGTGTTTCGAGTCCTAGCCTTTTGTTCATAACCGATAGTGTTAAATCTTTTATTTTTACATTAAGGCCAATTAGAATGGGCACTCATTGCCCCTGTTTATTTGATAATCGTTTATAGACGAGTGTGTAACAGACTGTTGAGCAGAAATTACGGTAAATATATTATCTGAAGTGTGTCGGGTATAATTTTGTCAGAAACTTGTGCCTCTGAGAGGCTGGATTACATTAACTTCTGGAGCTCAAACTCCTAGACGATGTAAATGAGTGGAGCAAACATGCTATTGTAAAAGTGTACCTGTTTAGAGCTATATTGCTCATCCCTTGTAATAATAATAATAATAATTTCGTGTGGCTATTTCTAGCCGAGTTCAGCCCTTGTAAGGCAGATCCTCCGATGAGAGTGGGCGGCATCTGCCATGTGTAGGTAACTGCGTGTTATTGTGGTGGAGGATAGTGTTATGTGTGGTGTGTGAGTTGCAGGGATGTTGGGGACAGCAAAAACACCCAGCTCCCGGGCCAGTGGAATTAACCAATGAAGGTTAAAATCCCCAACCCGGCCGGGAACCAAACCCGGGACCCTCTGAAACGAAGGCCAGTACGCTTACCATTCAGCCAACGAGTCTGACATCCCTTGTAGATTATCGTGTTGATAATTTTATCTAGTTCTAGTACCTGATTTTTGGACTTATAGTCCGCTGTTGTTATCAGATCTGACGAGCTCGTTTGTTGTTCTTTGTTCTAAATCTTCTATAAGTCATATTTTAAACTTAGAAAAAGAAGGAAAGAAATTAAATTTTACAAATTTAGTGATTTAACTTATGCTCTGGTCATTTCCTTGTCCGCCCATTCACCTCGGCTTCTTCTTACACCTCTCTGTTCCACGATAACAATTATTGTTATGATTACTATTGTTCCGGGAATATCGTGGAACGCAGAGGTGTAAAGAGGTACCGGGGTGAATGGGCGGTCAAGGAAATGACCAGAGCGTAAGTTAAGGCACTAAATTTTGAAATTTTATCTCTCCTCTTTTTCTTTTGAGTTTAAAATTTGATAGATAGAAAATCTGAATAAACAACAACAAATGAGCTCGTCAGTTCGCACAACAGCAATGACTTAAAGTCCAAAATCAGGTAAAAAATTAAAGAGAATTATCAACAAGACAATATACAAGGGGATGAGCATTGTAGCCCTGCTGAGTGGCTCAGACGGTTAAGGCGCTGGCCTTCTGACCCCTACTTGGCAGGTTCGATGCTGGCTCAGTCCGGTGGTATTTGAAGGTGCTCAAATACGTCAACCTCGTGTCGGTAGATTTACTGGCACGTAAAAGAACTCCTGCGGGACTAAATTCCGGCACCTCGGCGTCTCCGAAAACCGTAAAAGTAGTTAGTGAGACGTAAAGCAAATAACATTATTATTATTATTATTATTATTATTATTATTATTATTATTATTATTATTATTGTTGTTGTAGCCCTGAACAGGTATACTATTTATAAGAGCATGTTTGCTCCACTAATTTACATAGGAGTCTGGGCTCCAAACGTTAATAAAGGCCATCCTCTCAGAGGTTATGCCTGACAACTTTCAAGTAATGTATTTACAGTCACTTCTGCTTAACAGTTTGTTACATACTGGTCTATAAACCATTATAAATTAAGCAGGGCCAATGAGTGCCCATTCCAAATGGCCTTAATGTAAAAAAAAAAGGTTTAACATGATCGGCCATGAACAAAAGTCTAGGAGGCGAAACTCTTGCACTCCTTCTAGAAAAACTCTTAAAACTCTTTGTTTGTTAAGAATTTAGGGTTTTAGAAAATTTTAGTCACCCCACACCAAGTTGAATGGGAATCAACAGAGGGTAATCACACTTTGTTCCCTTGCATTATATGTTTCCCAGCGGAGATTTGAACCAGAGTCCTCAGACTTGCCGAAAATCTAGAACTTTATATGAAGAAAAGAAGTTTGAAACCTTCCTCCCAAACTATCTGCCTGGAGCTATCACATGTTAAGAAATTTCTGCCATTACCTTGAGTTGTTGGGCCTTTCGAACGCCAACCAGCGTCCCCTGCCTCCTTAGTACACGCCACACACACAACCGTAGCGATGAAGATGACAATACGGCCTTGAAGTGCCCAGCTTCTATAGCATTTTTGAGGGGAAGTTTCCAGAAATCTTAACAGATAGGCTTGATGCCTGTACACACCCCCAATTTTATTTGGATAGAGACAATACTCACAGCATTTCTGATTGGTCGTTAGTTCCAGGAGTTGGAGGGGGCAGAAGTGTTGACAATCTTTGCACCAGAACAAAACAGTCTTCACAAACTTAAGGTTTGCCACCTCTGTAAATTAACTTTCCCTTAAGAATTAATTGTCCTTAATCCCGCCAGTGGGGGCACTTTGGCCAATGGTAGAGACATCTAATAGTTGGATCTCCTAGTATCTTGCATAACATAAGTTCAAGTTTAATAACGCAGATGGCCTTATAGAAGGCGCGCAGTTTAACTGGACGGAGATGTACCTCCCGGTACAATTATTATTATGATTATGATGATGATTAGTATTATTATTATTAATAGAACGCCCTATCCCTACGAAGGTTGGCGATCCTATTGATTATAATAACTCGTGAAACAGTGGCTCGAAAGATTTCAACAGAAGTTCGTCGATACCAGTAGCGCAGGACTTTGAGCGAGGAATTTCTCCGTCCCCCCATAGTTCGTTTTCTTTCAATTTTCCTCTTGATGATGAGTTTCAAAAGTTCATATCGTTCACCTCTCATGATGTGTCCGATGTGCCTGAGCATTCACTCCCTGATGGTAGTTAGAAGATATTTTATTCTTATTTAAAAAGTTGAGGACTTCTTCATTGGTCTTCCTTTCTACCAAGAATATTCGACGCATTCTTCTGTACAAGTAAATTTCAAACTTGAAAGCTTTTCTGCAGCAAAGGGCTGATCATACGACCTTCAACACCATACAGAAGGGCAGGGACAACATAGCTCGCAACATCCGAACTCGGAGCCTGAGGTTGAGATCTCTATTGGTGAAAAGGGCCATCATACTGTTGAACAAATTTATCACTGGAAGAATTATTCACCATTTCATACTCATATCTCCCGACTCAACCAAGGAATTTATAACTTGTGAGGCGTGAATGGGCTGCTAACTGAGCCTGGCATTCTCTCATCTTTTTTAATGCTATTTATTCGGGGCGTCGACCTAAGAAGATCTTTTGCCCCATATGTTATGAACCTGCGTGTATTTGGAAATTGCGGAAGTGTAAAGTGTTGAATCTGAGGAAAGGAACATTAATGACGACACAAACACCAAGTCCAATGACGACACAAACACCCAGGCCTCAGGCCCGGCCGGGAATCGAACCCGAGGCCGCCGGGTGACAGGCGGACGCGTTGCCCCCTACACCGCGGGGTCGGACATTGTCTCATCTTACTTGTATCGTGCTCCCCTTCCTCTTCCCAAGCCGATACTTTAGGTGTTAGGTGCGCATCACATTCTGACTCTCGCTCTTATGGCTTGTTCCGTTTTTAAAAGTCAATCTCCATAAAGGCCTTAGAGGAGAAGTTAAAAGCTTCCACTGGTCCCTAACCGTAGCGATATCTACTCTACAATGGCTAGCTCTATGTCCTGCCTTCCTTGCCCCAGGAATGAACCGAGGAATGTACCCCACGCAAGAACATAAATAATACACACAAATATTAAACTTATGAACAACAAATTTATGAAAGTCGTCTATTATTGAATATCAATGTGGATCGTGTATGTCAGCTCAGTAAAAAAAAAAATCAGTACTTTTGCGCCATCATTTTTAATTGCTTTGAATTGTAACGGTTCAAATCCCGTTACAAGATGTTATCTGTATTTTTATTATTTTATTATTTTATCTGTATTATTATTATTGTTGTTATTATATCAGTATTATTATTATTTTATCTGTGATATTATTACTATTATTGTAATTATCATTCTTATTCAATTCAATTTTGCAATGCTTGTCGCTTGCAGGATTGTACTTAGATGTATGCATATATACGTATGTGTAGAATAACACTCAAGACATGTACAGTGAGAATTATTAAATATCAGATGTTGGATATGGCATTGCTATATTGTGCACTACAGCTGACATTTCTGTCAAGTCATCGCCACGTCATGGCTACGTCATCGTGAACATTTAGCAATGCGCTCAGATACTCAGCCGCCCCAGGGGATTTCACCATTACATGTAATACTTGTCGCGTATGTGGGAGTAGGTCATTGTTATTTCTGGAGATTACGTAGCTGCGCCATGCAATGTCTATAAAAGGTGGCTGAATATTGTAGCGTCAGTCATTAGTTAAACGGAAGCTGAACAGTGAAGAAGTCAAATGGATAAGTGGACAGTCATTATTCTACTGGAAGCAGAGGCCACAGTTGGCCATTGTGTGAACGAGATGGAGAAGACTTAGTGAGCCAGTAGTCTTTGGTCATTGAGAAAGTGAGGCCAAAGTTGGTCGGTCACTTAGTTGAATACCATACAGATTTACCAAGAAATCATATGATATGGTGAAGAAGCAGTCACATGGATACATCACCAAATTAGGCGTGACACATCTACATCTAAATATCAGATTTAGGGAATACGTCGTAATTACACTCAAAGTGTTGAAGGTACAGTCAAGTGAATCAGTGAGGGATATATTTAGTATAAATTGTTAAATGTCCGGTCAAGAAGAATTCAAATTCATGCCTAGTTTCTTTCAGTTGCAATGTCATAATTTCATATTCTCATCTGTTTTATCGCAACAAGAGCCACTATTTTTTATATATTATTTAAAGAATATATTTTGTTTTATCAAATGAATTCATAGTATTATTTCAATGACAGTAAAATATCTTAACCTCAAAATTAATGGGGAAACCGAACGCCAATCTCCTTTTCCCAGAACTTATATGGTATGTTGTCAAAAGTAAGCTTATTACCCCACACCTCAGAGATAGTCAAGATTCTCATTCTATTATTGCTGCACTGAGTGGTAGCTGGCGCCCTTCAAATAACGTATGCGTAAGTAATCAGGTAAGAAGTAAGTGTGAGTCCAGGGTTCGACGATTGTTTATTTTATTTAATGAATGTTAATTTTCATAATTCATCATCATCATCATCTGTTTACCCTCCATGTTCGGTTTTTCCCTCGGACTCAGCGGGGGATCCCACCTCTACCGCCTCAAGGGCAGTGTCCTGGAGCTTCAGACTCTTGGTCGGGGGATACAACTGGGGAGAATGACCAGTACCTCGCCCAGGCGGCCTCACCTGCTATGCTGAACAGGGGCCTTGTGGAGGGATGGGAAGATCGGATGGGATAGGCAAGGAAGAGGGAAGGAAGCGGCCGTGGCCTTAAGTTAGGTACCATCCCGGCATTCGCCTGGAGGAGAAGTGGGAAACCACGGAAAACCACTTCGAGGATGGCTGAGGTGGGAATCGAACCTACCTCTACTCAGTTGACCTCCCGAGGCTGAGTGGACCCCGTTCCAGCCCTCGTACCACTTGTCAAATTTCGTGGCAGAGCCGGGAATCGAACCCGGACCTCCGGGGGTGGCAGCTAATCACGCTAACCACTACACCACCGAGGCGGACATTTTCATAATTTCCATTTTAAATGCAGAATTCCAAATTTTTCAAGTTAAATAGAGTTTTATATGTTTCAAAAGAAAGTCAGCGAGTCACGAACATGTTTGCAGAATATATAGTTACTTTCTTCAAGGCCACCTTCCTACGGAGCACCCGGTTCAGATTATACCTAGGACAGGCGTTGGATGGCAATCCTCAAGTCATGAGCTGGTCCTATTAAAAATACCCTCTTAAGTAGCCAGGATTCGAACTCAGAACCCTCGGTGGTGACGATGGCACCACCTCTAACGCTGACAGCGGTTTGAATGCGATGGACTGCGACGATACTGAATTGTTAGAAGACGATGTACAAGCAGATCCAAGTTTTGATTCCCAACTACACATTACTTTCAGAAATTCTTCTACGGCAACTAGTTTTGCCGTGTGCGTGGAGTTAACATCGGCTGTGGTTTACTTTTTTCTTCTTTACGTAGCACCGACACAGATAGGTCTTATGGCGACGATGGGAGAGGAAAGGTCTAGGAATGGGAAGGAAGCGGCCGTGGTCTGGTGCGAAAATGGGAAACCGTGGAAAACTATCTTCAGGGCTAACGACAGTGGGGTTCGAACCCACTATCTCCCGGATGCGAGGCTGTAGCTTGAAAGCGATTTAAAGATGCTGGACAGGAGTAGACACCACTTCTACTATCCGAGTTTCCAGATGATTGATAATGAATATATATATATATATAATGTTTTAATTTCAACTCATGCTCGTCCCTCTCTTATAACAAGAGATTTAACACAAGGAACACCTAAGGTAGTGTCGCGGCCACTACCTGTTTATTTTACCGAGCTCGATAGCTACAGTCCCTTAAGTGCCGCCAGTATCCAGTACTCGGGAGATAGTGGGTTCGAACCCCACTGCCGGCAGCCCTGAAGATGGTTTTCCGTGGTTTCCTATTTTCACACCATGCAAATTAGGAGGCTGTACATTAATTAAGGCCACGGCCACTTCCTCCCCACTCGTAGCCCTTTCTTTACCATCGTCGCCGTAAGATCAATCTGTGTCGGTGCGACGTGAAGCAACTTGTGAAAGAAACCTGTCTTTTTTGTTTCTTCTAACCCTATCCAGCCTAAATTTATTTGACACAAAGAAGAGAAAATTCTTTTCAAATACGTATGAATAAAGTTTATGTGTAAACATTCATAGAATTTTAAAGGAAAACGGAACGCTTTAAAAAAACAATTTTGCTGTACGTCCCACCGACACAGATACAGTACCGGTCAAATGTTTAGGACCACATAAAGAAATCACGAAATGGCATCTAGAACCTAAAATTGTGCCACTAGACCTCTGTAATTTTCTTTCTGATATCTCACATCTAACATGATATGTGTCGCCTGATTTCATTGAGTTAGTTCAAGTACTGTAGAAGTTATGAATTTTTAACTCTTGGAAGGTCACAACAAAAATTCAAAAATTTTGGTAATATAATGTACTGAATACTCTAATTGGTTTCAAGTATCACCAACAAGATTTTTCTGTAGACTTAGGAATAGGTGGGGGCCATTTTAATATAAATATAAAAATTCCGAAAATATGCGGCACCGGGTTTTTTTCGTGTTTTATTTTTTTTTTGAACCCGGGCCAAAATTGTTGATTTTTCTTTGCCTTTTTCATGTATGGCCCAAGGTCTCAGGACGAGCTATCGGCGTCAAACTGATCTGCCCTGATAGTTTCATTTGCACTCTGTGGACGGCATCCAAAAATACGTTTCTGATGACGACAGTTCACACTGAGACTTATGATAAGAACAAGGAAAAATTGACTATTTTAGCACTGGTTTGAAAAAAAAGCCACAAAAATGGGTGCCGCATTTTTTCGGAATTTTCATATTTATACGAAAATGACCCCTAACTATTGCTAAGTCTCTACAAGAATCTTGGTGGTGATACTTGAAACCAATTAGAGGATACAGTACATAATATTTCCAAAAATGTTGACTTTTTGATGTGACCTTATAACATTTAAAATTGTATAACTTATACAATACTTGGCGTAAATCACTGAAATCAGGCTATGTATATCATATTAGATTCAAGAGCTCAGTAAAAAAGATACAGAGGTCTAGTAGCAAAATTGTAGGTTCTAGATCGAACTTCATGATTTTTCAATGTGGTCCTAAACTTTTGAGCGGTACTGTAGGTGTTATGGTGACGATGGGATAGGAAAGGGCTAGGAGTGGAAAGGCAGTTACCGTGGTCTTAATTAAGGTACAGCTCCAGCATTTTCCTGATGTGAAAATGGAAAACCACATCTTCAGGGCTGCCGACAATGCGGCTCCCGAATACAAGCTCACAGCTACGCGACCCTAGGCGTACGAGCAGCTCGCTCTGTAAAATGGAACATACCGAGCTCGATAGCTGCAGTCGCTTAAGTGCGGCCAGTATCCAGTATTCGGGAGATAGTAGATTCAAACCCCACTATCGGCAGCCCTGAAAATGGTTTTCCGTGGTTTACCATTTTCACACCAGGCAAATACTGGGGCTGTACCTTAAAAGGCCACGGCCGCTTCCATCCCACTCCTAGCTATTTCCTGTCCCATCGTCGCCATAAGACCTATCTGTGTCGGTGCAACGTAAAGCAACCAACAAAAAAAAAAAAAAAAAAAGGAACACTGATTTCAAATGGAATCATTCGGGAATATAAGTTAGCAAACTCACAAAAATCATGGAAGTTAGTGACACCAATTGAAATCTTTGGCCTGGAGAGGGCTAGATAAAAGTGCACTATACAAATCCAATAGTGCACATTGCACTTCTCCCGACGAAAATAGAACAGGAAGATACCGTCATCAGTGTTTAAGGGAAATTCATTGTCTATGCAACCATTGTTCTTTGTCCTCGTGCCAGCGAAATTAACCAATGAAGGTTAAAATTCCTGAGCCTGCCGGGAATCGAACCCGGGACCCCAGTGACCAAAGGCCAGCATGCTAACCATTTAGCAATGGAGCCGAACATGAAGATTCTGTGCCAAGTCCTGAAGGCATTTTTTTCCCCTCTGTCATCCTCGGCTTTACTTCCTCCGTGATTTTCTCTTCCAGGAGACCGGTTAGAAAGACATTATGTCGCGAGACGTGCTTAGCGAATTTCGCTCTTCTTTTCTGTACTGTTAGCATCAGCTAAGGTCAGGATGTTAAGGAAACGTTATATTTCATTCCTGAGGACATTTTACGCGAAACCTAAAAGATAGCTGTGAATGACGGGTCCCTGGCCCCGTTCAAAGTAATTTTATGCTGCATATATAAATGCATATTTCGACTAATTTTTGTTCATATTTTTTGGTCATATTTTGCTCACTTTAGTGATATAAGATAATATTTGGTCATATTTTGCTTATTTTAGTGATATAAGAATATTTGGTTATATTTTGCTCATTTTAGTGATATAAGGTAATATTTGGTCATATTTTGCTCATTTTAGTGATATAAGATAATATTTGATCATATTTTGCTCATTTTATTGATATAAGGTAATATTTGGTCATATGTTGCTCACTTTAGTGATATAAGATAATATTTGGTCATATTTTGCACATTTTAGTGATATAAGATAATCATCATCATCATCATCTGTTTACCCTCCAGGTTCGGTTTTCCCCTCGGACGTAGCGAGGGATCCCACCTCTACCGCCTCAAGGGCAGTGTCCTGGAGCTTCAGACTCTTGGTCGGGGGATACAACTGGGGAGGATGACCAGTACCTCGCCCAGGCGGCCTCACCTGCTATGCTGAACAGGGGCCTTGTGAAGGGATGGAAATATTGGAAGGGATAGGCAAGGAAGAGGGAAGGAAGCGGCCGTGGCCTTAAGTTAGGAACCATCCCGGCATTCGCCTGGAGGAGAAGTGGGAAACCACGGAAAACCACTTCCAGGATGGCTGAGGTGGGAATCGAACCCACCTCTACTCAGTTGACCTCCCGAGGCTGAGTGGACCCCGTTCCAGCCCTCGTACCACTTTTCAAATTCCGTGGCAGAGCCGGGAATCGAACCCGGGCCTCCGGGGGTGGCAGCTAATCACGCTAACCACTACACCACAGAGGCGGACGATATAAGATAATATTTGTTTATATTTTGTTCATTTTAGTGATATAAGATAATATTTGGTCATATTTTGCTCATTTTAGTGATATAATATTTGGTCATATTTTTCTCATTTTAGTGATATAAGATAATATTTGGTCATATTTTGTTCATTTTAATTATCATCATCATCATCATCTGTTTACCCTCCAGGTTCGGTTTTTCCCTCGGACTTAGCGAGGGACCCCACCTCTACCGCCTCAAGGGCAGTGTCCTGGAGCTTCAGACTCTTGGTCGGGGGATACAACTGGGGAGTATGACAAGTACCGCGCCCAGGCGGCCTCACCTGCTATGCTGAACAGGGGCCTTGTTTAGGGATGGGAAGATTGGAAGGGATAGGCAAGGAAGAGGGAAGGAAGCGGCCGTGGCCTTAAGTTAGGTACCATCCCGGCATTCGCCTGGAGGAGAAGTGGGAAACCACGGAAAACCACTTCCAGGATGGCTGAGGTGGGAATCGAACCCACCTCTACTCAGTCGACCTCCCGAGGCTGAGTGGACCCCGTTCCAGCCCTCGTACCACTTTTCAAATTTCGTGGCAGAGCCGGGAATCGAACCCGGACCTCCGGGGGTGGCAGCTAATCACGCTAACCACTACACCACAGAGGCGGACTCATTTTAATTATATTAGGTAATATTTGGTCATATTTTGCTCATTTTGGTGATATAAGGTAATATTTGGTCGTATTTTGCTGATTTTAGTGATATAAGATAATATTTGTTTTTTTAAAGCATTTTTGTTTAAATTGTGGCGTTGCTTTTAGCAAGTTACATGTTGTTTGCGTCGATCTTCAAACACAGGATTTCAAAATACTGGAGTAGATTTAGTTTTCTTTCTTTTCCTGGAAAGGATATGTAGCAGGTTTAGAACACATGATGCCTTGAAACAGATGACGCACGAACGTACGCCGACAGATACCAAAAAGCATGCTAATACCTTTTTTTTTTTTTGGTAAAACAGAGTGAGAACTACCTCTAAGGGCTATGATACTGAACGAATGTATAAAGTTTTAATTTACGTACTGTAGCTCTGTCAGTTAGCATGATTAAACGTGTCCGCTGTATTATCGCTTATCACTTTTTGGCACGTTCAGTGTGAGTAATACTCTAATAATTGCTACATATCCCTAAAATGCTTAAGTCATATTTTACCTTCTTAGGTCATATTTAATCCGCCTCTGTGTTGTAGTGGTTAGCGTGATTAGCTGCCACCCCCGGAGGTCCGGGTTCGATTCCCGGCTCTGCCACGAAATTTGAAAAGTGGTACGAGAGCTGGAACGGGGTCCACTCAGCCTCGGGAGGTCAACTGAGTAGAGGTGGGTTCAATCCCCACCTCAGCCATCCTGGAAGTGGTTTTCCGTGGTTTTCCAATTATCCAGGCAAATGCCGGGATGGTACCTAACTTAAGGCCACGGCCGCTTCCTTCCCTCTTCCTTGCCTTTCCCATCCGATCTTCCCATCCCTCCACAAGGTCCCTGTTCAGCATAGCAGGTGAGGCGGCCTGGGCGAGGTACTGGTCATTCTCCCCAGTTGTATCCCCCGACCCAAAAGTCTGAAACTCCAGGACACTGCCCTCGAGGTGGTAGAGGTGGGATGCCTCGCTGAGTCCGAGGGAAAAGCCGACCCTGGAGGATAAACAGATTAAGAAGAAGAAGAAGAAGAAGAAGGTCATATTTAGATAGCTTTTATGGCATATTTAGCTCATTTTAGGTCATATTGAGCTAGTTTTGCCGGCCCTGTGGTGTAGGGGTAGCGCTCCTGCCTCTTACCCGGAGGCCCCGGGTTCGATTCCTGGCCAGGTCGGGGATTTTTACCTGGACCTGAGGGCTGGTTCGAGGTCCACTCAGCCTACGTGATTAGAATTGAGGAGCTATCTGACGGTGAGATGGCGGCCCCGGTCTAGAAATCCAAGAATAACGGCCGAGAGGATTCGTCGTGCTGACCACACAACACCTCGTAATCTGCAGCCCTTCGTGCTGAGCAGCGGTCGCTTGGTAGGCCAAGGCGCTTCAAGGGCTGTAGTGCCATGGGGTTTGTTTTGTTTGTTTGTTTTTTATTGAGCTAGTTTTAGTGCATACTTGGCTAGTTTACGTGCGTATTTAGCTAGTTTAGGTCGTATTTAGCTAATTTCAATGTCATATTTAGCTAGTTTTAGGGAATGTTTAGCTAGTTTCTGGGTCACACTTACCTAGTTTAAGTGCATATTTAGCTACTTTAGGGTGCATTTAGCTATTTTAGTGTAATTTAGCTAGTTTATGCCATATTTAGCTTGTTTGGTGCATATTTAGCTAGTTTTAGGTCATATTTAACTCGTTTGATTGCACATTTAGCTTGTTTTAGGCCATATTTACATCATGTTATGGTATATTTAGGTCATATTTAGCTAGTTTTAGGGCTTATTTGCTTCCATATTTTGTACTTCTTTAGGTCATAAACTTCCAAACCCCTACCATCAGTTCCCTATTCCCTTACAGTTCTTGCAAGATATGTATTTTTCCGGGCTGAGTGGCTCAGACGGTTGAGGCGCTGGCTTTCTGACCGCAGTTTGGCAGGTTCGATTCTGGCTCAGTCCGGTGGTATTTTAAGGTGCTCAAATACGTCAGTCTCGTGTCGGTAAATTTACTGGCACTTAAAATAACTCCTTCGGGACTAAATTCCGGCACCTCGGCGTCTCCAAAAATCGTAAAAGTAGTTAGTGGGACGTAAAGCAAGTAACACTACTGTTATTTTTATTATTAGATTTTTTTTCCTTTGTACGTCTAACAAAATATATGACTGAGGTTAGCTAATCGAGCGTGGACGAGTCTACTTCATCCTTAAAACATCTGTTTGTGCTCGGATATGTCAAGTGTATTAATTTCGGCGTAAGTTGGAGGGATAACATCTTGAAAGTGAGCATGTATCCTTATATATTGTGATGCTGTATTCTTAGGCGTGTTCTATTGGATAACGAGGAATTTCCTCATCATAAATAGCTTATTAATCATGCGAAGAGAGGGCACGCAGAGCAGGAGCTTGTCTATTTTTAGCGGCCATGGCTCGGGTCTCCCCGCGCGACTGGCTGGCTGTTCGCTCAGTGCGGTTACAGCCTTTCTGTTGAGTGTATCGTGCTGTGAAAGTTCAGTGAGCGCGACCGCCAAGCCGTCATAACACGAGAGAGAGTACAGTGCTGACCGGTGAGTAACCTCTCGCAGTTCCGCCCAGCGAATTGTTTGTTGTTACACGCTCGGCATACCCACTGCATTTATGTGCTCTTTTATAAGCGGTCATAATCCCTGGATACTTTAATAAATGTATTTTTATTGGTATTATGTCTCACTGACTATTTTTATGGTTTTCGAATCAGTCGAGGTGCCGGCATTTTGTCCTTAGGAGTTCCGTTACGTGCCGATAAATCCACCTTCACGAGACTACCGTATCTGAGCTGTGTCCACACGTTTCGTACTACGGACTTTCCGTACCACATGATTTTTGAGAACATTTCGTACCACCTAGGTCGTTATCTACCTGCGAACGATTTTCCCGTAATCCTCAAATATTTACGCCAGGACAATCCGTACCACTTGATGTCAAACTGCAATTCCATTTCCACGCTAACGGGCGTATTGAGCCCGACAGGCACAATTTAGAAATCAGAAGCAAAGATCTTTTACAACATTTGCTGAAGAAAACTATATTATTATTTTAATAATTTCCCTATACGTACACTATACTTATCACGTATGTTTACGTAAATATCGTCATAAGAAAGTCGATTTTTTGAAGTATAAATCCTGAAACAAAACAATACATTAGAAATATACATCGTGTTCGGGCGCAATGTGCCTGACGAGCATAAGGATGGATAATATTTCTTCTTCTTCTTCTTTCCGATGAGGCCTGCTAAGGACCACGTGCCAATTTCAGTTCAGTTCTTCATACTTTGTTGTTTTCTCATCCGTTCCTTCCAATATTCTTTCATCCTTTCACTATGCTGTTTCTGTCCCCGGTCCACTTCGCACCAGGTTTCATGTTCAATCTTCCTTGGAATTCTTCCATACTTACTACCCTCCCTCTGTCCATGATTTCTCCTTCCTTTTATATTATTTATTTCTAAATCTTTCTTTACTTCTTGAATCTAGCTAGTTTATGCCTTTTTGTTCCAATAATATTACTATTATTGCGAATATTTATAAACTACTGCATTATATCATTATCAAGTAAGTAAAATAAAAGAGTCTGATGTTTGGCCGATATGAGCTTGAAGGTCACGCGGAAACAGGAAACTACTGAAAGGTGGAAGTGGCTAGGTCTCCGCGAAAATCAGATCAGTTGCCCCAGACGGAAGGTAGTGGTCACACCGTGTGGAGGCTTCTGCGCCGGTAGTGGACAATGGATATACAAATGAATACATTAATTAGGATATCGTTTATACTTCGCAATACTTCCCACTTTTTCAAGTAGTAGGGAATGGCCTTTCCTAAATATTTTAAAGTCATTAGCTGATTCTTCGCAGGTAATCAGCGAACCCGCCAGCTTGAGTTCAGAAGGAAAGAGGATAGTCACTTAAAAGTATTGGTTTTACCTTCCACTACCAACTGATTGATTGATTGATTGATTGATTGATTGATTGATTGATTGATTGATTGATTGATTGATTGATTGATTGATTGATTGATTGATTGATTGATTGATTGATTGATTGATTGATTGATTGATTGATTGATTGATTGATTGATTGATTGATTGATTGATTGATTGATTTGTGTGAAAAATGATGAAATATTTCTGAACTTTGTGTTAAAATTTCCAAACTGTATCAAAGTATGTTACACGAACTATAAAAATGTATTCGACAGAGTCAACGCTGTTGCGTTTTTTAAAATGTCAAGGTACTTGAATTTTGTTCCTTCACGAGACTGACGGAATTGTGAACCTTCAAATACCACCGGTCTAAGCTGGGATCGAGCCCGTGATCTTGAACTGAGAAGGCCAGCGTCGTACTCTTCCTCTCTCCTTCCCCTTTCTCCACACCCGTGGGGTCGCGGATATGAGTGTGCTCCATAAGTGGATTTTGCCCTATTTTACGGCGGGATGCCCTTCCTGACGCCAACTCGAGATGGAGGGATGTAATCACTAATCACCATTGCGTGTACCGAGCAAGTGGCTGTGCGATTAGGGTCGCGCAGCTGTGAACTTGCATCCGGGAGATAGTGGGTTCGAACCCCACTCTCGACAGCCCTGTAGATCGTTTTTCGTGGTTTCCCATTTTCACACCACGCAAATGCCGGGGTTGTACCTTCATTAAGGCCACGGCCACTTCCTTTCAACTCTTAGCACTTTCCAATCCCATCGTCGGCATAAAACCTATCCGTACGGTGCGATGTAAAAGAAATTCCAAGAAAAAAACATTGCGTGTTTCTGTGATGGTTTGTAGAGTGGTGTGATGTCTGAATATGAAGCGTAAAGTGTTGGTACAAACACAGTTACCCGTCCCCAAGCCAATCAGATGCGATTAAAATCTCCGACCGAGCTGAGAATCGAACCCTGGTCCCTGTGCAACGTATGCCTCAAAGCTGACCATTCAGTCAAAGAGTGGGACGGATTTACCTCGTACTAACTCCCTTTTTAATGGTTTTCAGAGCTGCCGAGATGTTGGAATTATGTCCCACAGGAGTTCCCTCACATGCCAGTAAATCTACCAACAAGAGGCGGACGTATTGGAGCACCTTCAAATACCACCTGACTGAGCTGGGGTCAAACACCCAACTGTAGCTCAGAAGGCCAGCGCTCCACCGTCTCGACTTCCCAGCCAGGCCGTTATTGTGAGATCGATGTATGAAGTAATACGTATAGATGCAGTTCCTACTGACCAAAGTGGTTGTGATATGGAACCCAGCCGATATATGCGAGAGATTTCACACGCTGGAGTGCACGTGATCAACCTGGTGATCTTCATCTGTACGGTTTGACCCTTGCAAGCGTACTCACTGCCTTTCCTATTATATTTTTACATACAGCTTTAGATCCGAATTTAAGGCTGAGAGATTCCCTGCCAATTGTTTTCTAAGCCTTTTCTTAAATAATTTCAAAGAAATTGGAAATTTATCGAACATCTCTCTTGGTAAATTATTCCAGTCCCTAATTCCTCTTCCTATAGACGAATATTTGCTCCAATTTGTCCTCTAAAGTTCCAACTTTATCTTCGTATTATGATATTTAACACCTGAAAACTTCCATCAGAGCTTATTCTATATTAAAGTCATTCCACGACATTCTCCACAGAGAGCGCGGAACATACTGCTTTACCGAGTAGCTTGTCTCCTTACTCCTAAGTCTTCCCAGCTAAAATTATTTAATATTTTCGTAACACTACTCTTTTGTTGGAAATCACCCAGAACAAATCATGCTGCTATCCTTCGGATCTTTTCTAGTACCCGAATCAAGTAATCCTGGTGTCCGACTGACTCATTGGCTGAATGGTCAGCGTACTGGTTTTCGTTTCAGAGGGTCCCAGGTTCGATTCCCGGCCGGGTCGGGGATTTTAATCCCTTCTGATTAATTCTTCTGGCTCGGGGACTGGGTGTATTTGTCCGTCTCAACACTCTCCTCATCATATTCAGACAACATACCACAGTACCAACCACCACAGAAACACGTAATAGTGATTACATCCCTCCGTATAGGGTTGGCATCAGGAAAGGCAACCGGCCGTTCGCATCCGCTACCCCACAGGTGTGGGAAAAACTGTAGGAAAAGAAGAAGAATAAGAATCAAGTAATCCTGGTGAGGGTTCCATATACTTGAACCATACTCCAATAAATTGGTACCGAGCTCGATAGCTGCAGTCGCTTAAATGCGGCCAGTATCCAGTATTCGGGAGATAGTAGGTTCGAACCCCACTGTCGGCAGCCCTGAAAATGGTTTTCCGTGGTTTCCCATTTTCACAACAGGCAAATGCTGGGGCTGTACCTTAAATAAGGCCACGGCCGCTTCCTTCCCACTCCTAGCCCTTTCCTGTCCCATCGTCGCCGTAAGACCTATCTGTGTCGGTGCGACGTAAAACAACTAGCAAAAAAAATGGTAATACACCCCCTCCTTTACATCATTACTACAACCCCTACATACCCTCATAACCATATGAAGAGATCTGAAAACTTTATTTACAAACTATTTAATGACATTACCCCAATGAATATATTTCCTTATACTAACACCTAGATACTCACCGCTCACCCCGTCAACAAGTTTCCCTCTTGGTGAGACTTTCAACCCTACATTTGAACCCGTTTATCATCTTACCGTCGTCCGCTGTCCTTTTCATAATATTGTCGAGGTATTTATCCAGTCCCTCACAACCCTGCAAATTAAAAGACTCTGTAGTGTATAATATCCACATGAAGCCTTAACTGTGATTGCAGTTGTTTACTCATATATTTTATACTGTATGTATAAAAAATATACAAGCCTAGTAATACTGTCTTGCGGTTCCCAACCCCCCTTCCCACTTAATTACCACAGGATCAGATAGTGCTTCACTTACTCCGATTTCTCTTTTATAGATTTTTTTTTTTTTTTTTTTTTTTTTTTTTTGCTAGTTGCTTTACGTCGCACCGATACAGATGGGTCTTATGGCGACGATGGGACAGGGAAGGGCTAGGAGTTGGAAGGAAGCGGCCGTGGCCTTAATTAAGGAACAGCCCCAGCATTTGCCTGGTGTGAAAATGGGAAACCACGGAAAACCATTTTCAGGGCTGCCGACAGTGGGGTTCGAACCTACTATCTCCCGAATAATGGATACTGGCCGCACTTAAGCGACTGCAGCTATCGAGCTCAGTTTATAGAAATTTAGCCCATATTCCATCCTATCAGAGGTCTTGGATAGTTAAATAGTGACACAGTCCATTTGACCTTCTGAATCAAAATATATGCTGTATCTTGCTGTAATTCTACAAGCTGAGCCTTACTGAAATAACCTTTCTTAAACCCGAAGCGCTTTCTTTGAAATCAGGTAGTAATTTCACCAACGTGTAGGCTACAATGTAAGCAATACGATATAAGCAACACGTGTGAAGCTGAATGGCCTTTAATCTAGCCGCTTAATATGTATCTATTTTTTTTCCTTTTTTTTCACTGGAGCTACCATACCAACTGTCCACTCGTTTCGGGATAGCTCCTTGATGCAAACAGTAATCAAATACATAACTACTTCATGTATGGTTCTATAGTATATCTGACCCGTTGTCTTTAGCACATACCCCGGAATGTTATGAATTCCAGCTGGCTTTTTAGATTTCAGCCGGCCCCGTGGTGTAAGCGTAGCGTGTCTGCCTTTTACCCGGAGGCCCCAGGTTCGATTCCCGGCAAGGGCAGGGATTTTTACCTGACCCTGAGGGCTGGTTTGAGGTCCACTCAGCTTACGTGATTAGAATTGAGGAGCTATCTGACGGTGAGATAGCGGCCTCGGTCTAGAAAGCCAGGATTAACGGCCGAGAGGATTCGTCGTGCTGACCACACGACACCTCGTAATCTACAGGCCTTCGGGCTGAGCAGCGGTCGCTTGGTAGGCCAAGGCTCTTCAAGGGCTGTAGTGACAAGGGGCTTGGTTTGGTTTGGTTTTTTAGCTTTCAGTTTACGTATTTTCCTTTAAACGTATGTTTCTTTCTTTCTTTCTTAGTCGGTTTACCACCCAGGGTTGGTTTTAGGCTCGGAATCAGCGAAGGATCCTACCTATACCGTCTCAAGGGCAGTGTCCGGGAGCGTGAGACTTTGGGACGGGAGGATACAACTAGCGAGGAGTACCAGTACCTCGCCCAGAGGGCTGAACATGTGGCTTGTGGAGGTTGGGAAGATTGGAAAGGATACTCAAGGAAGAGGGAAAGAAGCATCCGTGGCCTTAAGTTAGGTACCATCCCGGTATTTGCCTGGAGAAGAAGTGGGAAACCACGGAAAACCCCTTCGAGGATGGCTGAGGTGTGAATCGAACACCCCTCTACTCAGTTGTCCTCCCGAGGCTGAGTAGACCCCGTTCCAGTCCTCGTACCACATTTCAAATTTCGTGGCAGAGCCGGGAATCGAAACCGGGCTTTCGGGGGTGACAGCTAATCACACTAGCCGCTATATCACAGAGGCGGTTTTAAATATATCCTTATTACCATTTGTAAATAAATAAATAGATATCAGTTCATCACTAGTATCACTCGAATTCGAAACTCTATATTTAAAAACACGTTTCCTTCTGTATGGAGAAAATGAGGGGAAAATAGCACAGAAAGTAACCACTGACAGTGACTGAAATCGAACCTCGGATGATCCAACAATGCTGACCTAGTGTGAAGCGTTAATCAACTATGGAAATGTAATGGAACTGTCATGCTTATATTAGTGTGTAAATTTTCTCTTAGTGCATGATAAGGATACAGACAGGTTCTTGTCTGGTAGCCCATTGGGTCACCAGAACTAATCTTTCCTCACCCAAGGTCAGAATATCGATGATTGCCAGATATAATTCCTAACCAATATAATCACGTGAAACATGAATAGCATCCACACTTATACGTGAGGAATGTCTGTACAAAAGGCGCTATTTCTACCATAAGAAAGTTGTGGGAAATTTTAAGAAATGTGTAATAAAAGGCATATGGAACGTATCCATGATCGGGGTTGGCACTACTTTTAAGGAATTACATATTTCTTGTCTGGATTGCTCATGCCATCCGATGGTATTAAATTACTGTAATGCAGAGATCCGTTACACTTAACGTCGAAATGAGTGCGATTAGCTGCCACCCCCGGAGGCCTGGGTTCGATTCCCTGTTCTGCCACGAACTTTGAAAAGTGGTGTGAGGACTGGAACGGGGTCAACTCAGCCTCGGGAGGTCAACTGAGTGGGCGGGTTTCGATTCCCACCTTAGCGTCTCTCTGTATCTATTGCACCCATAAGGCCTTTGGGCACTATATACTGCACCCTTATCAAGAAAGGTAAAATATTGTATTGGTAAAGATATAAGAACTAATAACTTAACTTTTACATTTCTTTCTTTCTTTCTTTCTTTCCTAATCTGTTTACCCTCCAAGGTTGGCTTTTTCCTCGATCTCAGCGAGGGATCTCATCTCTATCGTCTCAAGGGAAGTGTCCTGGAGCGCGAGACTTACGGTCAGGGGATACAACTGGGAAATAGGACCAGCCTCACCTGCTATGCTGACCAGGGACCTTCTGGGAAATGGGGAATTTGGAAGAGACAAATAAGGAAGATAGAAGGAAGTGGCAATGCGACCGTGGCCTTAAATTAGATACCATCCCGGCATTTGCCTCGTCGTAAAGGAGTCAACATTTCGGAAACCATATTTCCACTTCTGGAAACGTTTATGGCTCTGTAGTTCACTCATCCTACATTCCTGGGAGTAAAGGCAGTCCGCCATAGAATTAATCACTCTATCCCCTTTAATGCCAAGTTAACAGATAGTGGAAGCCTTCATCCAAGGGAAAAGGCTTTGTTATAAAATTATTTTATAGAATTCGTTTCATACCAGCCACATATGTTGACACGTACTGTTCAAAGTGTGCTGAACCCATAATTCTACGGTGAGAAAAATATTTTTTTTCTCCAATATTTATTTGGTATTAAGAAAGTACTTTTATGTTTGAAGGTAGCCATGTTGCGCTCCTAAGAGCCCCGATGTCGCGTGGGAAGGTTCTCACTCACGGCAAGCTCGTGAATTGCCGGGACACCTCGGTGGAACTCGAGTGCCCGACAATTCTTTAAATTCATGGAATTCTATACAGCGAGGGATTTTGGCAATATAGTAAATGAAGAAATAAATAAGCAAAATTATTCGTACACCCTCCGTGAAGACAGAGACACCAGGGAAAAACATAAATGTAGTTAAGCCTAAGTGCAGGTTAGCGTCAGATCAGCGAACCAGATACACGTGCCAAGGTCAATGGAAGAAGAAAACGCGCGAAACGCACGGGCAGAAATAATTTATTTCCCCTGTTGTGAGTGTAGAAAAATTATAAAATTAACGTCTAACATAAGTGCAAGTCTGTCCGGAGTTCTGGGACAAGTCTCATCAAAATCCGTCTATTAGACGCAAAATTGGCAGATTACACAATCAAGCCTCATAGGGGGGATAGCGCCCCTCCTGAGTTTATAAAAGAAACCCCCCCCCCCACCGTAGATTTTGCAGTGTCGATCTGGAACTTGAAGCCGCGGGAGCTTGTGCCCGTCGTCATTAGAATTTCGCGCCAGATTGACCGACAAATAATTAAATACATGTCCGTGGCTAAGGTCCATATACTTGGTTAAGAAGAGAAAGTGATTGGAAAAGTTCTGAACGTTTGCCGACAAACTAGGAAAGTGTAGGCTGGTTGAAAGATACACAGCAAGTTTTATTTATATAATCTCATGTACGCTTGAAAGTGAAGAGGTTTTTTTTGGGGAAGCTATTCAGAGTAGTTCTGCTCCCTTATCTGCTGAACACCTGTTTTTATTGAAGCAACGGAGAGAAACCACGCTGGGAACGCATCAGACAGTTGTAGTCGACTGCAGAGCGAGGGAAGTTCGTGGTGCAAATTACAGAGAAAGTGCCTGATTTATATGGTAATTTTAATATCGTGTGTGTGAAGGGTAGTGTTTGTATGAGTGAGATTTTGGAAATGAAAATGTTATCTGTGAAAATGAGCGGCTAAGCCCGAGGTCAGCTGGTGATGATGTAACCAGAATGCTGGGAATGTCACCATTGTGCAGGTCTGTCTATTTTATAGTATGTTGTAGTTAGTTATCGTTCTGTCCCAACAAATTTTCCAGATGATTGTCGGGTTGATATTCGTAATTATCAGGCGAAAAGTGTTGTAATTTTTGGTCAGCGTGTGAAATTTTCAGTGTGTAAAGTTCATGTCAAGAACGGTAAAATGCGACGCCTAAAATTTTGTGTTGTATGTTCGATGAGATATCGTCCAAAGCGTGGATTTTTGGAACGTTATAAGTGTAAATTAGTCGTGGCGAATATCTTAATCTCAGATGTCAGTTGAATTCAGAAATGTTGGTCGATAATAATAATAATAATAATAATAATAATAATAATAATAATAATAATAATAATAATAATAATGTCTACCGCGGGATAAGGAAATTTTTCTATGTTAAAGTGCATTTAACCAGTATATTTTTACAAGGATCGCAGGCATATTTAGATGATTTCGGTGAAATTTGTTAGAGTCACAGTCATTAATGGGAAGGAAATTTTGAGACATCGTGTATATCAATGATACGAAAAGTCGCTGAGTGCTCTTGGACTCTCGAGGTTCGAAAGTCGTAATAATAGTAAAGTAAGAGATGTGTTTAATAATGGTTGTCGTTTTCACCAGGGGATCGAAGTATGAAAAAGGGTCTTGAAGGAAAAGGGATTGAGAGCGACGGATTTATATGTATGTGGAGGAGAGAGATGGATGAAGTGATACCGCTGGAATAAAGCGAGGAGAAGGAGTTTGAGACAAGCTATATTTTTAAAGAGGAAGTATTTAGGAAACAGGCTGTGTTGAGGCAGGCTGTATTGTTTTCCGCAATCAATCCGAATTTGAGACGACTATGGTGTGGAGCATCGTAAATTTAGAAAGATCCCAAGTGAAAACGACTTTAGTAAATGTTAAAGTCTTGGTAGTAAACATCCAGTAATTCTTGTTACGTAAAGCCCGTATGGATAATAAGATAATGAGCGACCTCAAGGATCAAAGAGCACTTTGGACCCATGGTTGGGTTGTACTGAATTTGTTCACTGGAGAGGTCATTGGTAATATAGTTG